>NW_006921952.1:3308602-3312689 GCF_000298275.1 Orycteropus afer afer | reverse complement strand
CCAGCCTTCTGGTTAGCAGTCAAGTCCCTTAGGCACTCGGCCACCAGAGCTCCTCTTCTCATCATCTGTGTATCCAAATTGTTACTTTGTAGTTTGATACTATGTGTTACTTTGTACTTAATATTGTATAATATGTTTTAACTTTTCTTCTACAAGGAATTAAAAAGCCCCAGGAATTATGTCTTTCATTCCTTTAATATCTCCCCTTCCACATGCACACTCTCACTTACTACCCCATTTCATGGAACATGTTGGATGTTCTACATAAAACAGATCTCAATAAATGTTTATCAAAGAAGCTCATTACAAATAAAGTGTTTCATGGAGAGATAGAGAGATGATAGTTATCTTCTTAGGATGTTAAATGAACTTTTTCAACAAATGTACTAAAGACGGTTAAGCATAGGAAGGTAGTGTGGAACTTTCACCTTTTATAAAACAGAAGTAAGTCAGCTGTTTTATCAGGCAATTGAAAAAGACTTAGAATTCTGAATCCATTTCAACTAACATTACAAAGAAGCCTCAGGAATTTAAAGAAAATGAAAACATACACCTTAATCCTGGAAAAATGCCTACTATGATAATATTGTCCCGTCCATGTCAGTTTCAAGATGGGCCACCCCAACAGCCCCTTGTAAAGAAAAATGTCCTGAGGTCCCAGACCTGTGGCCTTGCTTCCTCTCTGACGCCATGGAATCATTGGTCATTTGACCCAAAGGCAGCATTCTTGGCCATAGGTCCACACACACATATGCAAAGCTTTGCATAAACAAGCAAAAAACCTGATGTCACATGGATTCCAACTCATGGTGACCTCACTGCGTCAGAGTAGACAGTTGCTCCATAGGATTGTCAATGGTGATTGTTCTCAAGCGGATTGCCAGACATTTCTTCCAAGGTGTCTCTGGGTGGATTCAAACTACCAGCTTTTCAGTTAATAGCCAAACACTTGACCATTTGCAACACTGAGGGACTCCAGAAATGATAGTGAACACCAGAGCCATTCAGATTCTGTTTTTCTCCCTTTTCTCTATTTCTGTATTATTTTCTCAAATTTAAACTTAAAAATGCAGAGCATTCAGAAAGGTAAAGAAGAGAAAAGCTGTGGTCCTGGGTCAGAACCATGAGACATCGTAACAAGCTAAAGATATGCAGAAGCAGGAAATAACTGAGAAAAATAAAAGGCATCTGGATTGGGAAGGAAGAAGTAAAACTACCTCTATACACAGATGACGTGAACTTGTGTATAGGAAATCCCAAGGAATCAGCAGAAGAACTATTAAAACTAATTTTTAGAAAGGTCAGCAATGTTGCAGAAAGCAACATCAATACAAAAAATCAATTCTATTTCTATACACTAGCAATTAAGCCAAAAAATGAAATTAACAAAAAAAAAAAAAAAATTCCATTTATAGCTGTATCCAAAACAACCCAAATGCCTATCAACTGATGCATGAGTAAACAAAATACAAAGGAATATTATTCAGCTGTGGAAAGAAATGAAATACTGACATGTGCTACAATCTGGATGAATCTCAAAAACATGATGCTAAGTGAGAGAAATCAGGCAAAAAGACCACATGTTGTATGATTCCATGTGCATGGAATGTCCAAAAGCAGGAAAATCTATAGGAAAGAAAGTAGATCAGTGGTTGTTAGGGGCTTGAAGGAGTGGAATGGGGAATTACAGCTAATGAGTACAAGGTGTCTTGTGATAAGGACACAAGGAAAGGGTAACCACAGGGAGGAAGTGGGAGGAGAGCTGTTGCATTGTGGAGATTACAATCAGTGTCACAAAACAAAATGTGTATGAACTGTTGGATGTAAAACGAATTGGTTTGGTAAAATTTCACCCACATCACAATAAAAAGTTAAATGAAAAAAAAAAGATTTATTTTGGGGGTGATGAACTTTTTAAAGTTACAGTGTGAAAATGGTTGCACAACTCTATAAACACATTAAATCTCACTGGATTGTATACTTTGAACAGGTGAATTATGCATCAATTTTTAAGGAATATATAGTGATTCAAGCATGATAGAAACTTACTAAAAAACCAAACTCACTGCCATAGAGAGGATTCTAACTCACAGTGACTCCCTTTAGGTTTCCAAGGTGGTAAATCTTTATGGAAGTAGATTGTCCAGTCTTCCTTCTGAGGAGTGGGTTTGAACCACCAACCTTCTGGTTAGCAGTCAGATGCCTTAGGCACTCTGCCACCAGAATTCCTTTGATAGAAATTTATGTATCACTAAATAAAAATCTAAAATAGTTTTTGTAAAAGTTAAAAGAATGAAAAAAGGAACAAAAACTGTGAAAAGCTTTGAGATAATGAGAAATAAGCTAATTAATTAAAAGGTAAAGCAGAATAAAGGAGACAGTCAAGATCAGCCTAGTCCACAAATAACCGTGCTCTGGAGTGAAGACTCGGAATTCCAGAGGTTTCTAGAGTTGCCTGGAATCTAGAAAGACCTTCCTGCTGTAACCTTTGTAGCAGCCAGTCAATCAAGGAACAGTCCAGGTGTTCCACTTTTTCTAGTCTGGGGCACTGACAGCCTTCACCCAAGACTTGTTCTGATCCAATGAGACCTACCCAGATATCTACAACAATAGCACCAACAAGAACAATGGCATGACATAAATTTTCTTCAATATCCACCAGAGAAGACAGCACTCTAAATTAAAACATCAGAGGTCAACAGGTTACTGTGATGCCCAGCAGAGAGCTGAAGCAGTCTGGTTTCTTCTCAAATCTCAGCTTTGCATAGAGGATAATTACCCTCCAGTTACCTTCATCTACTCAATTTCTTCCTTCTCCCTTCAAATCAAACCTTTAGAATTAAGGCTGCAAATAAATAAATGTGTTATTTTGTTGTCAAAGTTTCAATCATTCCTAATCTTCACCCCCACCGAAGAAAACAAAACAAATCTAGACTCTGTCTTAGTTTCCCAGGACTGTCATAACAAAATACCACAGACTGTGAAGCTTTGAAGAATAGAATTGTATTTCCACACAGTTTTGGAGGTGAGGAGTCTAAATTGAGGGTGTCGGCCTTAAGGGAAGGTTCTTCTTCATTCATTTCGGCTGCTGGGAGCTTCCTGCAGTCTTTGGTGTTTCTGGGCTTGTAGCTGCATCTGCCTGCAACATCAATTTAATGGATGACACAATTTAATGAATAACTACTTCCAAATCACTCAAACAAAACTCCAGAAGTCTCCAGGTGGAAAGAGTGTTTGCAACATACGCTCTGATTTTTCAGTCCTAACTTGAACCAAACTGTTGCAAAAGGCAAGATCTTGGTGACCCGTTCTTTGCCACTACTCTTCACATACAACTTGGGTGTCCCTGGTATACTGGGAAAGAGTGTAGGAAGAGATGGATGAGTAGGAAAGGTACAGCCAGAAAAAGCATGGTGTGGTGTTAGGGACTGAATTGTGTCCCTCCCAAACTGGGTGTAAATCTTAACCTCTGGCTGTGGTTATAATCCCATTTGAGAATGGCTTGTCTTTGTTATGTAAAGGAGATAGGATTAGTGTAGGGTGTGTTTTAAATCAATCTCTTTTGAGATATAAACCAAACTAAACCAAACTCAATGCCTTTGAGTTGATTTCGACTCATAGCAACCCCTCCTTGGGTTTCCAAGGCAGTATCTCTATGGAAGTAGATTGCCCAGTCTTCCTTCCGAGGAGTGGCTGGTGGATTTGAACCACCAGCTTTCTGATTAGCAATTAAATGCCTTAGGCACTATGCTACCAGAGCTCCCTTTGAGATATAAAAGAGATTAAAAAAGCAAGTGAAAGAAGCAGAGATGGAGGAAGGTTGAGGCCAAGCCATATGGAGATCTCTAAGGAACCAGGAAAGAAGCTGAAGGGTCAAGGACCTTCTCCCATAGTCAACAGAGAGAGAAAGCCTTCCTCTGGAGCTGGTGCACTGAATTCAGGGTGCTGGCCTCCTCAACTGTGGTAGCATAGTGCCTAAGGCACTTGATTGCTGACCAGAAGGCTGGTGGTTCAAACCACCAGCCACTCCTCGGCAGGAAGGTTGGGCAATCTACTTCCGTAGTGATACCACCTCGGAGTCAGGTCT
>NW_006921952.1:3306808-3307797 GCF_000298275.1 Orycteropus afer afer | reverse complement strand
AAAAAGAATTTTGGACAGCACATTTGAAGAGACTAAAAGACTCAAAACAGCATGAACCAGTCAGCAATAATTACAGGTAATCACAGCTACGGTACAGGCAGGCCACGGACTGTGAACCAGTTCCATCTCTAACCTGACTTTTAAGTTGAATTTGGACTTAAGTCAGTTTGTATCTAACATCAGTTAATTGATTGTTTTTCTTAGTATATAGTATATAGTATAACTTCCTGTGCATAAAAAACATCAAAGAAACACTTCTGGAACCCTAAAACATTTTTAACATAATAATACAGTAATAATAATAATAATGTTTTGGTGTATGCTGCAAAGTGTTGCCCATTTGTTATTACAAACTACTGTATGTATCTCAAATTTTTAATTCAATAGGCTTTAAGTGGGTTGTATGTAAGTCAGTTCGTAACCCAGGGACTGTCTGTATAACAATAAACCTCCATGTTATTGCATGAGTCACATGGTCTCCGTCCCACACCCCATCACTGTTGGAGTAGAAAAGATTGCTGTCCTGCCCATGCATGTAAAAAAAGAACACAAGGTTAAGTCCTCCCAGGTCTCAGGACCTTCTTTCTCTGTATCAGTGCCCTAGGTCTACCAAAGCAAATGACCACAAAGTGGGTGGCTTATCAAAACAGAATTTATTGTCTTTCTGGTCTGCAAGCTAGGTGTCCAAAATCAGAGTATTGGCCAAGTTGATTCCTTCTGAGGGCTCTAAGGGAGCATCGTTAAGTGCCTGTGTCCCAGCTTCAGTGACAGCCAGCGGTCATTGGCATTCTTTGCTTTACAGCTCTGCCTGGGTCATCACGTGATCACCTTCCCAGTTTTCTCTCCTCCCTGGCTGCTCATCATCCTACAGTCCTTCATTGTGATCTCATATTAACTGATAATGTCTTCAAAGACCCTATTTCCAAACAAGGTCAGGTTCATAGACACAAGGGTTAGGACTTCAATATCTCTTTTGGGGGGCACATTTC
>NW_006921952.1:3304499-3306373 GCF_000298275.1 Orycteropus afer afer | reverse complement strand
TTCTTTTCTTCTCATCCCACATTCATCAGAATATAGTGGCCGATGGACTGAGTGTTAGTGTAAGGGCGTGGGAGGAGGAATGTCAATGGGAAGGAAAAGATGTGGACAAAGAGTGAGAAGCAAGCCTGAACCAGCTCCTTTCTCTTCCGAACTCCAGCCCCGTAAGGCCCCAAGGCCCTCAGCTTCTTTGTGTTGGATTTGTAGCGCTCATCCCCAAAGAGCAGAGCCCAAGTCCTAAGAGGCTCATTTCTCATCTCCATTCCTTAAACAGGCGCAAACACTTCATCTGTCATCGCCCCTGAATGGCTCCTCTGGCCTTGATGAATTCTCAAGCCATTTTTATTGGAGAGCGTAGGGACATTCTCCTAAGCCGTTAACAATATCTACCTGTCATGGAGCTTGAGAGATTTCTGAAACACAGGCTGTTAGCCTCTTTACTTCCAAATAACAAATGCTTGAAATGCATCAAGGTTATATGAGCACTTCTGCTGAGATGTTGGACAGGCAGAGAATGCCTGTTTATTGATGTTAATAGTGTAGAAATGTCCATAAGTACACATTTACACACCTGGTCCTCACCTGAGTGTGCTGCCCTGTTAGGTTCCACTTTCACCCCGAGTCATCCAAGATGTGCACTTGGTGACCGTCTCAACTACAATGAGACTGTTTCACTCATGTGTTCCAAAGCAAAACTCATTCCAGCCCTCACCCCGGAACAAGACTCTGGACAATGCAATGCAATTCTTTCATTAAGAATCAAGCAAGCAACCTTGACAACCATCTAATCTTCCTCTTTATTTCACAGATGAAGGAGCTGAGCCCCAGAGAGGTTGAGTGACTTACCCAAGGCCACACAGCCTGTTTGAGTCCAGCAAGAACCCAGACTTCCTGCCATTCAGTCCAGTACTTTTGCCATTACCTCATGCTCCTCTCTCAGGGGAAACTGCCCTTACAATCCATAGTACCAGAATTTAGATGCTTGATTCAAGACACTGTAGCTGTAGCTGGTACCAAGGCAAACATGATTATTAAGAGAGATCAGGAAGAATAGGGTAAGTTCTGAGGAAGGATGCTAGTCTCAGGCACAGAGGTGGCTCAGGCCTGGAATGAGTCAATATACCTTCCCCTTGGGAATATTGGAGACTCGTAGCTAATGACCCAGCAATTCCACTCCTTGGGCTATATGCGACAGAAATGAGTTCTTACCTCCACCAAAGGATATGTACAGGAGTGTTCATTGCAGCTTTATTCATTCACAGGAACCCAAAACTCTAAATAACCCAAATGTCCATCAATTCTCCAGTGGCTAAATCAATTGTGGTATGTTCACACATTGGAATGCTACAGTGCAATGAAAAATAACAAGTTATCAATACACTCAACAAACAACATGCTGAATGTAATAGATACAGTGCTGAGCAAAACAAGGCAGGCACAAAAGAACACAGACTGCACGAGTCCATTTACACTATGTTCAAGAACAGATCAAACTCATCGACAGTGAAAGATACAAGAATGTTGTTATTGTTGTTGTCATTAGGTGCCATCGAGTTGGCCCGACTCATAGAGACCCTGTGTACAACAGAACGAAACACTGCCCAGTCCTCAGCCATCCTCACAATTCTTGCTGTACCTGAGCCCATTGTTGCAGCCACTATGTCAGTCCATCTCATTGAGGGTCTTCCCCTTTTTCACCAACCCACTACAAGCATGAAATCCTTTTCCAGGGAATGGTCCCTTCTGACAACACCACCAGAGTACGTGAGACGAAGTCTGGCTATTCTCGCTTCCAAGGAATCAGAATGTTGTTGTTGTTGTTATATGCCGTCGAGTCGGACTCGACTCATGGTGACCTCTCCTTGGGTTTCCGAGGC
>NW_006921952.1:3297906-3304049 GCF_000298275.1 Orycteropus afer afer | reverse complement strand
AAAAAAAATATTAAAACAAACAAGAGTGGTAAGCAACAAAGGTGAGTAGGGTTGACTGGAAGGAGGCCTAATGGAGTCACTTCGTTGCTGGGAATGTTCTATACCTTGAGCTGCGTGGCAATTACAGGGAAATATACACTTGTAAAAATTTACCACGCTGTGTGCACTTGTCTATATGTAAAATGTAAGTAATAACTCAATAAAAAAAATAGAGAGATTCATTTGCTTCATAAAAGAAGTCTTAGGGGAAAAATGAATACTGGAAAGCTGAGATCGAGAATGCTTCATAATTAACAAGAGAATATTCTGAATTTATTCAGATTCAAATGAATAGTCATTCGTCTGTGAAGCTGAGAAAATCAAAAGATGGAAAAAAGAAGCAGCAGTGGGACAGATATTTCTAAGACAATCTCAAATTGAGGAAAATACCCCAGAGGCATTTAAAGGAGTGATGTGCTGGGGCCAGAACCATGGCACATTCATGGCTGGCACATGCCACTCTATGCTGCATCCAATAGCATCAGGCCGGTGGCTTGAAATTAACCATGGTGGGAAGAGTTACACCACAGTGGAAAGCAACCTCTACTAATCAGGGCTTTTGTTTCTTAGTTTCCTCAAACTGCTTGTTAAACATTTGTCATCATACCACTGGATTTAAGTGTTAGCATGGGTTGGTGCACTCCAGCCAGGATTCTAGGACCAGGTGTCTGACAGTGTTGTTGTTGTTGTTGTTGTTGTTGTTAGGTGCCATCAAGTAGGCTCCAACTCACAGTCACCCTGTGTACAACAGAATGAAACACTGTCCATTCCTGCACCATCCTCACAATGCTTGAGCCCATTGTTGCAGCCACTGGTTGTGTTTTCACTTCATAGACTTGTTTTCATTTTCTTCAGCTTCAACTTGAACTTGCATATGAACAATTGATGATCTGTTCTATAGTCAGCACCTGGCCTTGTTTAGACTGATGATATTGAGCTTCTCCATTGCCTCTTTCCACAGATGTAGTCAATTTGACTTCTAAATATTCCATCTGGCAAGGTCCATGTGTATAGCTGCCATTTATGTTGTTGATAAAAAGTATTAACAATGAATAAGTCATTGGTCTTGCAAATTCTATCATGAGATCTCTGGCATCATTTCTATCACCAAGGTAATATTTTCAACCAGCAATACTTTTTTGTTTCCAACTTTTGCATTCCAATCACCAGAAATTATCAGTACATCTTGATGGCATGTTTGGTCAATTTCAGACTGCAGAAATTGGTAAAAATCTTCCATTTCTTCATCTTTGGCTTTAGCGGTTGGTGTGTAAATTGAAATGATAGTAGTATTAACTGGTCTTTCCTGTAGGCGTATAGGTATTATTATCCTGTCACCAACAGCGTTGTGCTTTAGGATAGATCTCGAAATGCTCTTTGTGATAACGAATGCAGTTCTACTCCTCTTCAATTTGTCGTTCCCGGCATAGTAGAGGATATGATTGTCAGATTCAGAATGGCCAATGCCAGTCCATTTCAGCTTACTAATACCTAGGATATTGATCTTCATGTGTTCCATTTAATTTTTGACAACTTCCAATTTTCCTACATCCGTACTACATCCCACCTTCCAATTATTAATGGATGTTTGCAGCTTCTTTCCATTTTGAGTCATGCCCCATCAGCAAATGAAGATCCTGAAAGCTTTACTTCCATCTATGTCATTAGGGTTGACTCCACTTTGAGAAGGCATTTCTTCCCCTGTCCTATTCTGAGTGACTTTCAACCTGAGGGGCTCATCTTCTGGCATTATATCAGACAATATAGTTGTGCTGCTATTTATAGTTTTCCAGTAATTTATTAGACAATGTTTCACTGCTATTCATAAAGCTTTGCAGTAATATATCAGCCAGTGTTTCACTACTATTCATAAGGTTTCCATTGGCCAATTTTTCAGAAGTGGATGGCCCTGTCCTTCTTCCCAGGCTGTCTTAGTCTGGAAGCTCCACTGAAACCTGTCCACCATGGGTGCTACTGGTATTTGAAATACCAGTAGCCTAGCTTTCAGGCTCACAACAACATGCAAGCCACCACAAGACACCAAACTGATGAGTGGTGGTATCTGAGAGTATGTACATGTAAATGAAATATATCTGTTGTTTGGCTACTAACCAGGCAGAGTCTGGTCCAGCCAATCCCTCCCTCCCATGTACCCACAATTGTCATGTCACTGAACTTTCTACCCTTTCTAAGCAGCCCAATAGATATTGCAACTCTGAGCTATTTAATGTGCCGTTACTCCCATCTAGAAGTCCGTGGGTGGCACAAATAGTTAAATCCTGAGTTGTTAACTGAAGGGTTGGTGGTTCAAGTCCACTTAGAGTCACCTAGTAAGGAAAGCCTGGTGTTCAGCTTCCTAAAGATCCCAGCTTTGAAAACTCTATGGAGCACAGTTTTACTCTGAAACACATGGGGTCACTGTAAGTCAGAATCGACTTGATAGCAAGAGGTTTGGTTTTGGTTTTACCTCCATCAAGATTTTCTTAAAGCCCCAGCTCAGATGTCACCTCCACAACAGCCTTCTCCAGCCTGCTAAGGCAGATGGCATTGCTGGGATGAACAATGGGGTTCTTCCCCTGAAATTTGCTTTTCTCCTCTCCCACCACCAGTATTCTAATTCTGACTGATAAAGTCACTCTTCTTTCGTTCTCAGCCACCAAATTTGAATGAGATTGGCCCCACTCTCAACTCCAGGGAGAGGTGGGGGCCAGGGTCCTGAGTGACTTAAGCCTATAAGCATATCACACTACCAGTGCAACCAATATGTAGTAGTTAAGGCTATGTGTCAACTTGGCTGGGCCTGGTTTTGAGTGTCTAGGTAGCTGGATGTAGTTATTCCCCATGATGAGACTGGTAATTAACTGCATGGTGGAATCTACTGTGAGCAGCTGAGTATCTGCCTTGGGGATGTGGTCTTCTTCCAGTATATAAGAAGCTTTGAGGAAGGTCTCTAGCTTTTTGGCACATCTGGATCCTGAATTTGGCTGTCTTCATCTCGGTAGCCTGGCACATGGCACTCTATGTCTACCGATCTTGAGACTGTTTCTGGACTTAAAGTAGTGGCCTGCCATGTTGCTTGATCACTTGGGGACTGTGCCATTTTACTTGTCAACCTTGGATTTTTCAGCCTTAGCAAGCAGCAGTTGCCTGAGTTAAAAGAAGCCTCCAGCTCCCAGTGGCCTGGGAACAAGAGGCAGAGCTGAACCCAAGATGGACAGACCTTCATTCAGCCCCTAGAGCTTGGCACTTTGAACTCAGACTTCTAGGCTCCAAAACTATAAGAGAATAAATCTCTGTTTGTTAAAGCCATCCACTTGTGGTATTTGTGTTAGAGCAGCACTAGATGACCAAAACACAAGGGAATCCCTAGGTTGTGCAAAGGGTTAACATGTTCAGCTGCCAACCAAAACGTTGGAGATCCAAGTCCACCCAGAGACACCTCAGAAGAAAGGCCTGGTATCAACTCTGAAAGATCAACCATTGAAAACCCTGTGGAGCCCAGTTCTACTCTGACACACATGGTATCATCGTGAGTCAGAATCTATACCACAGCAACTGATTTCTAATGCAACCAAGGAGACTTCTACTAGTGCTTCTCCAAAAAAAAAAAAAAAAAAAATTGTGAAGTACATTGCCCAGTCTTCCTTCTGCAGAGTGGCTGGTGGGTTTGAACCATCAACTTTCTGGTTAGCAGTCAAATGCCACTACACCACTAGAGCTCCTTACTGATGCTTGTAGGAGAGACAATTTTCTCCTTCAATATTTAAAGGCACTAGTTAAAAAGTATTGGAACAGCCTTGCACTGCATGGGAAAGAGTGTGTATCCTGCAGTGTCCTTTTTTAATTCCTAGAGAAACCTGCCTAAAGATGGAGCTCACCCAGAAAGAACAGGGAGAAAAACTGGACAGAGAGAAACACTGGGACCTAATCTTCTCTCAAGGTACTGAATCAGGCTTTACCTCAAGTCAGAGGCCTCCTGGACTTTGAAGTTACATAAACCAATAAATCTAAATCTTGCTGTCTGTAACTTGCCACATGAAGCCTGCTAACTGATAAATGGCTTCATCCTCTGTGACCCAAGTCATCTTCAGTTTCCATCATTAGGTTAGTCCAGAATGGTCATGGCACAGGTCCAGTGGTTCCTGAGGTAGGAAGTGAGGGTAAAGAGAGAGACTGTGGTAAAACAGGGATGCAGGTCTATTAGAGCCCAGACCTCTCCTGGGCCAGGGACAGAAACCATAGCTGGGTGAGTTGGAGCCCAAGGAACCACCTGCATGTTTTGCCTCTTGAAACCACAGGAATGGCAGAAGAGAAGTCGTTTACCCTGAGATACAGCTGTGAGGAAGGGGTTCCTGAAGGAGGGACCAGAGGTCCAATCTAGAGGCTGCTTTAAGAACTGAAACTTGTTCTTCTCAGATCTCTCCCCGCCCTGCCCCCCTCTGCCCTTTATCCATTGTTGTTGTTGTTGTCGTTATGTGCCATCGAGTCGCCCCAACTCATATTGATTCACTAAAATAAAGGAATACCTTATTATCTGATTTTAGGTTATGAATTTAATGTATTTAAAGTAACTCAACTCGACGGCACATAACAACAACAACAACAGTACAGGGTACTAGAATACTGCAAACAGAACAACCAGAACACAATTCATGAGAATATAACTGTCACTGAACAACAGTAGAAATTGCCAAATGGGAGTCTGATTTGCTGTGTAAACTTGCATCAAAAACACAATGAAATATTGTTAAAAAATAAAAAATGAGACAACTAGTACAGTATCTGGCAATCAGAAGGATTTTGCTCAGTGGGGATTTTATGCTATTCTAATGCTATTAGTTTTATTGTGCTTGATTTAATATCTCATTAATGATATTTCTAAACCCTTTATATTGCATCTTGTTTGTATGTCTTATAAACATTTACCATATTTTTACACACACACACAAAATGCATGCATTATATGGTTTTTGCCAATGGCAGCTTCCTCCCAAGGGTGCTTAGGAAAATACCTTGGTGGAAGGATGTGCTTACAAAATTACCTAGGGAGGAATGGTCGGTTGGCAAAAACATAGAACTTGTGTGTTATTTGTGTAAAAATACAGGAAACAAAACAAAAACCACTGCCATTGAGTTGATTCCAACTCACAGCAACTCCCATAAGGTTTCCAATGCTATGAATTTTTACAGAAGCAGACTGCCTTGTCTTTCTCCTGCAGAGCAGCTTGTGGGTTTGAACCATTGACCTTTTGGTTAGCAGCCCAACACCTTAAGCAAAGCACCACCAGAGCTCCTAAAAATATAGTAGAATCCTTAAATTGATTCTGTTTTTTAAATCTCAATTTAAAATTCTTATTTTTAAACTATTACCCTGTTTTCCCTCTTCTGACATTTTCTTATGAAAAATAACATGTTCTTTACAGAAAATATGGATAAACAAAAGACTGGAAATCAAAATCACCTGTGATACCACCACCCATAAATAACTGCTGGTATTTTATTAAGAATACATACACATACAAGTATTTGTCCTCCGAAGTAAGTGATACATAATTTTTGCTGTTCTTTAGCCTGCCTTCTTTTTTTGTTTAATATATTATGAATCTCTTTTCCATGCCATTAGGGATTCTTTTACTACAGCATTTTTAATGATTGTATAGTATTCCTTTGTATAACCATGCTTAGTTTATTTATCCAGTTTCCTACTATTGTGAGTTTAGAAATGTTTCCTATTTTTAAATGATTGCTAAAAATGCTTTGCCGAATGAAGATTTTTGTAGGTAAATAGCTGTGCGTATTTGTAGTTATCTTTTTAAGATAAAACTCAGCAATAAAATTGCTGGGCAAAAAAGTAGGTATATTGTCAAGGTCCCCACACGCCTTGTCAACCTCTGTATGCTGAAACAATTTACAATTCTACCACTGGGACTTAGGTGATTGTTTCCTGTATCCTTGACTATACTGAATATCACCATTGTTCAAAGACTTGTAGTTTTAATTTGCATTTCTTTTATTACTAATGAGATTGAATCTTTTTCCACATACATATTACTGCTTGGATTTCCTTATATGGGGATTCATGTTCTTTGTGCATTTTTCTACTG
>NW_006921952.1:3296210-3296710 GCF_000298275.1 Orycteropus afer afer | reverse complement strand
CAGTACACTGAGTCTGAAAAGTTAGCTTCTTGCCCCAACTTTGTTATTAGAAAAAGTGAGACCTAAAGCAGAACTTAAGGTACCCTGGTGGTGCCATGGTTAAAATGCTTGGCTGCTAACTAAAAGGTTGGCGGTTCAAACCTGTCAGCCATTCCACAGAAGAAAGAGGTGGTAGTTGGCTTCTGTAAAGATTTACAGCCTTGGAAACCCACTGGGACACTTCTACTCTGTCCTTTAGAGTCCCATGTGTCAGAATTTACTTGACAGCAAAGGATTTAAAGCAGAACTTGGATTTATCTTTTAATTATTCTAATTCTTGGTTTCCTCATTATTCTAATCACCTAGTGCTGCCATATACAACAAGTGGGTGGCTTTAACAAACAAGAATGTATTATCTCACAGTTTTGGAGGCTACAAGTCCAAATCAGGGCATCCATTCCAGGGGGTGTCCTTCTAGTCGATAGTTTCCGGTATTCCTTAGCACTCCTTGGCTCATAGGG
>NW_006921952.1:3292282-3293310 GCF_000298275.1 Orycteropus afer afer | reverse complement strand
ACTTTACCAAACATGATATCCTTCTCCAAGGACTGGTCCCTCCTGATAGCATGATCATAGTACATGAGATGAAGTCTCAGCATCATTGCCTCCATGAAGTACTCTGTCTGTCCTTCTTCCAAGACAGACCTGTTTCTTCTTCTGGCAATCCATGGTATATTTAATATTCTTCACCAACTCCATAAAGGCATCAATTCTTCTTCAGTCTTCCTTATTCATTGTCCAGCTTTCACATGCATATGGGGCAGTTGAAAATGCCATGGCTTGAGTCAGGCACACACCTTAGTTCTCCAGTGAAATTGTTAGCTTTTCAACTAAGGAGTCAAAAAGTTCTCAAGAGGAAAGAATTCCCAAAGATTCTTACACCCCATCTTATCAATTTAGCCATGGAAAAAGGGCCAGAAGAGAGCTGACACAAAAAAATGTGTGGAAAAATTTCATCCAGTGTTGTCTTGAAGATCAATTAAAATAGTTACCGATTCCCCTAAAACATAGTACAAATCTGACCTTCAGATTCTCTGTTTCTTGAAATTGGCTATTTCTGTTGAGTTGATTCCAACTCATGGTGACTATAGGACAGAGTAGAACTGCCCTATAGGGCTCCCAAGGCTGTCGTCTTTATGGAAGCAGATTGTCATGTCTTTCTCCCACGGAGCAGCTGGTGAATTAACAGCCAAGCACTTAACCACTGTGCCACCAGGACTCCTTCAAAATTGATTACTCATACATAATTCTTTAAAACAGTACAAAAGAGCCTAGACCATTGTTTGATGTAAAGGTCACTTTAGGAAACCAGTTATTGCAAGGCTCAGACTTAAGAACATCTCAGGATAATGGCCTGAGTGGTCACCTCACCTCCACAGACCCCAGAAATCTGAATTCTGGGAGAATTAAAACTCCATTTCTCACCTTCTAGGTTCCAGTGGGCTCCAGTACCAGAGCCCATCTGATAGAGACAGGAAGTATACTGATTTTCACAAACCCTGACTTTATATTATGACCACGGTAGACTGCATTTTCCAAAGACA
>NW_006921952.1:3288999-3291287 GCF_000298275.1 Orycteropus afer afer | reverse complement strand
ACAAATGCTCTCCAGCTTTCCCTGACAGCGCAGACTTGACTGAGGGACAGCTGGCTAGGGCTCCAGAAAGCTGGTGACCTTGAAAGAGGATGGACATTGAACCTGTGATCCAAATTCAGTCTTGACAATATTAGTAATGTTAATGTGGGCACTGCTAACCTCGGGACAGAACATAACATCCAGACCAGATTGCATCTTAGCCATCAGTCAAAGGCAAGTTGTTTGATTTCTCCATTGCTCAAGCTGGTTATACTCACTGGACTCATAAAAAAAAAAAGAAAGAAAGAAAAACTCTCTGCCATTGAGTCTGATCTGATTCATAGCGACCCCTCCTTGGGTTTCCAAAACAGTACCACTATGGAAGTAGGTTGCCCAACCTTCCTTCCAAGGAGTGGCTGGTGGGTTTGAACTGGCAGTCTTCTGGTTAGCAGTCAAATGCCTTAGGCACTATGCCACCAGAGCTCCTTGAATTCATATATCAGAATGTTTTCTCCTTAGTAAAATGAAGTGAGAAGAGTATGTAAGAGAGGTTTGTAAATAGAAAAACGCTGTCTTTTATCTTAAACACATTCCTTGATCAGTCCATATGTAACTCAGATTAGTGCTGTTGTTCCAAGTTACCACCTGGTTGGCTCCGACTCATGGTGACCTTATGGATGACAGAACAAAACATTGCCCAGTCCTGCATCATCTCTGTGCTTGTTGGTACGTTTGAGTCCACTGGCTGTGATCTATGTGGACTTTACCGGCTAATCTCCAGAACTAAATGTTCAGACCTTTCTTCTGGTCTATCTTAGTCTGGAAGCTCCACTAAAACCTGTTTACCACAGGTGACTCTGCTGGTATTTGAAATATCTCTGGCATAGCTTCCACTATGGTAACACGCAAGCCATCAATCACAGTGTTCTGGTTACCTAGTGCCACTCTGACAAGAATATATACCACAAATGGGATAGCTGAACAGACAACCATTTATTCTCTTACAGTTCAGGAGGCCAGAAGTCCAAGTTCAAAGTGCCAGGCTCTAGGGGCTGTATGAAAACCTCTCAACCCTGAGGTTAAGCTCTGCCTCCTGCTCCCGTCCCACTGGAGCTAGAGGCTTTTCTTCACTCAGACAGCTACCAGCTGCTGAGGCTAACAAGCCCAAGGTCAACACATATAATGGCACAGTTCCAATGTGACCAAACTACATGGCAGGCCATTAATTCAATTCCATTGAATAGTCCCAAGGTCCACAGTGTGTGGCATTCTGCTGGACAATGACACGGCTACATGCAGAGTTCAAGCGTGCCATAAGCTAGAGACCATTCCCAAAGCTGCTTCTTATATACGGGAAGCAGACCACACCCAAAAGGCAGCTACTCAGCTGCTCCAATAGATTCCACCATGGAGTCTAATTACTAGTCTCACTGTGGGGAATAACTACATCCAGCTGCCCAGCCACTCAACCAGGCCTAGCCAAGATGGCATACAAACTTAACTACCACAAACAGCAAGACAAACTGACAGATGGGTAGTGGCAAGTGAGTACTACTGAGAGTGTAAATTGTACCTTGTGCAGACACTAAGTTCCTGCGGTGTGACAGAAATGGCAGAAGCAGAACTAAAAAGCTCGGAGCTCTCTCCTCCTGCTACATAGAGTTAGCCGAAGAGAACTAGGACCGCAAACGGGTACTTAACTGCAACTGTTAGAACGTAGTGTAAACCTCCGCAGAATGCAAACAAAAATGTACTTCTCTGTAGATCAGCAGGTGGCTCGTGGTAGAGGTAAGAGAGCAACTGCCTGCTCGTGTTTTCCTCCCTCCCCACTGGCCTCTGGTCCAGACAGCTGCAAGCTGACCTCTGCGGGGATTCCGAGAGCTAAAGCAGGGCACACGTAACACAGAGACTGAGAAGGTCTCTTGGATTTGGCACTGCTCTGAGGTGGAGCCATTGCCCAATGGCTTTAACACGGCCACATACAAACTACTGTGATGCTGGCTACCTGCAAATTTGAACTCTCAAGTGATATTTTAAATACAGTTTTCAAAGAAGTACGTTTTTTAGTCTTCTCTTCCTTTCATTTCTTTTATCTTTTGAAACTCCAGGTAGGAGTTTCCTGATAAAACAGTACACTCTTTTTAGAAATACAAATCTCAGTGTATGCATTTTTGTTACCTTCTTTCTACAAAGTTCTGAATCGTATTTTGAAGAACAACATTTGCACTTGTATTGCTAATTTCCTTATCTGTCCTTTCAGAGGTGGAGCTTTCAAAACAGCCTGAAATGTGTCAGCCACCATTAGGCAC
>NW_006921952.1:3285699-3288009 GCF_000298275.1 Orycteropus afer afer | reverse complement strand
CCAACAGAGCTCCCTTTGAGTTTTCTCTTTTTTTGTTGTTTTTATAGTAATTCAAGGAGCTCTGGTGGCATAGTGCCTAAGGCATCTGACTGCTAAGCAGAAGGCTGGGCAATGTACTTCTGTAAAGAGATACTGCCTCGGAAACCCAAGGAGGGATCACTGTTACTTGGAACTGACTTGAAGGCAGTGAGTTTTGGTTTTTTGGTTTTTTTTTTTAATATATATATATAGTAATTATATGTTTCACTTTTTGAGGAACTGCCAAACTGTTTTCCACAGTGACTACACCACTTTACATTCCCACCACCAATGGATGAGAGTCCCAATTTCTCCATATCCTTGCCAAAACTTATTGTTATTTTATTTTTTCATAGTAGCCATGAACTGAAATGTCATGGTGGTGTTTATTTGCATTTTCTGAATACCTAATAATGTTGAAAGGTGATCCAACAGAATATGGATATTATCAAATAATATCATTAATATTACACACAAGTAAAATTTTGCCGCAAATCATTCAAAAATGGTTGCCACAGTACATCAACAGAGAACTGCCAAAAATCCAAGCTGGATCCAGAAGAGGGAACAGAACAAGTGGAATCATTGCTGACATCAGATGAATTTTGGCTGAAAGCTAAGAATACAAGAAAGATGTTTATCTATACTTTATTGACTGTGCAAAGGTATTTGACTCTGTGGATCATAACAGATTGCAGATACCATTGCAAAGAGTGGGAATTCCGGAACACTTAATCGTGCTCACGAGGAACTTGTACATAGACCAAGAGGCTGTCGTTCAACAGAACAGAGGTTCTGCATAGTTTAAAACCAGGAAGGGTGTGTAACAGGGTTGTATCCTTTCACCATACTTATTCAATCTGTATACTGAGCAAATAATCTGAGAAGCTGATCTATATGAAGAAGGACATAGCGTCAGGATTGGAGGAAGACTCATTAACAACCAAAGATAAGCAGATGACACAACTTTGCTTGCTGAAAGTGAGGATGACTTAGAGCACTTACTGATGAAGAACAAAGACTGATCTTCAGTATGGATTACACTTCCACATAAAGAAAACAAAAATCCTTACAACTGGACCGACACGCAACTCTATGATAAACGGAGAAAAGACTGAGGGTGTCAAGGATTTCATTTATTTAGATCCATAATCAACACCATTGAAAACAGCAGTCAAGAAATCAGACGTCATATTGCACTGGGAAAATCTGCTGCAAAAGACCTCTTTAATGTGTTAGGGAGCAAAGATGTCATTTTGAAGATAAAAGTGCTCCTAAACCAAGCCATGATCTTTTCAATTGCCTCATATCCATGTGAAAGCTGGACAGTAAGTAAGGAAGATCAGAAAAGAGTTGATGCATTTGAATTGTGGTGTTGGTGAAGAATACCGAAAATACTATGGGCTGCCAGAAGAACAAACAAATCTGTCCTGGAAGAAGTAAAGATGGAATGCTCCTTAGAAGCGAGAATGGCCAGAGTTTGTCACGTGTACTTTGGTCAGATTGTCAGAAAGGACCAGCCCTGGAGAAGGATATCATGCTTGGTAGAGTAGAGGGTCAGTGAAAAAGGGGAAGACCCTCAACAAGATGGATCAACACAGTGGCTGCAACAGTGGGCTTAAGCATAGCCAGGATTTTGAGATGGCACAGGACCGGGCACTGTTTTGTTCTGTTGGACATATGGTCACTATGAGTTGGAATCAACTTGAGGGCACCTAATAACAACAATGATGTTGAGCATCTTTTCATGTGCTTATTGACCATTTGTATACAGGCAGTTCCCAGGTTACAAACATCCAATTTACATACAACCTGAAGTTACAAACCAGCACCCCACCACCAGCCCCACTCCTGCAGTAAAGCCCATTCTATTAAAAATTCAAGGTATGTACAATGGTTGTAATAATGAATGGGTGCTACTTTATGATCAAAACATTATTATTATCATCATTATTATGTTCAAGATGTTTTAGTGTATCTGGTTGTATTTCTTTAATGCTTTTTATGCATAGAAGGTATAGTATATACTAAGACAAATGTTTCCCCTTTCTGCCACTCTCCCGTCCTGCTTCTTTGTGCGTGCTTGGGTTCTCTCTCCTCACCTGGATCCCTGCGGCTGACTGCTCCTCTGTCCGGGTTCCTGGCTAACAGATGTGTCCTGGAGGAAGTGCACCCCAAATGCTCCTTGGAAGCGAGAACGGCTAGACGTCGTCTCACCTATTTTGGTCATGTTGTCAGAAGGGACCATTCCCTGGAGAAGGATGTCATGCTTGGTAGGGTGGAGGGTCGACA
>NW_006921952.1:3274785-3284834 GCF_000298275.1 Orycteropus afer afer | reverse complement strand
GGAAACCACAGGTGTGGGTTCAGTTCCAGACCTGAAGGGCAGCTAGGGGCCATAGTCTCAGTGGTTCCACCAGGCTCTATTGGACCAGCAAACCTGGTCCTCACCTTCTTTTTTTTTTTCCCTCCAAATGATTTTGAGTTTTGTTCCACATTGTTTTGCCCATTTTTTAATTGAGTTTTTTTCTTTTTCTTGTTGAATTGTAGGACTTCTTTTTATATTATGGATACTGGACTTTTATAAGATGCATGACTTGCAAATATTTTCTGCTACTCTGTATGTCGTCTTTTCACTTTCTTGATACTGAGATACTTCTTAAACATGTAACTATTTCATCACATTTCCAGAAACCGTGATTCATTTCGTCTGGGGTGGGGCCCCAGACATCTGCCTTTTTAATAAGCATCCAGGTGATGCTGATGGTGGGTGGTCTATGGACAGTACTGCTGTTCTAATGGCTAAAATCTCCTCGGAGGTCTTCCTGCCTTTCTACACTAGAATCTGTCATCGTGTAACATTTGACATGTCTATGTCATTTTATTTGTTTGGAAATGACTATTCCTCCTGGTATACATAATGATTTTATTAAGACTCAATTTTTATTTTTTCTATATACCCTACAAGGTCCAGACTTGAGACAGAGGTAGGTTTGGAAGAGCAAACTTTTAGGCCAATAATATTTAAATCTAAATCAAAATATAATTTTGATGCAAAGTATAACATGCATTTGTTAAAAGCAGTTTACCGATTCTGAACTAAGAAATATTCATGTCATAAGGGTGATGGAAAAATTAGGAATAGACAGAGCTAATGGTTGCACAATGGGATGAATGTAATCAACGTCACTGAATTGCACATGTAATAGATGTTGACATGGCAAAAGTTTTGCTTTATAGATATACTTCTTCTTTGGTGGCAGAGTGCCTAAGGCATTTAACTGCTAACCAGAGGGCTCATGGTTCAAACCCACCAGCTGCTCCTCAGAAGAAAGGGTGGGTAATCTACTTCTGTAGTGATACTACCTCAGAAACCCAAGGAGGTTTCACTGTGAGCCGGATCCGACCCAACTGCAGTGAGTTTGGTTTTTGGTTTGGGTTGTTATCATGTGCCGTTGAGTAGATTCCCACTCCTGGCTGCCCGTGTGTTACAGAGTGGAACTGCTCCATGGGGTTCTCTTGGCTATAATCTTTATAGAAACAGATCACAGGTCCATTCTTCTGCAATACCACTGGGTTGGTTCAAAACCCTAACCTTTTGGTTACCATCCAAGCTCAAAACTTTGCAGCACTCAGGGACCTGTATCCATACACTTACCACAATAAAAAATATTGGGAAAAAAAGAAAAAGGAATAATTCAAGTGAATGGGAAAAATAAAATCTATTACAGAAGCGAATTATGCATTCTATTCTGAGATACCATCTTCCTTGTCATTAAAGCAGAATTTAATAAAGAGTGTCACTATTTATGGAAAGCATCATGATAGGATATCTCATCTTTGGGTCCTAGACTCCCCTCAACTTGTGTGAGCAACCAGGTTGACTGAGCACAAGACGTTAATACTGGAAAGGTCCTAACATCCTGATTCAAAACCTTGCCACTAAGGAATTTATTGTCTTACCATTGGGTTAAAAATTTTTACTTGTATTTTGACCTTCCAGAGGCCCTCTTCTCTCTCTGGACTTCCTCCCCATAAAACA
Source organism: Orycteropus afer afer (assembly GCF_000298275.1). NCBI lineage: Eukaryota > Metazoa > Chordata > Mammalia > Tubulidentata > Orycteropodidae > Orycteropus > Orycteropus afer. The sequence goes on along the minus strand of NW_006921952.1, from coordinate 3,283,139 downwards.
GAATTCAGATGAAATAAACAGAGACACAAATGTTATTTCACATCAGTTCCCAGGGCTACTAAAGACAGCAGCCAAGGTTGGCAAAAAAACGACTCCTGAACTGGAGTGAATAAAGACAATACAGATGTCACAGCTCCTCCCCTCTGATAACTAAGAGTCTGGACACAAGGAGGACAGTAGGAATTAGGGAAATAGACACAGTGTGGAGAGCTTCTGTTTTTCTGCCCAATCAACCCTCCCTTTCTCCTTCTGGTAACTGATTCCTCTCTTCTGTGGGAAACCCTTCATGTGTGGTTCAGGTAGAGTTGGCTCAGCCACTACCACAATCTAAATACTCTGCTAGAGGCATGTCTAAGGAGCTCTGGTAGCATAGTGCCTGTGGCATTTGACTGCTAACCAGAAGGCTGGTGGTTCAAATCCACCAGCCACTCCTTGGAAGGAAGGTTGGGCAATTCCTACTTCTGTAGTGATACTGCCTCAGAAACCCAAGGAGGGGTAACTATGAGTCAGGTCCAACTCGACAGTACATAACAACAACAGAGACATGTCTAAGGCTTGGCAGTTTGGCTCGTATCCTGGGTGCCACTTAAAGGTGGATACCACTGAGCAGGTTCTATTAACCATCTTAGTTTCCATAGCTAGCTGTGAGAGATCGCTCAAGTTAAAACTAATACTTTCATATTTGAGAGCCTCTGTGAGTCCAGGCAGGGAGCTCTGGTGGCACAGTGATTAAAGCACCCAGCTGCCAACCAAAAGGTCAATGGTTTGAACCTACCAGCTGCTCCAAAGGAGAAAGATGAGGCAGTCTGCTGTCAAGATTTACAGCCTTAGAAATTCTATGGGGCAGTTCTTCTGTGTCCTACAGGGTCACTGTGAGTCAGAATCAACTCATTGGTAGTGAGTGTGGGTCAAGGCAGACTGTGCGATCTTGCTCTGCTGAGTGTAGAGGAAGAAACAAACAAACAAAAAAATGACTTTGAACACATTGTAGACCCATTTTCATCAGTGAAAGCAAGGAAGGTGCAGTTGTAATTTTTGTGTAGTGTCACAATGTGTTAAGTAAAAGACGAATGAGCTTGGCTTGTATTTTTGAGCTGATATGATGTTAAAGTTTTATAAAAGATGGCCGTCAAATGTTTGTACAGGGGTGCAATTTTGAGGTCTGCCATAGGTGCTATTTTCCACAAATGTGCCTCTGTTCTCTGCTCCTGCAGTGACTGGTTCTGGACAGGTATGTACCCCAAGTGGGCCAGTCAGTAGCCTCTTGGTATTTTCCTGCTGCAAGTGATGTTCTCCTTCTCCTGGGCTTGCTCAATGAACAGGATGAGAGTCTTGGGCTACAGGGTGTCATCATTATTGTCACATGTAAAGAGTTCTTAGAGAGGGAGAGAGAGATGGAGCCCTGGGGACATGATCAGAACCCTGGATGCAGCCAAGTCTAATTTTTAGTTTTGTGAGCCAATAAAACCCTTTCCCTGCCTTTTTCTTCCTTAGGTTAGTTGGGGGTTGCTTTTTGTCACTTGTAACCGAATGGTCCTGACTCATAGAGTAGGCATTTATCCTTGAGATTTATGGCATGATACTGTTCATGCCCGTCTTAGTTTCCTAGTGCTACTGTCGCAGAAATACCACAAGTACGTACTGCCTAAGGCACTGCTAATCAGAAGGCTGGCAGTTCAAACCCACCAGCTACTCCTTGGAAGGAAGACTGGGCAATCTACTTCCATAGAGCTATTGCCTAGGAAACCCAAGGAGGGGTCGCTATGAGTTGGATTCAACTTGACAACAGTGAGTTTGGTATTTTTTGTTTGTTTGTTTAAGTGGCTTTAAAGAACAGAAATTTATTTTCTCATAGTTCAAGAGATTGGAAGTCTGAATTCACAGCACTGGTTCTAGGGGAAGACTTTTTCTGTGTGCATCTAGGGGAAGGTCCTGGTCTCTTTTGGCTTCTGTAGCCCCAGCATTCCTAGGTGACCTTCACGTGGCATCCACCTTCCTCACATCTGCTTCCTTCTGTATCTAATCTGCTCTTTTTATAACTCAGAAGTGATTTAGAACCCACCTGGCACTGACAAGGCCTCATTAACATAACAAACAACACCCTATTTCAAAATAGGATTATATTCACAGGTACAGGAGTTAGGGTTTCAACATGTATTTTGGGGGAACATGATTCAGCCCATAGTCCTGCCTCACCCACATCCCCTTTCCAGACGGCACACCCATCCTAGGGCAAGTGCTATGGCTTCTGTCTTATATCTATGACCTTCTCACCTATCACCTCCACAGAGACTTGCCCTTGCTTGACAAAGCCCCTCACCCTGAGATGTTGGGGAAGTTGCACCCTCCCAGGGGTCAGCCACTGACAAAATCATACAGGGTACAGAAGCCACCTCAAGCGGGACAATTCTGCAAGACAGCTTATGATGCAGAGCTCCCCCACAGATGGACCCAGGCTGGACTTGACCAGGCCACATCTTTGCTCAGCAACTTCTTTTCCCTAGTCCTGCTTCCCTTCCTCCCTTACAGAGTTTCCCAAAGAGCCTTCCACTCATAAACCCCACTGACCACCTCATTACTCTTCCAATTCTGCAGGCCCTGTCAAGCAATTCTACTCTGTCCTGTAGGGTTGCTACGAATCGGAATCAACTCAATGGCAGTGGTTTGGGTTTGTTGTTTTTTCATAATCTTTACAGGACCAGATCTCCAGATCTTTCTCCTGTATGGCCACTGGGCAGGTTTGAACCACCAATCTTCCATTAGCAGCCCAACGCTTAACTATTTCAGCACTAGAGCTCTTCCCTCTGCCCAAATACTCTTTCCCCAACTATTTGCATCATTAATTCCCTCACTTCCTTGTCTTTGCACTCAAAAGCCACCTTCTCATCTCTTCCTTAACCCAACCTCTCCACACTCCTGACAGTTTACTCTGCTTTTATTTATCTTCTTTGTACTTATCACCTTCTAATATATTGTACAATTTGTTCTGGTCCCCTAGTGCCACTCTGACAACACTATACTACTACAAATGGGATGGCCTTAACAAACAGGAGTTTACTCTCTCACAGTTTGGAGGCTTTAAGTCCAAGTTCAAAATGCCAGGCTCTAGGGGCTGGGTGAAAGCCCCTCAACCTTGGGCTTCAGCTCTGCCTCCTGCTCCCAGCCCACTGGAGCTGGAGGCATTTCTTTACTCAGACAGCTGCTGGCTGCTGAGGCTGAGAAGCCCAAGGTTGACAAGTAAAAAGGCACAGTCCCGATGTTATCAAACCACACAGTGGGCTATTAATTCAAATTCTTTGTAAGTCCCAAGGTTGGCAGAGCGTGGCAGGACTGCTGAACAACAACACAAATACATGCAGGGTCCAATCATGCCATATGCTAGAGACCATTCCCAAAGCTGTTTCTTATATACAGGAAGCAGACCATATACCCAAAGCAGCTACTCAGCTGCTTGTGGTAGATCCCACCATGGAGATGATTGCCTGTCTCATCATGAGGAGAAACTACCCCCAGCTGGCCAGCCACTCAACCAGGCCCAGCCACAAACATAACCACCACACAACTTGTCTATTCATTTTTACATTTGACTGCTAACCAGAAGGCTAGTGGTTCAAACCCACCAGCCACTCTTCGGAAGGAAGTTTGGGCAATCTACTTCCACAGAGATACTGCCTCAGAAACCCAAGGAGGGGTCGCTGTGAGTTGGAACCGACTCAAGGGTAGTGAAGTGAAGTATAATTATTTACTGCCTATCTCCTCTCTGCTAGAATATAAGCTCCATGAAGGTAAGGAATTTTTGTCCATTTTGTTCACTGATGTATCTCAAGTACATAAAAAGTGTATGGCACATAGTAGGTGCTAAGTGAATGCATGAAAGATTGAAAGAATGAATCTCTATCATATTATCTTGCATATCATTGTTGTTAGTTGCTGTTGATTTGGCTCCAAGTCATAGTGACCTTATTGTGTATAACAGAACAAAACTTTGCTTGGTCCTGTGCCACTTTCATGATCGTTGGCACACGAGCTCATTGTTGTGTGTCAATCCATGTCCCTGAGGATTTCCCTCTTTCTTGTTGGCCCTCTGCTTTACCAAACATGATGCTATTTTACATGGAATAATGTAATCATCTGTTGATTACCTGTACACCCACCAAAACGTGGATTATTTTCTTTTTATAACCTTAATATCTACTATGATTCCTGATGCATATTCAATAAATGTGTGTTGAATAAATAAATTAAGATGAACCTATCAATCTACCAACAAGGACACAGATGCCCATGCAGCTCCCTGGAACTCCATATGACACAGTGAATAAATGGTGTTGTCAAAACTAGAATCCAGGTCTTCTGTGTCTGAAGACTAGAATCTTCCCAGCTCTACTGAAAATATTTTTAAGTGCATCTTGTGTGCCCACTATTGTAAGTTCCTTGAGACAGGAGCAAGGGGCTAAGCTCCTTGGAAGCTCCATAGTGCCTGGTACAGTGCTAAGCACACATAATACTTACTTAATAAATATTTGTGGTTTCAGTCCTCAATAAAAATATTATTATTGTTAGCATTGTTTTCACTTTTAATGACAGAAATGATAATAACCTTCCAGCAATCTGCTTTCAATAGGTTCAAGACACTGAAATACAATTTTAACAATGTCTTCCATCAGCTTGCTCCCTGGAGAGATGAAATGAGTTCATAATGAGATTCTTGAAATGAGTCAAGAAACAGAGGGAATGAAGATGGGGCTTTGCTGCCGTCTGCACATCTGTTTCACTGGCAGAGGGAGAGTCCATGTTTGCTCTGCTACTCAGAGCTGGCACCAGGCCGTGGGGGAAGGGACAGATCTATGGGGTCCAGGCCATGGGCCAAGGGGCAGAACTATGGGGTCCGTTCTAATGTTAAGCACACGATCTCTTGCCTGGGCATTGTCCCTTGGGATCAGCTTTAGCTGTGCTAAAGGGCTGGTAGGGAGCTGAATGTCTACTCATGTCGTTACCATAGAGTTCTAACAATTTAGAGTATCTCTCAGTATCTTCAATTTACATGCTTACAAAGATCTTCCTGGGCCTCTGTCTTCCTGGGAAGGGAAAGGGGTTGAAAGTGACAAACTGCTGTTTCCTTTGACACATTAAGAGAAGGAGGATGTTTAATGGGTGGGAAGTGCCGAGAGATGTGGTACCTAAATACCACATGACCTGTGGCTGAGCGCTGGTTAGGGCAAAGTTAGGGCTTCCAAGTCCAGGGATGAGACAGTAGCCTGAAAATTCAAATACCTGGTGAAATTCTCTTCACCCTTTTGTTTCCTTATGGATAACGTGGGCTTAATAATCCCTTTTCCCCACGCCTGCCAAGTGGAATTACAGATGAGAAAGCAACTGAGATGATAATTTTTAAAAGCTGTTGAGCTGATTCCGACTCATGGTGCCCCACATGCATCAGAGACTTTTCAGGAGCAGGTCAGCAGGGCTTTTTCCTGGGGTGTCTCAGAGTGGACTCCGACCTCCAACCTCCAACTGCTGCACCACCCAGGGGCGCTATGAAACTGCATAGCCCTGGCCGGGGATCCTGCTGTTCCCTTCCCCCAATGTTTCAAAGCATCTATCTGTAATCATTCTTTCTCTCTCTTTTCTCTGCAGCAGCCCCAGGAAAGCCCTGGACCTTCTGACAACTGAGATGTGGGAACTATTAGCACAATCACGTTGGCTTAGTGCAGTGCTTGCCTATTTACAGGCATACCTCATTTCATTGCACCTCACTTTGTTGCACTCCACAAATACTGTCCTTTTCACAAGTTGAAGTTTTGTGGCACCCCTGCATCAAGTAAGTCTGTTGGCACCATTTTTCAAAAAACATTCTCTCACTTGATGTTTCTGTGTCACATTTTGATAATTCTCACACTATTTCCAACTTTTTCATAATACTATTGCACACTTAATAGATGAAAGTATAGTGGAAACATAATATTCATATGTACTGGGAAACCAAAAAGTTCATGTGACTCACTTTATTGCTTTAGTTGCCTTATTGCGGTGGTCTGGAACCGACCCACAGTATCTCTGAACTATGCCTGTATTTCTTTTTTTAAAAAATTTTTAAGAGCTTGTTTTACATTCAATGTTACATGTGCATTTAGTTTCACTCCCCATTTACCATGTCCAACCCTCATCCAGTCTCCTTCCCTCCCTACCCTTCCCCTGTTCCCCTGTGTCCCTCATATTTATGCACTGCTGTTTGTCCTACATTTCCTCAATTTGAATGTTGGTCCTCTGCTCTCCTGTGGTTGATTGCTCTAAGGGATGTATTACCACAGAGTGTGTGGGTGCGTCATCCTGGGTTAAGTGGTCTGCGTGTGCATCTTGTTAACTATTGGGCCGAGAGCCAGTCCCTGGGAGTGAGTTTTATTCCAGGCACAGAATGTATTCCAGGGCCATAGTATTGGGGGTCTCACCAGATTTCATCTGACCAGTAATTCTGGTCATTATTGAGTTTTTGGATTTTGTTCCACGTTTTCCCTCCCACTCTATCTAGGATCTCCAGATTTGATCCTTTCCTGAGTGGTTGGCATTGGTAGCCAGGCACCATCTAGTTCTTTTGGTCTTGAGGGACATCGTGTTCTATGGCTGAATGCTTCCGAATCCCTTGTTTTTTTGTTTGTTTATTTGTTTGTTTGTTTGTTTTTTGTGTTCTTCTTCGCTTCCAGCACTAGGAGACCGTTAGCTGCATCTTAGATGGCCGCTTGAAAGCTTTTAAGATCCCAGTCGCTACTCACCAATGTAGGATGTGGAGCAAGGCTTGTATGTATTTTGTTGTGCCAATTGAGTCTGGGAGAGCTCTGGTAGCATAGTGTCTAAGGCACTTGACTGCTAACCAGAAGGCTGGCGGTTCAAACCCACCAGCCACTCCTTGGAAGGAAGATGGGGCAATCTACTTCCGTAGTGATACTGCCTCGGAAACCCAAGGAGGGGTCACTATGAGTCGGGTCCAACTCGATGGCACATAACAACGACAACAAAAATTGAGTCTGGTGTCTCCCAGCATTATGGTCCTGAGATGGTAGATCTATTGGATCTCTCTCCCACAGTGTCTGGATGTCTGTGAGGGATTACTCTGTGTCCATCGTCTATTGTTTCTGTAAGGACTGCAGGTATTTTGTATCACTGGTGTCTGTGCAAGATTAGCCTCAGCTGAATCTATCCTTGGTCTAGAGTATACTCCTATTCACTGACCCCCGTCTGATCACCTCTGGTGTTTATGTGTTTATTTGTAGCCTGGTGTTTAGTGTTAATGGCAATGCAGTACTGTGAACACATTGGTTGGTATTAGCATCTGTTGTCTATCTCTTTTGTGTATAATTCAGTGTCCTCCCATTTCCTAATGTTATCATGGTGATCACAGATTCTTCCCGTATATCCCTCCCCCTACCCACGTCGGTATGTAGGCCCCAACTAGCCTGAAATTAATCTCTCCCCTTCCTTCCCCATTCTGGTAACCTACTAAGTGAGTTCCCTTTCCCAAGCAAACCCTTCTTTGTCTTTTTGCAGTAATGAGCTCATACAATACTTGTCTTTCTGCAGTTGACTTATTTCACTCAGCATAATGTCCTCCAGGTTCATACAAGTTGTGAGATGATCCGCGTATCCCTTATTGTTCTTTAATGTAGCATAGTATTCCATTGTGTGCATATACCATAATTTGGTTATCCACTCATCAATTGATGGGCATTTAGGTTGTTTCCATCTCTTTGCTATGGTGAATTGTGCTGCAGTGAACATAGGTGTGCATATGTCTGTTCATGAGCTATCTCTCATCTCTTTAGGATATATTCCTAGTAATGGAATTGCTGGGTCAAATGGTACTTCTCTTTTCAGTTTTTTAAGGAAATGCCATAACGTTTGCCACAATGGTTGTACCATTTTACAATCCCACCAGCAGTGCACAAGAGTTGCAATCTCTCCACAACCTCGCCAACTCAACTACCTGTTGAACTTTGCTTTATTGCTGGGGTGAGATGATATCTTATTGTTGTTTTGATTTGCATCTCTCTAATGTCAACGGCAAACAACAACAACGATGATTAATGATCACGAGCAATTTCTCATGTGTTTGTTGGCTGCTGTGGTGGTTATGTTTGTGTGTCAACTTGGCTAGGCCTGGTTGAGTGGCTGGGCAGCTGGATGTAGTATTCCCCATGATGAAACTCATAATCAACTCCATGGTGGAATCTACTATGAGCAGCTGAGTAGCTGCCTTTGGGTATGTGGTGTGCTTCCTGTATATAAGGAAAAGTTTTGAGAATGGTCTCTAGCCTTTGGCACACTTGGGCCCTGCATATAGCCATGTCATTGCTCAGCAG
>NW_006921952.1:3272772-3274420 GCF_000298275.1 Orycteropus afer afer | reverse complement strand
AGCTCCAGTGGGCCAAGAGCAGGAGGCAGAGCTGGTCCCCAAGATTGAGGAGCTTTCACCCAGCCCTTAGAGTCTGGCACTTTGAACTTGGACTTAAAGCCTCCAAATTGTAAGACTAAACTCCTGTTTATTAAGGCCATCCCATTTGTGGTATATTTCTTGTCAGAGCAGCACTAAGGAACCAGAACAGAATTGCTGCCTGTTCAAGTCTTTTGCTCATTTGTGAATTGGGTTATTTCTCTTTTTGATGTTGAGGTGTTGAAGTTTTCTATAGATTTTGGAGATAAGTCCTTTATCAGATATGTCATAGGCAAATATTTTCTCCCAATCTGTAGGTTCTCTTTTTACCCTTTCAACGAAATCTTTTGATGTGCACAAGAATTTAATTTTTAAAAGGTCCCAGTCATCTAGCCTCTCTTCTATCTCCTGCACATTCTGGGTTATGCTTGATAGTCTATTTATGTTGTAAATTAGGGCTCCCAGATTTGCCCCTATTTTATCTTTGATGAATTTTATAGTTTTGAGTTTTACATTTTAAGTCTTTGATCCAGCTTGAGTTTGTTTTTGTGTATGGGGTGAGGTATAGGTCTTGTTTCATTTTTCTACAGGTGGATATCCAGTTTTGCCAGCACCATTTGTTAGAGGCTGTCTCTTCCCCATTTAATGGGTTTTGGACCTTTGTCAAAAACCAGTTGTCCAAAGATGTATGGGTCTATATCTGGACTTTTGATTCTGTTCCATTGGTCTATCTGTCTATCATTGTACCAATACCAGCTGTTTTGACTACTGTGGCTGTATCGTAGTTCTTAAGATCTGGAAGTGTGAGACCTTCCACTTCGTTTTTCTTCTTGAGAAGTGCTCTGCTTATCCGAAGTCTCTTTCCTGTCCATATGACATTAGTAATTGTTTTTTCCATGTCCTTAAAAAATTTTGTTGAAATCTGAATCAAGATTGCATTAAATGTATAGATTGCTTTAGGTAGTATTGACATTTTCACAGTATTTAGTCTACCTATCCATGAACAGTAGGTTCTCCCATTTATGTAATGCCCTTGTTGTTGCAGTGTTTTATAGTTTTCTTTGTATAGATCCTTTGTGTCTCTGGTGAATTTTATTCCTAGATATTTTATCTTTTTAGTAGCTATAGTAAATGGTACTGTTTCCCTTATTTCTTTATCAGAGGACTCTGTTGGTGTAGAGGAATCCAACTGTGTTGACCTTGTATTCTGCCACTTTGCTGAACCTATTAGTTCCAGTAGTTTTTTTTATTGAGTCCCTTGGATTTTCTATGTATAGGATCATATCATCTGCAAATAGAGATAGTTTTACTTCCTCTTTGCCAATTTGCATCCCTTTTATTTCTCTTTCTTGCCGTATTTCCCTGGCCAGGACTTCCAATACAATGTTAAATAGAAGTGGTGATAGATGGCATCCCTGTCTGGTTCCTGTTCGTAAGGGGAATGCCTTGAGTCTTTCTCCATTAATAATGATGTTGGTGGTTAGCTTTGCATATATACCCTTTATTATATTGAGGAATTTCCCTTCTGTCCCTATTTTGCTGAGAGTTCTGAACAGGAATGGATGTTGGATTTTATCAAATGCCTTTTCTGCATCAATTGATATAATCATATGGTTCTTTTGTTTTGTTT
>NW_006921952.1:3266051-3272112 GCF_000298275.1 Orycteropus afer afer | reverse complement strand
TTGTTTTGTTTAATTTATTTCTGCTCTGATCTTCATTATTTCCTTGCTTCCAGATACTGTAGAATTCTTTTGTTGTTCTATTTCTAGTTGTTGGAGTTGATGAGTTAGAGTGTTGATTTTGTTTCTTTCCTCTTTTTTGATGTATGCCTTTATTGCTATAAACTGTCCTTTGAGTACTGCTTTTGCTGTGTCCCATAGGTTTTGGCATGATGTATCTTCATTCTCATTAGTTTCTAGGAATTTTTTATTTCAGTTTTTATCTGTTCTATTACCCAGTAGTTTTTGAGCAGTGAGTTGTTCAGCTTCAATATGCTTTTTCCTTGCTCTTCCTATTATTATTTTCTAATTTTATAGCATTGTGGTCCGAGAAGATGCTTTGCAGTATTTCAATGCTTTTGAAATTATTGAGGCTTGTTTTATGTCCCAACATATGGTCTATTCTGGAGAAGGATCCATGTGCACTGGAGAAGAATGTGAATTGTGTTTTTTTGGGTGAAATGCTCTGTATATGCCTATGAGGTCCAGTTGGTTGATTGTACTGCTGAGTTCTTCTATATCCTTGTTGAGTTTTTTCCCAGTTGACCTGTGTTAAAGTGGTGTATTAAAGTCTGCTACTACTATTGTAGATTTGTCTATTATCCCTTTTAATTCAGTTAATATTTGCTTCACATATTTTGGAGCACTTTCATTGGATGCATAAATATTTATCATTGTGATGTCTTCTTTGTCAATTGACCCTTTCAGCATCATATAATGATGTCCTTCTTTATATCTTATAATGTTTTCACCTTAATGTCTATTTTGTCAGAACTTAATATTGCCATTCTTGCTCTTTTTTGGTTTCTATTGGCTTGGTATATTTTTTTTTCCATCCCTTAACTCTTAATTTATTTTTATCTTTGTGTCTAGGGCAGGTCTCTTATAGGTAGCATATCGATGGGTCTTCTTTTCTTATCCAGTCTGCCACTCTCTTTCTCTTGATAGGTGCATTTAGTCCATTCACATTGGGTATAATTAGTGATAGGTATGAATTGATTGCTGTCATTCTATTGTGATTTTTTTGTCATGTTGTTGGTGTTTCCTTGGTCCACATACTTTTCTGTGGTAAGTTTGGTTTGTTGGCTAATGCTTTCTCCCTTTTCTTCTTTATTGTTGGTTTTGTGCTTATTAAGCCCATATGTTTTCCTTCCTTTTAGATTTGCTTAGGGGGATTGTTACTTTTCTCTGTGGTTACCTTGTAGTATATTCTTGTCTCTTCATTTTTAGAAAAATGAGTACTATGAAGACATTGTCCTGTTTTCCTCTCCATTTGGGAGATTGTACCTAGAAGTTTTATTCCCTCTAGTAGGTTAGTTGCTGTTGTTATGTGCTGATTGACTTCCTTGGGTTTTACACTACAATGTTTTATGGTCTTATTTTGAGTTTCTATTACTGATTTTGTTTTAGTGTTGACACCACGTATCCTGATTTTGTTGATCTCTGTTATGTGTTCTCTATTGGAAGAACTTCCTTATGTATGTTTTGTAGGGTTGGTCTGGTTTTTGCAAAATCCCATAATTTCTGTTTGTCTGACAATGCTTTGATTTCACCCTCATATTTGATGATAATTTGGCTGGATATAGGATTCTTGATTGGAAGTTCTTTTCCTTCAGTGTTTTATATATGCCATCCCATTGCCTTCTTGACTGCATGGTTTCTGCTGAGTAATGGGGGCTCAGCCTAATTGTTTGATTATTATAAGTAATATATATTTTTTTGTCCCAGGTAGCTCTCAAAATTTTTTCTTTGTCTTTCGTTTCAGAGAGTTTGATTATAATATGCCTCGGTGTTTTTCTCTTGGGGTCTATCTTGTGTGGGGTTCTATGAGCTTCTTGGACAAATATCTTTTCTTCTTTCATGATATAGGGGAAGTTTTCTGTTAGCAGGTCTTCCACAATTTTCTCAGTGGTTTTTTTTTCCCCCACCTCTTTTTGTTCTAGAATTCCAATGAGTCTTATCTGGTTTCTTCTCATGTCATCCCATGTAATTCTTAGGTTCTCTTAAATCTTTGTTCTGATTTTTCTTCATATGGGCAGGGATTTGTCTTCTAGTTGGGATATGCATTCTTCAGCCAGTTCTAACCTACTCTTTTGTGCTTCTACTTGTTGTGTAATTCTGTAATTTTGGTATTCATCTTCCAGATTTCTAACTGCTGTTTTTGTATGAGTTCTGATTGTGCATTAATCTTATTATTTTGCTCTTGAATGATTTTCCTGAGTTCTTCCAGGGAACTGTCTGTATTCTTGTTTCTGTTCGGGGTTTCCTTAGGCTCTTGTATGGCTCTATAAACACATCTCCTAAATTCATTCTCAGATAATTCTATTGCCTCCTCTTCCTAAATGTTTAATGAGACCTTTGTGGTTTTGCTTCTAATGCCTTGTCCTGTTTTATTTTTGTTTAATTGAGGTTGCCTGTTGTTTCCTAGACATTTTAAAGTTGTCTTTAACTGTTGGTTATGTATTGATTTGTTTTGTCTTGGTTTTATGGTTTAATATTTTGAAAAGGTGAAGCTGGTTTTTTCTTTTTTTCTTTTTAGTTATTAATTCAGATATGCTGGGTTGCTCTGCAATTTTCTGTGTGGAAAATGAATATGGCTTTCTGTTTGTCATAAAGAGGGTTTAGAGTTTGAACAAGGTTTTATGTTGGCTGAATGTGGTTTCTTCTATTGGATGAGTGAAGTTATTGGTGGAGAAAGTGGCAGAAGAAGGCAAGCTCGCTGTGGCTAGGGGTGGTTTCTAGGGCTTTGAGCGGGCTGCTGCCAATGACGTCATGCTATTATTTATAGTCCTGTAGCTCAATTTCAGCAAAGACTCCAGTTGTTAGATAGCCAGCACTTTCCAGCAAAAACCCTGCTCCTGAGGCCCCTTGATGACAAAAAGCTGACCCAAGGCAACTTCCTGGCTCTGCGATCTGCTGTGGGGGTTTCACTCCCTGGCCCCGCCCACCCGCAGAGCCAGCCCAACTGGCCCAGACTGTGATCCACCTCTCGAGTTCCTCTGTGTGTCCATCCACCTGCGGCACCAAAGATCCGCTCAGTTTCAGTGGCGCTGGAGTTGGAAGAGTGCCTGCTAGTACTCTGTGGTCCCAATATTACTGATAAAGTCAAGCTCAGGCCTCTCAGTGCCACTAAGCTGACCCAAGCCTACTCAGTGACCTTCTGTGGGGACAGCTCCCTGGGACGCCCTCTTGTAACACCAATGGACTCTCTGCTCAGGTTTCAGCAGTGCAGGACATGCCCATTTGCACCTAGCTGACCCAGGTTACTGATAAAATCAGGTGCTAAAGGTAGATCCTTGGGGTGATCTCTGGTATGCTGGTGTTGCTGGTATGCTGGTGTGGTATGTCTTCTGCCTTAACCCAGGGAGATCTCAGATGGCCATTCTTGCCTGCTGGTTGCTCCCGCAGGGAAGTCTCCAATGGCCTTTCTTGGCTGCCTGTCAGCGCTCTGCAGGATAGATCTTATTCTTCTTTTTTTTTTCTCCCTGTATTTTCTCCTCTCTGATTCTACTCCTCTGAGTTTGGTGCACTCTGACTCAGTGAGCTGTTCAGAGCACCAGAATCCCTAATTCAAACTGCTGCACTTAGTTTTCCAAGCACTAAGATACTAGACGGAAATAGCATAGTGATTACTGATGAGACTCCATTTTGAATCCGCCTGTAGTTCTAACTCCTAACAAAATACTGCATTGAGTCTACACATCATCCCTTCTCTGTATAGTTCCTCTTCCCTGAGAGTGCATTAACTAGAGTTTCCAAGGAGGATGCAGGAAATAATAGCCACAGTGTGACTGCATTGTATTCTAGGGGAAGGAGGATGGCTCTCAAGTAAAAAAAAAAATAGTGCTATCATGTATGATACATCCTTTTACTATTTTCAACAAAAGTGTTTATTTTTACAAAATTTTTATTTATATTTGTTGTTGAGAATACACACAGCAAAATGTACACCAATTCAACAGTCTCTCCACATACAATTCAGTGACATAGATGACATTCTTGGAGTTGTGCAACCATTCTCACCCTTCTTTTCTGAGAGTTCTTCCTCTCCCATCAACATAAACTCACTGCCCTCTAAGGTTTCTATGTAATCTTCCCAGTTACTGTTGACAATTTGATCCCAAAGAGATAGTTCTTGAAAAAGCATAATGCTCAAACGTATTTTTCAGCAAAAGTGTTTCTTAGATTTCACCAAAGGACTTTTGTAAACATTAACATGACCTCCAATTTAGCTACATACATAAAAAAGGCAAAATAGTGGACAAGAGGGGATTCAAAGGCAAATTAAATTGGAGGATCTTTTTTTCTGTCCGTTTTGCTGCAATTCAGGGTGGTGATAGTGGGAAGGAGGTGCTCTTCCATTCACCCATTTGTTGCCACGAAGACAGGAAAAAACCAAGGATGGGTGAAAATTCCTTTGATGCCAAATTCTTCTGCAAAGGCTTTCAGAAGGATACTGCTCTACATCATTCCACTTTCAAAAAACTCATCTCAACAGTGTATAGGCTTTTAGTACTGCTCTAACACCATCTCTACTGCCCCTAGGACATTGGCATGAATTCTGACTCTGAAATCCCTTTCTAGCCTGTCCATTTCATACATTGGGGAACCTGTTGATACCACATGCCAGCAAACAAATCCATCTGTCAGGATGGCGTGGTGCCCTTTCTGCAGGAAGACACACTAATATCCCCCAGCCCAGCACCAGTGAAAGTGGCATTAGCAGCAATGCCCTGCATGACACAATCAACTGTGTACTGATTCAGCAAGAAGGGCTTCCCAGGGAAGCCACTAGCTGCCAAGGGCAAAACATGTTGCTCATTATGGCAAGTCACGCATGGCCCATTTTATCACAGACCCTGTCCCGTGAGTGATACTGGCTCTGTCTGCACAGACCAACTATGACGGAGAGAAGTTTCTTTTCCAGAAAGAACCTCATGGTACCGGCAGATCATACCTGGAGCGGGGGGGACTCACTACTGTAGAGCCATTTCTGACACACAGTGACCCCTCCTTGGGTTTCCAAGGGGGTATCTCTATGGTGGTAGGTTGCCCAATCTTCCTTCCAAGGAGTGGCTGGTGGGTTTGAACCGCCAACCTTATGGTTAGCAGTCAAATGCCTTAGGCACTATGCCACCAGAGCTCCAAGACCTAGAAAGGAGAACTCCTAATCATCTGAACAGCCACAGTGTGGCTGCCAGCCCAGTGTGCCAAGGACTGAGGGGTTTCCTCCACTAATGGGAGTTAGAGTGCTGAAACTGAAAGTCACAGGTGAACTGGGATGCGTTGGTCATCCTACACATGTCCCCATCACAGAGAAATTGCCTGTTCAGGTGAGGAGCCTGAGACCAAAGGGGGCCAAGCAACGTGTTACATGACTGGTGACAGCTCGCCTGGGGCCCTGGGTCCTCTGGTTCCTGTTTAGGTCCTGGTTCTGTTGTGCAGGGCTGCCTCATGTCCGTCCGGATTTTCCGGCTGGGCTGGGCATCAGAATCCTGCTACCCCTGATTCTGTTCACAAAAGAAGAGACTTGAACGGACCCACATTGCCTTCTCTCTCCCCTGCTGGAGCCTTTCTTGTACTGCTAGATGGCTGGATGCTGTCTTCAAAGGCTTCCTGGATGGAGTGCAGTGGGAGTCCCATCTTCCTATTTTGGTTCCTTTTTAAATTGTGTTGTTTCTGAGGGATCTTGGAAGGAGAGAATTTGTCTCCAGCTTTGTCACAGAGTGGATAAACTTGATATAATCTTTTAAACATGATCTAGAAATACTGCAGATTTTCCCTACCTCTGACAATCAAGATGCCTCTCACTCTTAAAATCAGATTTCTACAGTGTGAATAAAGTGTCATTTCAATTTAATTCAACAAGTGCTCCTAGGGCATCTCTATCATCATTTGTTTTACAAGGACTGGAATGGAAGAAGGCAAGAATAGAAAAAGTATACAACATGATTTTTACCCTCAAGGATCTTACCTAGTGGAAACCATAATCATAATAACACTTTTTTCCTTTTTTTTTTTTTTT
>NW_006921952.1:3264949-3265659 GCF_000298275.1 Orycteropus afer afer | reverse complement strand
GACCAGCAAACCTGATCCCCACCTTTCTTTTTCTCCAAATGATTTTGAGTTTTGTTCCACATTGTTCTCCCTCTCTATCAAGGATGTCCTACAAAGATTCCCTTCCAAGTGGATGACAGTGGTAGCCAGGCACCATCTAGTTCTTCTGGTCTCATAGTTGTATAGGCTACAGATTGGATGGTGTACAAGTCACTAGGACTAATTGTTTCCATGAATTTTGGTTTTCTTCATTCTTCTTTGCTCTGGAAGGGGAGAGACCCATCGTTGCATCTACATAGCAGCTTGCTAGCTTTTAAGATCCCAGTTGCTACTCACCAAATTAGGAGGTGGAACAATGTTTTGTATAGTATGTTATGCCAATTCAGCTTGATGTCCCCTGCAACTATGGTCCCAAGCCTGCAGGTTCAACTACTTGGTCCTTCTGGGTAGCTGGCTGTGACCAAGAAGTGACCACAACCTTGCCCCTTGTCAGCTCTACTATACACCTGGGAATTCTGATAATTCACATAAACTTGTAGGACCATTGTCTGCCAATGCTATATATGTTCTTGGATACCCTCTCCATTTCATAGACATACCTAATCGTTTAGCCTGTCCACCCATCTATCCACCCATGTACCCATGTTTGCCTTCACCGACAATGCAGTACTGTATGTGCAAAAGGGTTCATATTTGTTGTCTGTACCTCCCATGTACCTCTCTATGTCTTT
>NW_006921952.1:3241357-3263784 GCF_000298275.1 Orycteropus afer afer | reverse complement strand
TCTTCTGTGTCTGTGTTAATTGGTTTCCCTTTTCTTTGTTGAAGAGGGTCTGTGCAGTCTTTCTGCCTAGTCCACCATCTTGCCGGCCACCCATAATAACATTTTGGAAAAAATTATGTATGATTATCAATACTTTTCTATTTCTTTCATTTAAAAGAAGCTGAAAAAATGATCTAGATATGCTAGCTAACACTTATTTATTCTAAGTGGTGGACATGTGGTTGTTTTATTATTTTTCATTGTTTATACAGACAGTAAGAGGTATACTTTATATACATTAAGGAATTCTGGTGCTGTAGTGGTTAAGGCATTTGAGTGCTAACCAAAAGGTCAGTGGATCAAACCCTCTAACCGCTCCATGAAAGAAAGATGAGGTAGTCTGGTTCCGTAAAGATTTATAGCCTTGGAAACCCAATGAGAGTTTCTATGAGTCAGAATCAACTTGATGGCACTGAGTTTGGTTTTATACATTGTAATGTATATGCATTACAATGATCACCCCATCTTCCTTCTGTGAAGCAGCTGGTGGCTTTGAACCACTAACTTTCCTGTCAGCAGTCAAGTGCCTTAACCACTACGTCACCAGAGCTCCTTTTATTGCAAGGATATATACCTTGAAATCATTATACTAAGTGAAATAAGTTAGTCAAAAAGGACAAATACTGTATGAACCCACTAATGTGAAATACCTGTTATTGTCTTTGTTAGGTGCCGTCGAGTCAGCCCCAACTCATAGCGACCCCTCCTTGGGTTTCCGAGGCAGTATCACTACGGAAGTAGGATTGCCCAACCTTCATTCCGAGGAGTGGCTGGTGGGTTTGAACCGCCAGCCTTCTGGTTAGCAGTCAAGTGCTTTAGCCACTATGCTATCAGAGCTCCTACCTAGAACTGGTAAATTTGTAGAGACAGAAAGTAGATCCTTGGGGGAAGGGGTAACATTGAATCATTGTTTATCGGTACAGAGTTCTGTTTGAGGTGATAAAATGTTTTGGAAATAAACACAGGAGATGGTGGGGAAAAAAATCTTTTCAGTCTCATTCTAAAACCAGTAATTACACAGTATTTGTATTTTTATGACTACCTTTTCACTCAGCATGCTTTCAAAGTTCATCCATATCATGGCATATATTACAACTTAAATTATCTTCATGGCTGGATAATATTACATTGTATGTCTATATCACATGCCAGCTTCAGTTCTTGCCAATTCTGTTGTTGTTGTTATGTGCCATTGAGTCTGACTCAACTCATAGCAACACCTCCTTGGTTTTTCAAGGCAATATCACTACGGAAGTAGATTGCCCAACCTTCCTTCCGAGGAGTGGCTGATGGGTTTGAACCGCTAGCCTTCTGGTTAGCAGTCAAGTGCCTGAGGCACTATGCTATCAGAGCTCCCTTGCCAATTCTAGAAGGAAAAATTAGAGATGGATGTATGAGATAAGTTCAGACAACTAATTTCAGTAAGATGCTACACTGGATGTATCCAAGGCTCTAAACTGTGCTACTGAGTTAATGCTCTCAGCAGTCAGAAAAGTGAGAAAGCTTCAAATATGTTCACTCATTCATTCAGCTGCTATTTGTTGAATGCCTGCTATGGGCCAGGCACAGTTCTAGGTGCTTGGAGACTCAGTGGTGAAAAGGCAGGGCCCTCTTCCAATGGGGTTCGCATTCCAGGGGCAAAGGCTAGATAATAAAAAGTATGTGAATATGGTAATACCAAGTTATGGCAAAAACAAAAACTCAAACCAAACTCACTGGCATCGAGTTGGATCCAACCCATAGTGACCCCTCCTTGGGTTTCCGAGGCAGTATCACTCCAGAAGTAGATTGCCCAGCCTTCCTTCCGAGGAGTGGCTGTTTGGTTTGAACCGCCAGGCTTCTGGTTAGCAGTCAAATGTCTTAAGCACTATGCCACCAGAGCTCCCAAGTTATGACAAACTTTATGAAAAAAAATAGACATGATAGACAGTGATGGGGTGGGGCTTGTAAATTGATTGCTTTGGAAGATGCTGTTGATGAAAGTTTATATCAGTTTCCCTAGCTGCCTATTCCTCTGAGGTTGAGGGCTTAGCATGCCTGGTGGACCTCAAATTATAATCAGTGAGGTTTGTGGAAGAGGGCTAATTATGTGAGAATTAACTAATATGTCAGGCAGAGAACAAGATTCTTTGGCATATATCATCTTATCTAGTAATATTTCCATAAAATAGGAGTGGGATGAGAAGGGAACCGTTAGAACAGGGACAATGCAAGAGTAAGAAAAACCGTGGTGAGTTTGGGCAACAGTGAGAAAGCAAACCAGATAAAGGAGGCAGAGGATACATATTGGGAGTCAGGAAGAGAATTACAAGCAGATAACAAAAGGGCCAGACTGTTCAAGGCTTTTAAAAATCAGCATGTGGCCTTGGATAATAAATCAGAGCCAAAGGACTTACTGAGCAGGAGAATGAAATGATGAAAATGGTATTAAGGGCTTAATGGATGCAAATTGTTTAGGCACTTGGCTGCTAACTAAAAGGTTGGAGGTTCAAGTCTGCCCAGAAGCTCCTTGGAAGAAAAGCCTGACAATCTACTTCTGAAAAAACAAACAACAACAACAACAACAAAATCAGCCATTGAAAACTCTGTAGAACACCATTCTATCCTGACACGGGTGGAGATGCTGTGAGTTGGACTTTATTCAGCAGTGAGCATCTGACTATGGAGTACAGAGTAGAGAGTGGTGGAAGATTCAAGAGGCAAAAACTTGTCTTGCAGAAAACTATTGTTCACAGAAACTCTGTGGAACCCTTATCTAAGCAGAGAGGAACTGGGAATGGAGGAATGTATGTGGAGGATGTTGCAAAGATAGCGTCAATTCTAGAATGCCACGAGCTGTGACTGGGAGGTCTTTGGATAGGAATTGTGTGAGCTCTTAGTTGGCAGTAGCTGTCTTGTTTTTGCGCAATATTTCTGGTGGATTGGGCTGTTCCCGTCTGTTGCTGCTTGAACAGATGGTGCCAATGATCTGTCCAGCTTTTTCGTTTAGGACTTGACATGGAAAGTTGATCAGAACTACTTACTTGGGTAAGTGGGAGGAGGACATACAGTACTGGAGCTTCCAGAGGCAAGAGTGCTGCTGCCAGGGTGGATCTGTTACAGGATGCAGATCACCATCAACCCCAGCATTGGCTTGTAGATGTATCACTTCAATTTCTGCCTTTGTCATCGCCTGGCATTCTCCTTGTGTGTCTGTGGGCCTCTGTGTCTTCACAGGTCCTTCTCAGAAGAACATCAGTCATTGGATTTAGGGTTCACTCGACTGCCTCAGAAACCCAAGGAGGGGTCTCTATGAGTTGAATCCGACTTAATGGCAGTGAGTTTGGTTTGGTTTCTACTCCAATATGACTTTATCTTAATTACATCTGAAAAGACCCTATATACAAACAAGGTCACATTCACAGATGCCAGGGGTTAGGACTTGAACATATAATATTGGAGGAATCAGTTAAACCCACAACAGATGTTAAAATGAGATTCTTCCTGTCTCAGTGTTTTGGCTCATACTCTTCAACTAATGATCACAGGCAGAAAACACTCTTACATTCTAAAGTGCAGTGGTGGACTGTCAATGCAGGATGTGCAAAAGGAGTGGCAAAAAAACATTTTTGCTAGCATTGGCCCATCACCCATGTCCAGGCAATATAAGAGAATCTAATTTATTGGGGACGTGCCTGGGTGGTGAAAATGGTTTCCACTTAACTGTGATTCAAACCGTCCCAGTGGTACGGTGGAAGAAAAGGCCTGGTGAACTGCTCCCATTAAAACGACAGCCAAGAAAACCCTTTGGAGAAGAGGAAGATCCTCAAGGAGATGGATTGACACAGTGGTCCCCAAAATGGGCTCAAGCACAAGACCTTTGAGGCTGGCCCGGGGCCAGGCAGTGTTTCGTTCTGTTGTACACAGGATTGTTATGAGTGGAAACCAACTCGGCAGCGCCTAACAACAACAACATGCACATGAATGAGATTATACTATAATCTTCTACTGCTTTTTTGAGATTTCTATCAAGGTTGTGCTAGCTTCATTAATTAAGGGGTAAGCATCCCCTCTCTTTCTGGTCTCTGGAAGAGTAATAGGCATTTCTTGTACCTGGAATCCTTACAGAGGGAGCCATCTGGGCCTGCAATTTTATTTGGGGAAAATTTTGATCAATTTGACTCAATTTCTTTAATGATCCTGACACTATTTTGGTTTTATAGTTCTTTTGCACTTAATATGTTTTGTTTGTTTGTTTGTTTTTTGGTTACTATTTTAGCAGTGATCCTTTGTTACTGCTATCTTTTTTCCCACTTTTTAAATGTTGAGATATAATTTACATACCATAAAATTCAATGTATGCAATTCAGCCTTTTTTAGTATATTCACGAGGTTGCACAGTCATCAGAATCTAATTCTAGAACATTTACATCACTCATGAAGAAGCCCCATGCCCAGGAAGTAGGCACTCCCCATTCCCCCTCCCCAGTCCTTGGCTACCACTAATCTATTTCCTGACTCTGTTTATTTGCCTATCCTGGACATTTCATATAAATAAAATCTTACAGCATGCAGCCTCTTGTGACTGGCTCAGAATATTATTTTCAAGGTTTATCCAATGGTGTAGTACGTATCAGGACTTCACTCCTTTCTAAGGCTGAACAATGTTCCATTGCATGTATATACCACATTTTGCTTACCTGTTCACCAGTTAATGGACATTTGGGTTGTTTTCACTTTTTGGCTATTGTGAATAGTGCTGCTCTGAGTACTGTGTGTGCCTTTTTGTGTGAACATGTGTTTTCAGTTGTCTTGAGTATATGTCTAACAGTGGAATCGCTGGATCATATGGTATCTCTACGCTTAACTTTTTGAGGAACTGCTCAACTGTTTTCCATAGCAACTGTTCTCTTTGACATTCCCACCAGCAATGGATGAGGATTCCAGTCCTTGCCAATGCTTCTTATTTCCCATTTTTTTTCTGATAATAGCCATCCTTGTGGGTGTGAAGTAGCATAGTTCTTAACTTCCTTGCCTTGTGTTCTTAGTGATGTGTCTCCCAGGTAGCCCTTCATGGAAGGACCTGCTGCTCAGCTGTGGGCAGTTGGTCAGCAGACAGCTTCTAGCTCTCAGTCGCCTTAGAGGCAGCTTCAGGTGCAGGGTCACCTCATCTGAGCTCACAGGACAACCTGTACTGGGTGGCTGAGCAATGCTGGAGGTGTAAGACCAGCTGTTTCAGCCAGATGAGGACACCATGATGAGTAACACTTGCAGAGTCCCCCACCAGGTGGACCCAGGCCTTATTGGGCCTGTAACACAGTTGACTGCTCTTTCCTGCTTCCCACTCCTTTGTCACACAGGTTTTGATTCCTAATAAACAACCTGCTCCCCAAATTCCAACTGGAAAACCCAAACTTACAACACTCCTCCATATTTTTATTTTTTATTGTGATTTGGGTGAAAGGTTACAGAGCAAGTTCACTTTCCATACAGCAACTCACAAACACTTTGTCTCATGACATTGACTGCAGTTTCCCAGAATGCAACGGCTCCCCTCCCACTTCCTTCCTATAGTTACCTCTTCCCTGTGTCCTTCCCTCCCATGTACTCCTGCCTCCTGAGCTGTCTCCCTGTGTATACACAGCCCTTCTATTCTCCCATGATTTTTCTCTCCAAGGAGTATATCTACCTAATGTAAATGTTCAGCTCATATGCCTGTCTTTTGTTTGGCTGGAAGCCAAGGGAGTGCATTCAATTCCAGACCTGAAGGGCAGCTATGGGCCATAGTCTCAGTGGTTCCAGTGGGTCTATCAAGCTCTATCAGACCAGCAAACCTGGTCCTCCCCTCCCCCCTTTTTTTTTTAATGATTTTGAGTTTTATTCCACATTGTTCTCCCACTCTGCGTAGGATTTCCTACATAGATCCCCCTCTGAGTAGTTCACAGTTGTAGCTGGGCACCATCTAGTTCTTCTGGTCTCATAATCATACAGGCTGAGGATCTCATGGTGTACTAGTTGCTTGGACTAATTGTTTCTATGTTTATTTGGTTTTTCTTCATTCTTCTTTGCTCTGGGTAAGATGGCTGCTTGTAAGCTTTTAAGATCCCAAGTCGCTACTTGACGAACTAGGATGTGGAGCAAGGTTTTATTTAGTATGTTATGTCAATTGAACTTGATGTCCCCTGCGATGATTGTCCCAAGCCCACAGGTCCAACTACTCACTCCCTCTGGGTAGCTGGCTATGGCCAAGAAGTGACTACAACCTTGCCCCTTGTCAATTCTACTATATACCTGGGAATTCTTATAGAATATAAAAATACAGTTGTAGAAACATTGTCTGCCAACCCTATACATGGTCATGGGCTCACTCCCCTTGCATAGACATGCCTAATAGTTTAGCCTATCCACCTATATATCAATGTTTGCCTTCACTGACCACGCAGTGCTGTATGTGCAAAAGGGTTCATCTTTGTCAGTAAACCTCTCTCCGTTTTCCTCTTCCTCAATGCCACCGTGTTGATTACTCATATTTGGTACATTGTCTTCCATATGTTTTTAATACTATGAAATATGTAGAAATTTCTTTTCTGATCCAGCTTATGGTCAATTTTTATTTTTTTGATCTTTTTTTTAATTTTTACTTTTATTGTAGTTTGGGTGAAAATTTCATTTTTCACTCCACAGTTCATACAGATTTTGTTTTGCAACATTGATTGCAACCCCACAATGTAACAGCTCTCTTCCCACTTCCTCTCTGTGGTTACCTTTTCCTGGTGCCCTTCTTTCCCATACATTCCTGACTTCTGAGCTTTCTCCCTATGCAAATAGTGCTCTTCTGATCTCCCATGGTTGATTGTTCTGAGCAGTGCACCTTCCTGCTGTAATTGCTCACCTGGTAGTCCTGTCTATTGTTTAGCTAAAGGTTAAGCCAAGGGAATGAGTTCAGTTCCAGGCCTGAAGGGTAACTAGGGGCCATAGTCTCAGGGGTTTCACCAGTTTCTATCAGACCAGTAAGTCTGGTGCTGTTTATTTTTTTAATGATTTTGAGTTTGTTCCATATTTTTCTCCCATTCTATCCAGGACTTCCAATGTTGATCTCTTTCCAAGTGGTTGGCACTAGTATGTGGTCAATTTTTAGAAGTTTTCATGGATTTTTGAAAAAAATCTTCATGCTAAAGGTGTTAGTTGCAGTATGGTTGGGTGCCACTAGGCAAAGTTTGTTAATTATTTTCTACGGTTAGTTGTTCTGGTCTTCTATATTTTAATTGATCTTTGTCTGCTTTTATTATCAATTTTTGAAAGAAATTATTAGAGCCACTTCCTAAGATTGTGGATTTATATATTTCTCCTTTTAGTTTTGTTCATTTTTGCTTTATATACTTTGAGATGATGTTATTAGAAATATATTAATTTAAATTTACTGTATCTTTTAGCTAATTAAAACTTTATCATTCAGAAGTGGGTTCTCCTTTAGTCTCCCTCCTGACCAGAAGGCTGGTGGTTCAAACCCACCAGCCACTCCTCGGAAGGAAGGTTGGGCAATCTACTTCCGTAGTGATACTGCCTTGGAAACCCAGGAGGGGTTGCTGTGAGTCGGGTCTGACTCGATGGCACATAACAACAACAACAACCCTGCCCAGAAATGTGGAAAACCTCAAGCTGAAGACCAGGGCAATGGCAGGACTTAGCCCATTTATTTCCCATTTTTAGGGATCATGGTTCTTCAAAGCCTACTTAGGCCAGAATCTTGAAATCTACTGTTTCAAGTATTTAGTCTGGTTTTTGTTTGTTTTAGGTGGGAGGGTAAATCTGGCTCCTGTCATTCCATTTTAGGAAGAAACAGACGTTTCATCCTTTTACTGCAAATTTTCTACAGCCTCATGTTTTAGATGTGTTTCTGTAAATAGCATGTATTTGGATTTTTGAAATCTACTCTGAAAATGTTTGTGCTGACCAATTAGTCCATTGTTATTAAGCAATTATTGATACATTTAGTGTTATACTTAACATATCATTTTCATATTGGTCCTCTCTGTTTTTTATTTCTTTTTTATTCCCTTTTTGCTTTCTTATAAGTTGATTACTGTTTCTCCCCCGTTTCCCCCCCGCCCTGGACTAGTTTGAAGACACCCTGCTGGTGCAGTGGTTAAAGCACTTGGCTGTTAACCAAAAGGTTGACAGTTTGAAACCATCAGCCCCTCTGTGAGAGAAAGATGTTACAGCCTGCTTCTATAAAGATAATAATATTGAAAGACCTATGGGGCAGTTCTTCTCTGTCCTATAGGATACGTATGAGTCAGAATAGACTTGACAGCAGTGGATTTGGTTTTTCTTGGATTTAGATGAGTTTGGAAGTTACTCAGTTATTATACTTCAAGAGTGCAAGCTTTGGAACCTTATAATACAGTCAGTGAGACTTGGAATTAGGAATAGCTCAGAATCTGGGTGACATAATGAAAGCGCCACAGATCTCAGAAAGGAGTCCTTAAGAAATGAGAAGTATCCAGCATCACCACTGAGTAAAACATTAATAAAGAATGTGGCGGAGATAGCTGACATAGAAGGACTTGCTATTATCAGTAAAGAGTCTGGTGGAAGAGTTAGAATGGCAGTTACTGCTGTAGTTGTAATTATAACTGCACGCCCTATGGGACTAGGCCAGCAAATGAATTCCTGAAGATCCCAGAGACAATGGAAGAGGAATCTCAGCTTTCTGTACCTGGCTTTTCCCTAAAGGAAAAGTCTAGGCCTCGGGGCAATAATAACAACAACAATAATAGGAATGATAATTACTATAACAACGATAGTAATAAAACTGTGAAAATAGCTAACATTGTTTGACTTTTATGTAACATGTGATGCAGTTTGACTTGGTTACCTCATTTAGTCCTCTCAACAACCCTTAGCCATGGGTACTGTATTGGACATCCATATACATCTTTCAACTTCTCTCCCAGTAAAACCAGTTACTGTGGAGACAACTCCAGTTGGTGGTGACCCATGTGCATCAGAGTAAAACTGGGCTCCAGAGGGTTTCCAGGGGCTGATTCTTCAGAAGAAGAGCACCATACCTTTCTTCTGAGGCACTTCTGGGTGGACCCAAACTTACAAACTTTGGGTTAGCAGACTAGTATGTTAACTCTTTCCACCACCCGAGGACTCCTCAAATCTTCTCAGCCTCTCCTATCTGTTAATCTAGCTAGAGGTGCAGTGACCAGTCCTGCCCAGACCCCAGCCAGCTTCACACAATGAGACCTGGTGATGCCCAGCCTCTCACTTCTCACATCCACCCTGAAGCTCCTCTATTGATCCCACAGAATAGAATGCCATGAGAAAGCCCTGAGTATATAATTGAGATAAAATGAGTAGTTAAGAGAATCCTCTCCTTAGTTCTCTGACTTGTACAGTCGGAGGCACTGTGATAGGAGAGACTGGGGAAGTTCTCATCACTGCCCTTTCCATTGTCTTCCTGACCAAGATGGTGAAGCAATTTCGCACTCCAGGAAGAACTGCAGAGTTTATGGCCACTGTAAAAGTCTTAAAGGATGTAGGGTACTGGGCCCCATAATATTCTGTTCAGTCCACCCATCTGGATGCTGAAAAAACAGACAAACAAACAAGCTGGATTGTGAGGGATGACAGCCATAGACGTAATCAGATGGTGGTCCCAATAACGGCTGCTATGCCAGCTGTAATATCTTCACTAAAGCCAACCAACACAGCACAGCCTCCAGCGTGTGGTACGTGGCTATTGATCTGGCAGATGCCTTCTGCCCTATCCCAGTCAGTAAGGGGAGGATCACAATTCACTTGATTTCACATGAGAGGAACAGACATGCATTTACAGCCTTGCCCCAGGGCTGTGTTAACTCTTTGGTGCTCTGCCCCAGTGGAGGGTACAGGGACTTGGTGGTCTTGACATTCTACCAGAATATTAATGACACCACACTAATAGGATGCA
Organism: Orycteropus afer afer; assembly: GCF_000298275.1. NCBI lineage: Eukaryota > Metazoa > Chordata > Mammalia > Tubulidentata > Orycteropodidae > Orycteropus > Orycteropus afer. Next base: position 3,253,805 of record NW_006921952.1, on the reverse strand, counting down.
GTGAGAATGGGACAGCACATGTCCTCAATGCCTTTGTGGATTGGCCTTTGTGTAGAGCTAAACCCTACAGGTACTCTGGTGGCAAGCACATTAGAGAATGCAACAGTTTTAAAAAAATTTTTTTTACAGTTTAATTTTATTATGAAAATTTTAAAACACATACAAAATTAGGCAGAATAATATCATAAATCACCATGTACCCATTTCCTAGCTTCAACACTTCTCATAGCTAGCTTTGTTTTATCTACAACTTCACCTGCTTCCACCTCCCGTGTTATTTTGAAGTAAATCCCAGACATTGTAGCCTTCATTCATAAATATCCCATATGTACCTCTGAAAGATACAAAAGACTTCTTTTTAAGATAATTACAATATCCTTAAGGAGCTCCGGTAGCACAGTCCCTAAGGTATCTGACTGCTAAGGTTGATGGTTCAAACGCACCAGCCACTCCATGGAAGGAAGACCGGGCAATCTACTTTCATAAAGATTTACCACCTTGGAAACCCAAAAGGGGATCTCTATGAGTTGGAATCAACTTGATGGCAGTGAGTTTGATTTTTTTTTTTTTTGGTTTATAATATCCTTATCACATCTAAAAGTAATTAATAATAATTTCCTAACGTCATCAAATATTCAGTCATTGTTGAAATTTCCAGTTGTTTCGTATGTCATAAATTTTTGTTTGCTTGTTCCTTGACTAAGATTCAAATAAAAGCTATACATTGCAATTGCTTGATAGGTTTTCAAATCTATTTGTAAAGTTCCCCTTTCATCTCTCCCTTTACTTACTTGCCATTTATTTGTTAAAGACACTGGGTCATTTTTCCTACAGGTTGAATTTTGCTCATTGCATCCCTGTGGTATCTTTCAGGGAGCCCTGTTTGCACAATAGTTAAAGCATTTGGCTGCTAAATAACAGGTCAGTGGTTTGAACAGCAGCTGCTTCACAGGAGAAAGATGAGGCCAACTGCTTCCATAAAGATTTACAGCCTTGGAAACCCTGTGGGGCAGTTCTATGCTATCCTGTAGGTTCACTTTGGGTTGGAATCAACTTGATGGCCATATGCTTGGTTTGTTTTTGATTTGGTGTCTTTCAACATGTTCCTGTATATTTCCTATAATTAGGTTGCTGGAGATAACATTTTTCAAAGTCCACAGAGTCTGGAATGTCCTGGGATATCCTCTCTAAGGTAAGGACCAAGTTTTTGTACATAGTACCTTCTGTATTAAGAAAGAGGCACAATATTTGATGAGCCTTTTGGATTTTGGAAGGGTATACATGGCATAGTTGTTATTAGGTGCCGTTGAGTCATATCTGACCCATAGCGACCCATGTACAACAGAACAAAACACTGCCCAGTCCCACACCAGCTCCATGATCCTTAGTATATTTGAGCCCATTGTCTTAGCCAATGTGTCAATCCATCTCATTGAGGTCCTTACCCTCTTTTGTAGACCCTCCACCTTACCAAGCATGATGTCCTTCTCCAGGGAATGGTCACTTCTGACAACATGACCAAAGTAGGTCAAACACAGTCTGGCCATTCTCACTTCCAAGAAGCATTCCGGCTGCACTTCCTCCAGGACAGATCTGTTAGTTCTTTTAGCAGCCCACGGTACTTTCAACATTCTTCGCCAGCACCCCAACTCAAAAGCATCAATTCTTCTTTGATCTTCCTTATTTATTATCCAACTCTCACATGCATACAAGGTGATTGAAAATATCATGGCTTGTGTCAGGCACACCTTAGTCCTCAAGGAGATATCCTTGCTCCTCAGCACTTGAAAAGAGGTCCTTTGCAGATGACTTGCCCAGTGCGATACGTCATCTAATGTCCCAACTGCTGCTTCCATTGGCATCGATTGTAGAACTAAGCAATGTGAAGTCTTTGACAACCTCAATCTTTCCTCCATTCATCATGATGCTGCTTATAGGTCCAGTTGTGAGGATTTTTATTTTCTTTCTATTGAAATGATATCCATAATACAGACTGTATTCTTCAGTCTTCATCAGTAATCCTCACTTTCAGCAAGCAAAGTTGTATCATCAGCATATCCCAGGTTGTTAATGATTCTTCCTCTAATCTTGATGCAACATTCTTCTTCATATAGTCCAGCTTCTTGGATTATTTACTTGGCACACAGGTTGAATAAGTATGTGGAAAGGATACAACCCTGACACACTCCTTTCTTGATTTTAAATCATGCAGTGTCTCCTTGTTCTGTTTGAACAACAGCCTTCTAGCCAATGTACAGCTTCCTCATGAGCACAATCAAGTGTTCTGGAATTCCCATTCTTCTCAATGTCATCTACAACCTGCTATGATCTACACAATCAAATGCCTTTGTGTAGTCAATAAAACACAAGTAAACATCTTTCTGGTATTCTTTGCTTTGAACCAGGATCCATCTGACAGCAGTTATGATATCCCTTGTTCCATGTCCTCTTCTGAATCCACCTTGCACCTCTGGAAGTTCTCTGTCAATATATTGCTGCAACCATATTTGAATTATCTTCAGTAAGATCTTACTTGCATGCAATATTAATGATGTTGTTTTATAATTTCCACATTCTGTGGGATCACCTTTGTTTGGAATGGGTACAAATATGGATCTCTTCCAATCAGCCAGGTAGCTGTTTTGCAAATCTCTTAGCCTAACTGAGTGAGTGCCTCCAGTGGAGCATCTGTTTGTTGAAACATTTCAATGGGTATTTCATCAATTCCGGAAGCCTTATTTTTTTGCCAATTCCTTCAGTGCAGCTTTGATTTCTTCCTTCCGTACTGTTGGTTCTTGATCATACGACACCTCCTGAAATGGATGAAGATCTACCAGTTCTTTTTGGTACAGTGACTCTGTGTATTCCTTCCATCTCCTTTGATGTTTCCTGCATCATTCAATATTTTGTCCATAGAATCTTTCAATATTACAACTCAAGGCTTGAATTTTTTTCTTTAGTTATTTCAGCTTGAGAAACATTGAGTGTGTTCTTCCCTCTTGGTTTTCTAACTCCAGGTCTTTGCACATTTCATCATAATAATTCACTTTGTCTTCTCGAGCTGCTCTTTGAAATCTTCTGTTCAGCTCTTTTATCTTGTCATTTCCTCTATTTGCTTTAGCTACTCTCCACTCAAGGGCAAGTTTCAGAGTCTCTTCTGACATCCATTTTGGTCTTCTCTTCTTTTCTCATCTTTTTAGTGACCTCTTACTTTCTTCATGGATGATGTTCTTGATGTCATCCCACAATTCTTCTGGTTTTTGGTCATTGGTGTTCAATGCATCAGATCTATTCCTTAGATGGTCTCTAAATCAGGAGGGATATATTCAAGATCATATTTTGACTCGCATGGACTTGTTTTAATTGTATTTAACTTCAAGTTGAACTTGCATATGAGCAGTTGATGGTCTGCTCCACAATCAGCTCCTGGCCTGGTTTTGGCTGAAGATACTGAGCTTTTCCATCACCTCTTATCACAGATGTAGTCAATCTGATTTCTGTGTATTCCATCTGATGAAGTCCACATGTAGAGCCACAGTTTGTGTTATTGAGAAAAGGTATTTGCAATGAATAAGTTGTTGGTCTTGCAATTCTACCATGCAAGTTCCAGCATTATTTCTGTCACCAAGGCCAAATTTTCCAACTACCAGTGATTCTTCTTTGTTTCTTTTACATTCCAGTCACCAGTGATAATTAACACATCCTGATTGCATGTTCGGTCAATTCCAGACTGCAGAAGCTGATAAATATCTTCAATTTCTTCATCTTTGGCTTTGGTAGTTGGTGCATAAATTTGAATAATAGTTGTATTAACTGGTCTTCCTTATAGGTGTATGGGTAGTATCCTCTCACTGACAGCGCTGTACTTCAGGACAGATCTTGAAACATCCTTTGCAATGGTAAACACCATGCCATTCCTCTTCAAATTGTCATTTCTGGCATAGTAGACCACATGGTAGTCTGATTCAAAATGGCCAAAGACAGTCCATTTCAGTTCACTAATGCCTAGGGTATCAATCTTTATGTGCTCCATTTCATTTTTGAAAATTTCCGATTTTCCTAGATTCATGCTTCATACATTCCATGTTCCAATTATTAATGGATGTTTGTAGCTGTTTCTCCTCAATTTGAGTCTTGCCACATCAGCAAATGGAGGTCTCGAAAGCTTTACCTTATCCATATCATTAAGGCTGGTTCTACTCTGATGATGCAGCTCTTTCCTGGTCCTATTTTGAGAACCTTCTCTGGTAGCATAGTGCCTAAGGCACTTGACTGCTAACCAGAAGGCTGGCGGTTCAAACCCACCAGCCACTCCTCGGAAGGAAGATTGGGCAGTCTACTTCCGTAGCGATACTGCCTCGGAAACCCAAGGAAGGGTCGCTATGATTCGGGTCCGACTCGACGGCACATAACAACAACAATTAACCTAAGTGGCTTATCCTCCTGCACTATATTGGACAATGTTTCCAGGATATTTATAAAATTGCACAGTAATGTATCAGACAGTGTTTCTCTGCTATTCATAGGTTTTTCCTGGCCAATTCTTTGAGAAGTGGATGGCCTCCTCCTTCTTCCTAGTCTGTCTCAGTCTGTAAGCTGTTGAAACTTGTGAACCATGTGCAACCCTACTGGGTTTGAGACACTGGTGGCATAGCCTCAAGCCTCACAGCAACACACCACCACAGTAGGACAAACAGACAGACAAGTTTGTCTCCCTTAGCTGTTCAAAACCTCTCCACCCTCCCCCCCCCTCCTGTTACATAGATCCCAGCCTCTTTCCCACAGCTTGGGAGGGCTGTGGCCTGGGTCCCCGGCCTTACCTGGATCCTGCTTCTTTGCTCTGTCCTGGTCCCCCTTTCTCCCCCACCCGTGGCTTTTTCTGTATTTTTCCACCACTTGGGAGGAGTGTGGCCTGGGAACCCATCTTTACCTGGATCCCTGTCTCTGCTTCCTTCCTGGTCCCCCCACTGGCTTTTTTTCACTGCTTTCCCTGGCTTTCCCGCCACTTGGGAGGGCCGTGGTCTGGGTCCCTGGCCTTACCTGGATCCCTGCCTCTGCTTCCTTGCATACATGGCACTAGAAAATGCTATTCTGACCAGTTTATCGGGTGACCAGTGAGATCCATAACAAAAAAGAACTCAACAGCAGGTCCAAACTGTGAAGCAAACTGCTCTGTTGTTTGGACAATGTGACCCAGCAGATCCTCCAGTAGTAGTAGGGAGATGTCTGGTAGAGAAGAATGCTGTGGAAATTTTCTGGCAAGCCCAATATGAGGGATTATAGTAGCTTTCTAGAGCACGGCCACACCCTTTGAAGCAGAAAATGACTCTTCTTTTGAGAAATAGTAAAGATCTAATATCCGCCACCTTAACAAAATACTACGAGATGAGTGGCTTTAAAGAACAAAAATTAATTTTCTCCCAGTTCGGGCAGTGAGGAATTCAAATCAGGGTATTGGCCATGTTGGTTCCTTCTGAGGCTCTGAGAGAAGAATTGTTCCAGGGCTCTCTACTAGTTTCTGGTGGCCCCAGCAATCCTTGGCATTCCTTGGCTTACAGCTGTGTCTGCATCCTTCGTCACGTGGCATTACTGATTAGGTGTTCTTAAAACAATTTGCAAGCATGGTTGGTAAAATTTTAAAATGTGTGGTTGATTATTCTTACTGAGATCTAATTGCAAAAAATGTCTCATGTCAGAAATTAGAAGTCTATTCAACAAACTGTGAGCTAGGCCTTGTGCTATGCACTGAGGAAACAATAGTACAAAGGACAGACGTGATTCCTGCCCTACTCCTGGATAAAATTAAGGCCAGATATTACAGGAATAGCATCTCCATTTGTATTCTTCCATCACTAAACAATTTATCTCTGTAAGAAAGTATTCTTCTTGCCTTCTTGTTTGACCTTCATAGGGCTCACAGTCGATTTATCTTACTGATCCAACTTCTAAAGTACATGTAGTGATAGGATCATAGATCTCAGAGTCAGATTTATCTGGATCTGAATCCAATTCTTCTTTTAAAGACTTATTCTGTCTTACGTAGTTACTTACCTCTCTGAGATTTAGTTTTCTCATCTATATGGGTTGAATTGTCCACTTCAAAAAATATATGTTGAAGTGATAGCCCCTGTATCTATGAATATGGCCTTGTTTGGAAATAAGGTGTTGGAAGATGTTATCCCTAACTTTAGCTTGTACTGGGATAGGGTGGGTACTATTCCTATATGAGTGATGTCCTTACAAAGGAGGAGAAAAAACATAGAGAAGAAGCAGAAGAAGGATGGTCATACAAGGACAGAGGCATATATGGAGTTATGCTATAGCTAAAGCCAAGGGACATCAGAGGTTACCAAAAGTTGAGAACGACAAGAGCCTTCAGAGAGAGCATGCCTATGCCGACACTCTGAATTTGGACTTCTGGCATCTAGAACCATGAGATGGTACATATTTGTTCTTGTGAGCCACCTAATTTGTGGTACTTTGTAAGGGCAACACCAGAAAATGAATACAATGAAGTTACATGTTTTTACCCACCAACCACCATTGCCAAAAATGAGTAAATTGAAGATTTTTACCAACTTCTGCAGTCTGAAATTGATCAAGCATGCAATCAAGATGTATTGATAATTACTAGTGAATGGAATATGGTATCTGGAAACAAAGGAGAAGGATCAGTAATTGGAAAATATGGCCTTGGTATTAGAAATGATGAGGGAGATTGTATGATAGAATTTTGCAAGACCAACAACCTCTCAGCATGATGGTTTGACACAATGGCTACAACTATGGGCTCAAACATAGCAACGATCATGGTGAGGACAGCACGGGACCAGCCAGTGTTTCATTCTGTTGTACATATGGTGGTTATGAGTTGTGACTGCCATAACAGCACCTAACAAGAACAATAACATTTGTAAGCTAGCATAGAATAGGCCCGCAAAAATGTTATCGTTTCCTCATTCTGACCTTTAGAAATTTCCTTTCTTAGTTTTCCTTAAGCATTCATAAGGACTTTCCATAAGACAGTCAACAGCATGGCAGGAAAATCCAATTTAAGAGATGACGGGCAGTGAGAGATAAATTATTTACAAAGGAAGACACGTTTACAGGACTGGTAATCACATAGATTTTTCAGAAAGGAACTTACAGACCTATAATCACACAGGCTTGCCACATTCACCATGGAAACAGGTTTGGGTTACTAACCACAAGCATGTAAACATAAGGTAATAAAAAATAGATGATACTAGAGCAATGTTCCTTTTATTACTGCAGGAAATTTAAAATTGCTCATTTGATGTATGGCACTATTAACAAATGCATTTTGAGTGTGCACTGTGTGGTCATCTTTGGGCTGGATTCTGGAGATAGAAAAATTAATGTACCCTAGCCTGTGTTCTCCAGACTCAGGTGGTATATAGCACTTTGTAAAACACATATTACAGGTTATATATGATCAATGTGACATTATTAGTACAGCTGCTTTGTCCTGGGCTACCTAGGCTCCCTGTATGGTGGGACAGAAGCAGTTATGAGGAGGTATGCCCGTAGGCTTAGAGGACATGGTTGAGTCAACAGGTCATGGTCAACAGCAGGACTTGGGCTTGGGACCTGGATGATAATACTAGAAAGGTTCCGGTCTCTTGTTTGAAGCAAGGTGAGGTTTAGGCACAGTTCAACTAGACTCAGCTCCTGATGTTCCTAAGGATGCCCAAGGCTGAAACCAATGGGCATGGCTGCCTCTGGCCTCAGCTCCTAGGTAGGGAATTCTGATGGTAGTATCCTGAGAATTTTTAGGCTGATTCATCAACTGATCTGAGCATGGATCCAGGTCTCCTCCTACCGATCCTTTCATATAAACTCTAGGTGTGTCAGGACAGCCATTTTGGTTTCCCTTTGGCAACGAGTGTATCCTTCTTGGCCCAAGAACACTGGCTGGGATTTTCTGCAGGCAGCTTAACTTCGCTGAAGGGACTAGGTTTTACTTGTGTGGTTAAAGCCCTCTTCTTAGCTCACTCTTGGCAGCTCACCTAGGGTCTGCAGGTTCCCTAGTGAAAATCTTTCTATTTGAGGGTGTGGTCCTCTCATGGGATTTGGATCTGAATGCCGGCTAGAGGCACCTCTGGTAGCATCTTTGAGAGTCTGTTGAAAGAAAAGAGTCTTGAGGATTAAGGAGTTCAGAAAGGACACCGTAGAGGTGGATGGTGAAGATATGAATTGTGCTCTGTGCAAATGGAGGCCCTGCAGCTGTGCAGGGCACAACCTACGCAACTTTCTCTGGCAGCCTTGTGGTTGGTTAGGCAAAGAGGAGGGGATATGCATCCCAAGAGGGGAAGACAACATGAGCAAAGACTCAGAGGCTCCCATTTGAGCCACATCCATTTATTATAGCATTAATCCAAAGAATGTTCTATAATTCACAGGCATGTTCATCTCAGTGTTACTTCATTAATTGTTTTGCGACAAGTATTATCACTCTCCTGGCAAACTCAGTAGAATCTCAGAGAAGTGTCAGCCTAGAGTCGCAGAGGGAATTGTTGGCAGAGGAGAGAAGTAGATGCCTCCCATGACTGGACCTCAGCTCCCCTCTTGCCTGGGATTCTGGTACTCACGTTTTTAAAACACCAACTTGATTTTTCAGGGGGAATGAAAGAAAATTAAGTTAACCAGGAGTGCACTCCACTCAGCCAGGGTCAAAGCTGGAGGAAAAAGTTGAAAAATCACGTATCCTTGTGCTGTGACAAACTGAAGTTGCTATAAATGCCAAGAAAAAACAATATGGAGAAAATGAATAGGGTTCCTGGAGTGTGTGCATAAATTCATGCAGCAAACGTGCTGCATGCACTCCAATCGGCAAAGGCCTGATAGAAGACAACATTAAGGTTCTGCCACACCTAAGTTAATATAACATCTTTCCCCTATCTTAATAAGATTTATTGCCTGATTTTTTTTTGAGTTTTAAATGGCTTTTTCTTGACATTAAATATTTAGCAGTTAACAGTTAATTTGTCACTTTAATCTCTAATTGTTTCATAGTGCATAATATGACAGGAGTTGGGGGAAAAAAGAAGTGGGATATAACTATGTTTCTGATTCATGGACAAGTTTGGGATCAGGGTGTCAGATTGGAAACCTTGAATGTTTTCAGGAATCTCTTGTACTTAAAATGATGTGTTTCAAGATTTTCATGGAAATCATGTTTTTTTTTAAGAGGCAAGGCCCTTCAAGGTCTTCACAATTGTCCTATCCATTCCTATTAGTGAAGAGGAGAATAAATCTCAATAATTCCTTTCTGGGGACAGTGGTTCAATGGTAGAATTCTTACCTTCCATGCCAAAGACCCTGGTTCGATTCCCACCCAATGCACCTCATGTGCAGCCAATCACCTATCTGAGGTGGAGGCGTGTGTGATGCCAAACAGGTTTAAATGGAGCTTCCAGACTAAGAGAGACTAGGAAGAACATACTGGAGATCTACTTCTGAAAATCACCCAATAAAAACCCCACAGATCACAACGATCTGATCCACAACTGGTCATGGGCAGAGCCGGGTAACGTTTATTCCATGTGTGTGTGTGTCGAGGGTGAATGACCATGAGTCGGGGGCCAACTCAATGACAGCTAACAACAATTGCTTTCACCATATGGAAGAAATTAGTGCAGCAAGACCAAGTTTCAGATGATTGGCAAAATGTTAATAACTGGGGCTAAGTGGTAAGTACATTAGCAGTTGATTAGTGAATCCTCTCTGTTTTTGTGTAAGTTTGGAAACATCCATTATAAAAGGAAGGAAGAGAAGAGCTTCCATAGAAAGGAATATGAAGAAGAAGAAGGAGAAGAAGGTGGTGATGGTGGCACATTGTGCTCAATGACAGGACGTGACCTGGAGCCTTGATGCCTCTCCCTTACGTGCACCTGTCATTTCACCTGCAGTTTCCTGTGCTCTTCCCATCCCCACCCCTGGGCTTTTCTAAGTCACATTTCAGCTCCATCATACCTAGGACTGGGTCTGTTTTAAGATTTCCTGTAAGGAGAAGGCACAGAAATAATAACCATCACAATAATAATAATAAAATTATTGCATGTTTTGAGCTCTTAGCAAACAGCAAGGCTATGATTTAATGCATCATCTCAATAAACTACTTCTGACCAGGGAGGGTTTTATCACTGTTTTACAGATAAAAAAACAGAGGCTTAGAGGGCAAAATAATATGGCTGCACTAGCCAGGGTTCTCCAGAGAAACCAAACCAACAGAATGTACATAGTCAAGGTCATTTAGGCTGCAGGGACAGATTCTAATCTTCCCTGTCCCACCAATGCTATGGTTGATGCCATGATTTCAGAAATACCACTGCAAAGCCCTTTGTGATGTCCTCTAGGGAAAGATCCAGTTATCAGCCTTTTCATACCTGCAGTTTCTAATGCGATGGCTAGTCCTAAGTGGGTCCATAAAAATGAAAGAATCAATGGGAATATTTCATATAGAGATAGGACTTAGGGTCTTGCCTTCTAAAATGAAGAGAATGCAAACAGATCAGGCCCATGCTACACTCAGTGCCCACAGTGCATCCACCTCTGTAGTTGTTCGCAGAATAAAAGGTCTTCACTGAAAACAGCAGGTCAGCCCTCCATGCAGATTTAATTTGAACATTTCTCCACCATAGCCACCTATCTGGAGCTCTGTGAGGCAGCTGCTTTATTCCAGCCCCAGGATCTCCTCACACAGACCAAGCCTCAAAATGCTAGAGTGCAGATATGGAAAAGGGTATCCACAGCCTGGGGGTGGTCAGACTTTCTCCTGTAGATCTGATTTGTATTTCTAGGTGCAGCCCCATTTCATAAGCATCTATTACACTACTATGCAAAAGCAGGCCCCGAGCCCTGAGAGTTTCTCAGAGGAGCTAACTCAAGAACCTCAAGCTGTCCATACTCCGATAGAGTCCTTGCGGAAGCAGTGCCCCACCATGGCTCAGCTCTCATAATTGAGAGCCTGGTGAATTTCCCCTTTGATGTTTACCATCCTCCCAGGGCAGCTTTGAGTTAAACCAATGGGCGCTGTGAAAGCACAACTTCCTTGGGGACAGTGATGACAACATCTTGCTCTGAATCTGTTCCTGCCCTTGGAGAGTCCATAGTTGATGCTGTGGCTAGGCTCCTTGCTGCTAGTGGACATCTTCTTTGCATCAGAGCTGAGGCTGCAAGGCCACCAGGAGCCAAGAGGTTGAGATTCCATCTTCCAGAGCCCATCTGTGTCAGGGAACAAGATTCCTGTCAAAGGGCAGTCTGGAGGGCTGGGGACACAAGAAATTCTAGCACTGCTGGGTTCTCACTCCTCACCTGATTTCTAGTCTTCTGCTGGAATTACCAGTGTCTGCCTTAAGATCTCCATGGTGGACACTATGATGCACCACACAGACCCCCCTTCAGGAATAAAGGACTTTCATCCCAGCTTCTGGCAGTGCTACAGGCACCTGCTAGACCCTTTTGGAGATTGCTGAGGAGACTCACCTTGACCAAGGTCATGCTCCCTTCCCAGAGCAGCATGCATCTAATGATTGATTAACATGGCATTTAAAAGCCAGACCCTCCTGTCCCCACCAGGGCAGCTCTGAAGGTCACCACATTTTCACAGCTCCCCATGGGGTCAGCCAAAACTCTCATTGGGCCTGGGTCATCATTCATGTTCTCTATTTCCCATTCCTGCTTCTCCCCTTCCCATTCACAGGTGTCATCCCAAGAGCACACTCCCTAACAAACAACCTGCTCCCTGAAAAGCCCCACTTGCAACAATTCCAATGTCTAGGTACTAGAATCACGGGGTTTGGAGTCAGGGGCAGGATGGTAAGTGTGGCTTGTAAGGACCAGTTACTGTCAGGCCAACGTAGGCACTGGAGAGTCCAGGAGTGGTAAACGGGATCATCATGAGTACCTTGGATCTCAAGGCCTTCCCGGTCCAATGGTTTATTCTCTGTTCTCCTTGGATCCTCTCAATTGGTCTCTATTCCAGTTCTGGAGTCATCTGAGAGCCATCTTGAGGAGGCCAGGCAAGCTGGGCAGAGAAAACTGTGGTGTAGTTCTCTCTGGCAAGTATGTTTCAGTGAGGTCACCTGTTCCCTCTTTGTTTTCTTCATCTTCTAAATGGTTTGCATTTAATATGGGCTTCAATTAGGACAGAAAAATAACTGGTCTGCTCTTTTGTCTCTAAGGAGAGTAAAACCAATTTGGCAGTTAGCGCGCAAGCTGTAGCAGATGGAGCAAGATCAGAGCCTCGGGGAGAGAGGGAAGGCAGTGGGCACCGTCATGTGTGTTTATGACCATGTTTGGGGCTTTCATTTACCTTTTAGTTCCTTGGTATGTGTGAGATTTCTTAGCCAGGGTGGGCTTAGCCATATCCTGCATTCAGTTAGCCCTGAAAAAAAAATTAGTGCAAGTCAGACAGAGGGACAGC
>NW_006921952.1:3239379-3240873 GCF_000298275.1 Orycteropus afer afer | reverse complement strand
ACGGCACATAACAACAACAACATATATATATGTTGCTATTGTCTTGTTGTTAAGTACCCTTGAACCACTTCTGACTCACGGTGCCCTTATGAGTAACAGAACAAAAACTTGCCCGATACTCCTTGATATGTTTGAATTCATTGTGGTGCTGATTGTAGATAGCCTGCCAACATGGGGGGCTCATCTTCTAACACTGTATCTGACAAAATTCTGTTATGATTCATAGGGTTTTCTTGACTAATTCTCAGAAGTAGATCATCAGGCCTTTCTTCCTATTTTGTAAGTCTGGAAGCTCCACTGAAATTTGTCTTCCACGGGTGACCCTACTGGTGTTTAAAATACTGGTGGTATAGCTTCCAGCATCATAGCAACATGCAAGCTACCACAGTATGACAAACTGATACATGGGTGGTGATTTGTATCATATATATAGATAGATAGATGGCAGTGAGTTTGGTGTACATATATATATATACCAAAAACAAAACCAGTCTCACTGCCATCTAGTCGAATTTGACTCATAGCGACCCCCTTTGGATTTCCAAGTAGTAAATCTTTACAGAAGTAGATTGTCCAGTCTTCCTTCCGCAGAGTGGCTAGTGGGTTTGAACCACCAACCTTCCGGTTAAGTCAAATGCCTTAGGCGCTACACCACCAGAGCTCCATATATATATATTTCTTTTTTACAATGAATGTATTTTCCTGGTTTACTACTCCTCTTTGTCTCATTACCTTGAGCCTAGGACTGGACTGTGTATAGTAGTTGCTGTTAGGTGTTGTCAAGTTGATTTTGACTCTTAGCAATGCCAAGTGACAGAGCAGACCTGCCCATAGGGTTTTCTGTTGTTGTTATATGCCGTTGAGTCGGACCCGACTCATAGCAACCCCTCCTTGGGTTTACGAGGCAGTATCACTATGGAAGTAGATTGCCCCATCTTCCTTCCGAGGAGTGGCTGGTGTGTTTGAATCGCCAGCATTCTTGTTAGCAGTCAAATGCCTTAGGCACTACGCTACCAGAGCTGTAATATTTACAGTATTTTCAATCACCTCATATGCATGTAAAATAGAACAATTAATAAAGAACACCAGAGAAGAAGTGATGCCTTTGAATTATGGTGTTGGTAAAGAATATCAAATACACCAGGGGCTGTCTTGGAGGAAGCACAACCTGAACGCTCCTCAGAAGCCTGGATGGCAAGACATTGTCTCACGTACTTTGGACGTGTCATCAGGAGGGACCAGTTCTGGGAGGAGGACATCGTGCTTGGTAAAGTAGAGGGTCAGTGAAAAAGAGGAAGACCTTCAATGAGATGGATGACACAGTGCCTGCGACAATGGACACAAACATGGCAGTGATTGTGAGGATGAGGCAGGACTGGGAGCTGTTCCATTCTGTTCTCCATGGGGTCAGTGTGAGACAGAGCTGATTCAATGGCACCTAACAACAGTCTTTATGGGAACAGATCACCAGGTCTTTCTCCCATAGAGCAAGTG
>NW_006921952.1:3236856-3239214 GCF_000298275.1 Orycteropus afer afer | reverse complement strand
TGAGACATGTTGTTTACTGCAAACTCCAAATGCAGAGATGGTGGGGAAATGGCTTACATGACAGATCTGAGGTCAGGTTGCCTTTGATCTGTGCTTCCCTTTCAGAATAGTGGGCCTTTCTGGCTTCCAGTATTTAAAACAAAAACACAACTTTAAGTGATTAACACCAGAGTTCAAGGGTTTCAATAAAAAAAAAAAAAGTCGTTCTCCAAGTGGCAGCACCTTGGCACAAATGCTCATAATTAACTTGACAAAGAAAATGCCATTGGAGGCAGAGGGATGAACTGACAAGGGTAGAAAGAGGTTGCAGACTGTTTCAATCCGAGGCTGACTCAGTGAACACGTGGCTCTGAATTCTTCTCCAGCTCCACGGTCTTAGAACACCAGGCAGTGACTTGCCATATCTCTAAGAGGGAATTGGTTATGCCCGGTGCCTCCCTCAGCTGTTGAGAAAATGAATGGATTTGGGCAACGTAGATATTTTCATAACATTTTCACCTAGACCGAACCAAGCTGTGATGAAGCAGGGCGTTCCAGATGTTGACGGTCCCCCACTGCGATCATCTCTCTCTCTGCTGCCTCTTCTTTGACAGCCCGGGCTGTGGATGGCATCCAAGCTGCCTTACTGCTCTCTGTCTGTCCCCATTCCTGCCCTGCCCCTCCCTTTCTTTCTTCTTTGCCTTGCATGTTTCTTCCTTTGGTAACAATGGTCTTCTCTTGGGGTGAGATATTTTGCATATATTTAAAAGCAACACGAAATTCTTTTCTCTCCAGATAGTGCACAAGTAGCAAATACAATCAAAGACCAATTGCTTGGAAATATGAAAAGGGCCTTTTCAATGGTCCCAGGAAAGTGAGGTGCCTATAATGTGAAGAGGTTTACCATCTGTCACCCACACAGATTTCTTTTCTCAGGAAATGAAAGTTGTACTGGGGCTTAGCAAGGTCCCACCATTTCCTCTTTTTTTTTTTTTTTTAATTTCAAAGAAAAGTCCCAGCCAAAGGTTAATCTGCTTCTATCAGAGACTGCAATCTGCCTATGGTTTTGCATGGGTTGTTGCAGTTCCTTGGGGCCTCGAGGTTGGACTGATCAACACAGAGGTGGGAAATGGCCACAGTATCCAATGGTTAGCAGACACACCCTGGGGTCAAGCAAACCTATCTAATCCACAGAGACTTCCAGTAAATGTACAGGGCTTGAGGCTCTTATCAAGCTGCTGCTGACTGGCTAACACTCTCCTAAAGATTTCTGCATTAGAGAGAGAGAGAGAGAGAAAAGGATTAAAGGCAGAATTAATAATAATAATAATATCATATTCATATGGCACTATGTTCTTTTCTACCCAAGCCATGGTCATTTCAATCCGACTTATAGTGACCCCTCCTTGGGTTTCTGAGGCAGTATCACTACCGAAGTAGATTCCGCAACCTTCCTTTTGAGGAGTGGCTGGTGGGTTTGAACCACCAGCCTTCTGGTAGCAGTCAAATGCCTTAGGCAGTGCACCACCAAAGCTCCTGTTGAATATACCATGAACTCCCAAAAGAATGAACGAATCCATATTAGAAGGAAAAAAAAAAAACGGAATGGTCCTTAGAAGCGAAGATGGAGAGCCTTTGGCTCCCTTACCCTGCACATGGCATCAGGAAAGACCAATTGCCAGAAAAAAAGCCATCATATTTGGTAAAGTAATGGGCCAATAAAAACAAGGGAAAGACTCAGTGAGATAGACTGACACAATAGCTGTGACATGGGACTTAAACATACCAACATCATGAAGATGGTGCTGGACCAGGCAGTGTTTTATTATGTTGTACACATGGTCGCCATGAGTTGAAACTGACTGGATGGCAACTAACCACAACAATGTTCTGTAAAGCTTGAAACACATTTAATCCTTATAACGAATGTGTGAGTTAGAAAGGGAATTTTTTTTCTAATCATAAAGATAAATGGCTTATGAGAGTCAGTCAGGGACCAAGACAGGGTAAGCCCAGATGGAATTAAGGCCCTCTGACTATCAAAACCTATCCTTCCCAGTCAAGTGCCTTAGGCACTACACTACCAGAGCAGGGATCTCCGTAGCCACTGCAGGAGAGCTCAGTCTAATAGAAAGCCTCACATCCTGGGACCAAAGCTTAATCCTGCACCTACTTTGCTGCGTGGACGTCTCTACAGCGGATATTTACGGTGCATAGTGCCACATTCCCGCAACTCTTGATTTCAGCACAGTTGTGCTGGACAGCTTAATGCATGATGGCAGCATCCCACGTTGAGTAGTGTCTACCTGCCCTGCACAGGGCTTTCTTGAAGCTTCAGAAGGCGCTGAGCAGCCACTTGCAATGCAGCTTGGAAGTGCA
>NW_006921952.1:3234673-3235962 GCF_000298275.1 Orycteropus afer afer | reverse complement strand
TTATGTGCCATTGAGTCGGACCCGACTCATAGCAACCCCTCCTTGGGTTTCCGAGGCAATATCACTATGGAAGTAGATTGCCCCATCTTCCTTCCGAAGAGTGGCTGGTGGGTTTGAACTGCCAGCCTTCTGGTTAGCAGTCAAGTGCCTTAGCCACTATGCTACCAGAGCTCCCATTGTGGTCATTAGCTACTGTCAAGTTGGTCGTGACTCATGGTGACCCCATGCACAGCAGAATGAAACAATGCTCAGTTCTTCACTACCCCCATGATTGGCTGTGGATAGGACCATTAGGATCCCTAGAGCTTTCACTGGCTAATTTTCCGAAGTAAATCACCAACCTTTTCTTCCAACCAGTCATTACTCCTCATCAGCTTTTCTCCCTTTCCTGCCTCACGGTTAATGTTTGTACTTTTGTTTCACTTCCCAAATAAGCCGCCTAGACTTAAGTTCTCATCTCACACTCTGCCTGCAGAGAAACCCAAACCTAAGTCAGTCTCCTTTCCTAATTCCCTCCCCTCTCTCCCACTCTTCTCCAGCCAGCCCCGCCTTCTCTTCTGTTCCACACTCCCTCATTGCTAACTCGGTCTGCTCTGTAATAGCAATAGCACTCACGAGTGACTGGTGCATCTGTGTGCTGCCCTGGCTTTCTAGCACAGGGAGATATGAGTGGTAAGGCATGCTCTTGCCACTTCCTGGCACACGTCACAGTGTGAGGTAACTTTCTCTTGCTTGTCTGAATCTCCTGGACCACAGTCTGCAAACATTTTCTGTAAAGAGCCAGACCAAAAAAAAAAAAAATCAAACCAGTTACTGTCAAGTTGCCTCCTACTCATGGTGACCCGATGGCGTCAGAGTAGAAACATGCTCCATAGGGTTTCCAGTGGCTATCACCTTTGAAACGTAGATCATCAGACCTTTCTTCCAAGCTGCCTCAGGATGGATTTAAACTGTCAACCATTCAGCTAGTTGCTGAGCATTTAACCAATTGTGACACTCCTATAAAGGGTCCAAAAACTCAAACTCAAACTTGCTGTCGTGGAGTTGATTCTGACTCATAGTGACCCTATGGGACAGAGCAGAACAGCCCCATAGGATTTCTAAGGCTGCAATCCTTACAGAAACAGACATCTTTTTCTCATGGAGTTGCTGGAGGGTTCAAACTGTTGACCTTTCAGTTAGCAGCCTAGTACTTAATCACTGCACTACCAAGGCTCTTTGTAAAGGACCAGATGGTAAATATTTTAGGCTGTGGGCCATATGTTTCTGTTACAACCAACCACTCAGTT
>NW_006921952.1:3231929-3234143 GCF_000298275.1 Orycteropus afer afer | reverse complement strand
TCAAGTGCCTTAGGTACTACGCCACCAGAGCTCCTCTGTAAAGATTATAGCCTTGGAAATGCTATGGGGAAGTTCCACTCTGTCCTATAGGGTTGTCATGGGTCGGAATTGATGATGGCACACAACAGTAACCACAGAGACATGGGGAGTCACCATTCTAACCTCCCATGAGGCAGTGTGGTGCAGAGGTTGAGGATGTGGGCTTAGACAGTAGACAGGGCTCAAACTCTGACACTGCCACTTCCCATCTCTGTAACCATATGCACAGACAGCATCACTGTGCCTCACTGGTCTTCTCTGTAAAGTAAGGGTAACAGTCCTGGACCACCAGAAAGGTTAAATGACTCATGCGAAGGGCTTAGCTCAGTGCAGGCACATGGTAAGCTCACAACAGCCCCAGACCCTAAGGTCCTGGAGGAGGGGAGGTCTTCAGGCAGCCTCTTCTCCATGGGGATCACAGTACCAGGCCCACGGAATGGGCCCATCACCAGCCTGAGACTGCTTCCTAAAACACATTCACTTGCTTACCCTGATGTCTTCCCCATCTGCCAGGGAGTCTCCCAAAAAATAGGTGCTCCCTCCACGTGACTCCCCTGAAGCTATTAGAATGCTTTCCTTGGCACCAAAGGCTCTCAGAGAAGTACTCACCCATGTGAGCTCATGTTAATCACTCAAAACTCAAAACTCACTACAATAGAGTCAAGACCCCCACTGGGTTTCCAAAGCTGTATGGTTCCCCACACACACACACCCATGTCTTTATGGAATCAGACTTTCTCATCTTTCTTACATGGAGCATCTGGTGGGTTTGAACCGCTGATCTTTTGGTTAGTAGCCAAATGCCTTAACTACTACACCAACCAGAGCTCCTTATGTTAATCACTAGCAACATAAAACCTCCTTTCTCAGCTTGGTTTCCAGAAATTTCCAGGAAACCCTCTGGCACAGTAAGCTTCTAAATTTGGGTCTCGGGAACAGGAGCATAAGTAACAGGTGTTTGCACTGCTCTCTTTAAGAGAAGAGGAAATTTGCAACCACTTTGGAGGCTTTGTTATTGAAATGATACACACACTAGGGGTAAATAATGATTGCAATCTGATCAAGCAATATTACCAGCCTGGTATTGTAGAAGCCCAAAGAACATTCCTTAGATGACTTCCCCACTGATTTCGTCCACACTGTGAAGATAACCATCTGCAGACTCAGCCTGAAGGATTTCTCATCTCCTGGTTCCACTGGCTAGAACAAATGCCCACTGAAGATAAGAGCAGAGGCTGAATTAACAAATTGAACTTTAATATGATTTTCCTAAGAAAATTTATCATCCCCAGTTCCCCTCTGGCCTGCTAAAACAGTCTCCACAGGAGACAGAGAGATAAGGAGGTTTCGAAAACAACGCCACCTTTGGGCTCAGCAGTACCGTGATCCTGGGATCAAGCTTTGTGCTCACTGTGCACATACCACGCCCACCAGCTCCAAGAGGAACGCGGTAAGGTTGGGAAGAGACTGTTTATGCAGATACACCAGAGCCCTGCAGCTTTCAGGCACGGATCCTGGACTGGTTCCAGGCCAAACTGTGACATGGCAGCAATTTGGACCTCTCATCTGGCCATCGGAGTCTTCCTCTAAATGACATTGTGCCCATATACCTCCAGTCCCCAAAACCAGGGCCTCAGTTTCGTGCCAGCCTCTCGTCTATCAAAGCCTGCTTTTAGAAAACCTATCTGAAGATCTTACTCAAACCAAATGCTGAGTTCCCCCAGAATAATCAGTTCATTGTCTCCTCCACTGGGATACAAATACAAGGAGGTTACAAAGCCAGCTGCCATTGGGTCGATGCTGATTCATGGTGAATTCATGTGTGACAGAGAACTGTCCTTCACAGCATTTCAGTGGTTGATTTTTTGGAAGCCAATGACCAGGCCTTTTCTCTAAGACACCTGTGGGTAGAATTGAACTTCCAACCCTTTGGTTAGCAGCCAAGTGAGTTAACCATTTGTACCCCACAGGGACTCTAGGGAGTCCAAGCAAACCAAACTCATTACCATCAAGGCAATTCTGACTCATGGTGATACCACATATTACAGATTAGAACTGCTCCACAGAAACTTAAAGCCTTAACAACTCTGACCTTTCAGAAGCAGATTGCCAGGCCTTTCTCCCATGGGGCCACTGGATGAATTCAAATGACCGACCGTCAGATTGTAATGCAAC
>NW_006921952.1:3225285-3231229 GCF_000298275.1 Orycteropus afer afer | reverse complement strand
TCATTGTCCACCTCTCACATGCATATGAGGTGATTGAAAATATATTTTACTACAATTATTTTTAAAAGTGGTGGAGCTGGTATTTGAACTCAGGAATGTCATGTTCTTCCAACTATACCAAGCTGCCATCTTGCTGTCCCAAGATTGTGAGTCATTCTTATTTCCTTCTTTTAATGTTTTCTTATTTTTCAAATTCTCAACAATAAGCAAACATTATTTTTATCTTTATTGTTATTTAATTACAAAAGTAATATATGAAAATGTGTTCATTGTAAAAAATGAACACTGTATAAGCTTTATTATTTTTATAATGAGGAGAAGAGATTCTAAAAATGATGCTATTACATGTTCCTTTAGGTTTACTAATGACTCATTTTCATTACCACTGGCAACACTTTCAGAGAGAAATGGGGTAGGTCTATAGCAATACTCCTGTTTCTCAAAGGAAGACCCTGCTAAGGGGTGAGAGTGCTCTTCACTATGAGTTTATGTTGAGAGATTAATTAAATCCCTCACCCTCTGGTGTCTACTTGGAGGAAGACACTGGCATAATTAGAGTGGGCTTCAAGAGTCCAAATGAAAGGTAGTTTCCTTTGTTTTTCTCAGAGAAGCATTGTGGACTACAG
The DNA here is from genome assembly GCF_000298275.1 of Orycteropus afer afer. NCBI lineage: Eukaryota > Metazoa > Chordata > Mammalia > Tubulidentata > Orycteropodidae > Orycteropus > Orycteropus afer. The sequence goes on along the minus strand of NW_006921952.1, from coordinate 3,230,603 downwards.
GCTGCGGGGATGCAGGTTGTCAGGGGGCAGAGCAAGCATATATGCTGACAGAGCAATGGCTCATATACATTGTCCAACTTTCATGGTTGGACAATGAGTAAGGAAGAGCAAAGAATAATTGATACCTTTGAATTGTGGTGTTGGTAAAGAATATTAAATATACTACAGTCTGCCAGAAGAACGAACAAATCTGTCCTGGAGGAAGTACAGCCAGAATGCTCCTTAGACACAAAGAAGATGAGACTTCATCTCATATACGTTGTACACGTTCTCAGGAAGGACCAGTCCCTGGAGAAAGACATCAGGCTTTGTAAAGTAGAGGACCAGCGAAAAAGAGGAAGACCCTCAGCAGGATGGACAGACAGAGTGGCTGCAACAGTGGGCTCAGGCACAGCAATGACTGTGAGGATGGCACGGGACCAGGCAGTGTTTGTTCTATTGTACAGGGGTCACTGTGAGTCGGAACTGACTCAAGGTCACCTAACAATAACAAAAAATGCCAGTACATACGTACACTTATGTCTGTAAATATTTCCGTATCTTATGCCTGTATCTCTAGTAAGCTAAACATGAGTTCATACTGATGGCCCCAACTCCAACCCATTACCACATGGATCACTCTACCTTCCTCCTTCACTTATCTGTGAATTCCCTCTCAAACAGTGAGAAACCTGATTCCCATCATCCGTCATTCATTTACCTTGTCCTTCAATTTCAGTGCACAGGTATAGCAATATCAGGCAGTTACCCCACACCCCTGTGGGAATCAACTGTATCAACCAGTGTTCAGTGCTTACATGCGGTTCCTTTTGTTTCAGCCTTAGACTCTACTCCTGTCCCAAGTTCCTTGGGTCAGCACATGTCCCCTGCTCCTCTCAGGGAAGTTGTTTCCTACATTTTTCTGCTTCTCTTGTCGCCATCTGCATCTCCTTCTGGGATCCCTGGACTTCCTAAAGGGTTTTTTTTTTTTTTTTTTTAATTGCATACATAAAGTTTCAAGTTTTGTGTGGTAAATTTCTATGGGTTTTGGCAAATGCATAATGTCATGTATACATTATAGTATCATGTTGTTGTTGTTGTTGTTGCTATGTACCATCGAATCGAACCCGACTCATAGTGACCCCACCTTGGGTTTTCGGAGGTGGTATCATACAGAAGTAGATTGCCTGACCTTTCTTCCAAGGAGTGGCTGGTGGGTACAGAGAGGGGGAAAGAAGAAGAAGAAGAAGAAGAAGCATGGCCTGTGTGCCATGTGTAAGAGGAAGCCTTGAGTACCAGATTTGGATGGTATGGGGCTGTGTGGCTCCTGGTACCACCCCAGGCCCGGTGTGCCCTGAGTATCTGTGGTCCAGCTGCTGCACCTTCTGCCCTGGCTGTTTCCATCTCCACCAGTTATCTCTCAAGTGTAATCTTTACAAGAGCAGATTGCCGGGTCCTTCTCCTTTAGAGTCACTAGCTGGGTTTGAATTGCCAACCTTTCGGTTTCCAGGCAAGCACTTACCCATTGCACTACCAAGGCTCCTTAGAAGAATTTTACCCCCAAAAAATCTCCTGTGCTTTACCTGTTCATCATTCCTTCCCTCTCCCTAAACTCTTAGAAATCACTGGTCATTTTACTGGCTGTATAGTTTGCCTTTTCTGGAATGTCATCTACAGGAAATCATGCAATATATCACATTTTTATTTATTTATTTAAAAAAATTCTTTTGTGCATTAAGTGAAAGTTTACAGGACAAATTAGTTTCCCATTCAATAGTTCATACATGAAGTGTTCCATGAAAAAACAGGTCAGCACTCTTTCCATTTCTGCCCTTTTTTCTGAATTTTCCACCCCTTCTGTCTTCTAATCTTTGTTTTTGGATAAATGTTGTCCTTTTGATCTTATATAGTGGATTATCCTAAGGACACTTTCCTCTCTGGTGTTACTGTTTATTTTATGGCTCTGTCTATTTTTTGGCTGAAAGGTGATCTTCAGGATGGATTCAGTCCCAGGTCAGAAGGGTGTCTTGGAGCCATAGTCTCAGGGGTTAATACAAAGCCTTTACACTTGCTTCTTTCACTTATCTATCTGCATTCAACTTTTCCTCCATCTTTTTGTAGTTTGATTACTTTTTTCTTTTTTATCACTGAGTAATGTTCCATTGTATGAATGTACCACAGTTTGTTTATCATTTGCCTGTTAAAGGACACCTCGGTTATTTCCAGTTTTGGGTGATTACAAATGAAGCTTCTGTAGACATTTATATGCAGGCATAAGTTTTCAGATCAATTGGTTAAATACCTAGGAACCTTATTTCTGGATCATACAGTAAAACTGTTCTCAGCTTTGTAAGAAACTTTCAGACTGTCTTCCAAAGTGACTGTTGTTGTTGTTGTTGTTTGTTATGTGCCGTCGAGTCGTCCCTGACCCATAGCGACCCCTCCTTGGGTTTCCGAGGCAGTATCACTACGGAAGTAGGATTGCCCAACCTTCCTTCCGAGGAGTGGCTGGTGGGTTTGAACCGCCAGCCTTCTGGTTAGCAGTCAAGTGCTTTAGCCACTATGCTACCAGAGCTCCTAAAGTGACTGTAGTACTTCTCATTACAACCAGCAATATAGGAGGGTCCGTGTTGTTCTGAAACTTCCTTTTTAATTCAAATCATGCATTTCACACCATAATGTAAAGCTCCTAGTCAAATCTTAACTGCTCCAGAAGGCAAGGTTTCTGTAAGAAGAGGTGGTGACTGTGGCAGAAGTCTCAGATCCCACTATGCCCATGGTCACCAACTCCCAAGACACCTGAAACAGCAATATTTTTGCAAAGAGAGGAAGGATGGATGAAATAAGGAAGGACATATAGAGGACACTAGGGTACTTATAATTCTCACCACATAGTCAAGCAGTAGCTTTGTAATATCAGAAAGGAGCTTCCCTAGCCAGACACTCAAGATGCACATATGTTTGCTGGATCCCAAGATTTCTTCATGTCCACTGCAGTCAGCACAAATTAAACCAAGAGGAGACTTCCAACTGTAAAGATGTAGTAGGCAGGTAGCTTGATAGATTGATAGGTAGGTAGGTAGGTAGATAGATGTGGTCTACTTGGCTCCAACTCATGGCAACTTCATGGACAACAGAACAAAGCATTGCACAGTCCTCCACCCTCTTCTTGGTCACCAGCATGTTCAAGTGCATCACAGACTACTGTGCCAATCCATCTCACTAAGAGTCTTCCTAATTCTCCTTGACCCTTTATTTCATCAAAGATGATGTCATCCTCCAAGGATGACATCCCACCTGATAGCATGCCCAAAGTAAATGAATAAGGCAATGTTTTATTGTGATCCATAATGTTTTCATTGGCTAATTTTCAGAAGGGAGGTCTTGTGGCCCAGTGGATAAGTCACTTGACTGCTAACTGGAGGTCAGTGCTTCAAACTCACCAGCCACTCCATAGAAGGAAAACAGGATGATCTACTTCCATAAAGATTTACGGAAGTAGATCACCAGGCCTTTCTTTGTGTAGATATGGGAGGACTCAGAATGTGGAGTACTTCCCAGCTTTTTCATCTCCTAGCATTTAACTGCAAAGATGCATTGAGCCTTTCCATGGGCCAGGCACTGTGCTTGGTGCTAGGGTCCAGGATTTGCAGAACAATGGAGGAGGCCAATGACTTCTCAAATCAGCACAATACATTGCAATACACACAATCGCAAAAGGACACAAATTGATTTTAGAGCCAATGATACAAGTGTGGTTAGTGAAAGGGGATGAGTTAAGTGGCAATTTCAACAGCCTCTGCATCCGAGAAAGCGGGCCAGTCAACCTGAGGGGGCATAATTATTTTCAGGCTTCTGCTGAAATTACTGCAGCCAGCTTTTTGTGATGGATTTGAAAGAGGGATTGAATTCCCTTGTGGTTTTGAAGCTGTTGTGGAGGGAAAGATGGCAGGAGGGAAAGGAAGAAGCCCAGTGGTGGAGCAGCCCTGGGCAGAGACAGGCAGCACCGTTTATTACAGGAGCAGCTGCACCCCACTCTCCCCAGTTTCCAAAGCTCCTCTGTCATTTGGAGGAAGACAGCATGCATGTTAAGGATGGTGTGGATGTCAGCGATTGACGGGTCAATACGGCTGGCTGGGCTGGTGATTTTGTAATTACGAAGCAGATTTTTTAGACAGAACGGTTACCCCAACTGTGTAATTAAGAGGATCGTTAAGGAATGTTGCTGGGCTGTGCATCACCCTGGGGCTAGAGCGACCACATGGTTACAATAGAAAAACGAGTCAGGCTTCATCAGAGGGCCGTTGCTAATTAATGGAAACAAATATTTGCAATAACAACTCCTATGTATGATATATTTGCAACACTTGAAAATGGAGAAAATCGTACAAGAGGGGTTTGGTCAGGGGTGAAAATGATAGAAAAACAGGTGTTAGGCCCCAGGTTAGAGAAAAATCAAGAGGCCATTTGAAATTGGATGGTCTTAATTCAGTTTGGGTTGAATCCAACTCTATAGCACCGCTTGGGACTTGATTTTAGCAAGTATTTTATCCCAGGATGGGCATGGAGAAATTGGAGAAGTTCTGGAAATAAGAAAGAATGATTTGAGTTGGAAAGTAACAGCTATGTGTAAGGTGAGAGAAAAGAGATTCTTAGTCTGAGCTAAAAGTCTGCATAATATGTTAATAAAGACTTTCAAAATCATTAAAAGGTTGATTTTTTGTTTTTTCAGCATAGAAATGAGCTATTTTCCATCTTTCCTAAGCAGACAGAGAAGAAATAAAACACAACTGCAGAATGAGTAGTTCAATTAAGCTCAAATCTTGATGTTTGCAATCTAAAACATAGATAATGATGTCAGTCCCTCCAAGCTTTTAGAACTGCAGAGTGTCTGTAAGTCCCAACACAAGCTCCTTCCATGCTCTGCACAAATTTTAGTTGTTCTTCATGCATCTTCTTTGTTGGAAACAAAGCAGCCTGTGACAGGTAAGAGCAAAGCACTGCCTTGAAAGCATCGTGATCCAAATAATTAACAGCATCATGTTCTGAATGCACTTAAGGCTTAGGTACGGATGACCATCCCCTGGAGGTTGCTTCCCACTTTAGGACAGAAGGCATTTATGATCGTTTACCTTCCATCTTTGGTGCCTGCAACTCTGGCTAGCACATAGTAGGGGCTCACTAAGTATTATTCCTAAGGACCACATGCAATAAAATCAATTACTCAGGGCCATTGTTTGAAATGGAGATTGACTAAGAATTTCAGGAAATTTACTGTTCTAATGAACCTCTCCAGGAGCTCTGGTAGCATAGTGTCTTAGGCACTTGACTGCTAACCA
>NW_006921952.1:3222599-3224641 GCF_000298275.1 Orycteropus afer afer | reverse complement strand
TGCTTTTTTTTTTTTTTTTTAACTTAGAAGTGATTAGATTTAGAACCTACCATACTCAGGTATGACATAACTAATCTGGCAAAGAAACCCCTACAGGCATTCCCCAGGTTACAAACAAGATCAGTTCCTAAGAGTTCAATGTGTAGGTAAGTAGGAACAGGTGCATACTGTTCTTATTTAGCCTTACTTTTGTGCAAGAAAAGCTAGAAGATTTCTCGATGACTTAAAAGCTACATATACAGCAAGTAAAGGTGGTTGTGATGAAAATTTGTTGCAAGTAGGGGCTGGTTCAATCCTTTTGAAGTGAGGGCAAATTTACATAACATTAAAGGGCAAGTAATATATCAGACAGTGTTTCACTGTTATTCACAAAGTTTTCAGGGGCCAATTTTTTCAGAAGTGGATGGCTCATACTTCTTCCCAGTCTTTCTTAGTCTGGAAGCTCCAGTGAAACCTGCCCACCATGGGTCACCCTGCTGGTATTTGAAATACTGGTGTCATAGCCTCCAGCTTTACAGCAACACACTAGTCACCACAGTATAACAAACTGACAGATGAAAATAATCTATGCCCTATCTGAAGAATGGATTTGATGCATTGAACACCAATGACCAGATGAGTTGTAGGATGACATCAAGAACATCATACATGAACAAAGCAAAAGGTCATTAAAAAGATAGGAAAGAAAGAAAAGACCAAGATGGATGTAAGAAGAGACTGTGAAACTTGCTCTAGATTGTAGAGTAGCTAAAGCAAATAGAAGAAATGATGAAAGAATTTAACAGAAGATTTCAATGAGCAGCTCGAGAAGACAAAGTAAAGTATTATGAAATGTACAAAGACCTGGAATCAGAATATCAAAAGGGAAGGACATGCTCAGCACTTCTCAACCTGAAACAAACTGAAGAAAAAATTCAAGCCTCAAATTGCAATATTGAAGGATTCTCTGGGCAAAATATTAAACAATGCAGGAAGCATCAAAAGAAAATGGAAGGAATACACAGAATCACTGTACCAAAAAGAATTGGTTGATGTACAACCATTTCAGGAGGTAGCATATGATCAAGAACCAATGGTATCAAAGGAAGAAGTCTAAACTTCATTGAAGAAATTGGAAAAAAAAAAAAAAGGCTCCAGGATTTGGAGATGTTTCAACAAATATTGAGATGTTTTAACAAAGGGATGCAGCACTACTGGTGCTGACTCATTTATGCCAAGAAATTTGGAAGACAGCTACCTGGCCAACTGACTAGAAGAGATCTATATTTGTGTCATTACAAAGAAAGGTGACCCAATAGAATGTAGAAATTATCAAACAATATCATTATTATCCCACGTAAGTGAATTTTTGTTGAAGATAACTCAAAAATGGTTGCAGGAGTATATGAACAGGGAACTTCCAGAGATTCAAGCTGGATTCAGAAGAGGACATGGAATAAGGAACATCATTGCTGATGTCAGATGGATCTTGGCTGAGAGCAAAGAACACCAGAAAGATATTTACCTGTTTTTTTGTTGACCATGCCAAGACATTCGAGTGTGTGGATCATAACAAATTATAGATAACATTGAGAAGAATGGGAATTCCAGAATGCTTCAGTGTACTCATGAGAAACCTCTACAGAGACCAAGAGGCTGTCTTTCAAACAGAACAAGGAGATACTGCATTGTTTAAAATCAGGAAGCATGTGCATCAAGGTTATATCCTTTCACCATATTTATTCAATCTGAATGCAGAGCAAATAATCCAAGAAGTTGGACTATATGAAGATGAATGTGGTATCAGGATTGGAGGAAGGCTCATTAACAATCTACAATATACAGATGACAAACAACCTTGCTTTATGAAAAGGAAGAACACTTGAACCACTTACCAATGAAGATCAAAGTCTTCAGTATGGATTAAACCTCAACGTAAAGATCAAAGACTACAGTCTTCAGTATGGATTAAACCTCAACATAAAGAAAGTAAAAATTGTCACAACTTGACCAATAAGCAGTATCACAATAAATGGATAAAAGATTGAAGCTGTCAGGATTTC
>NW_006921952.1:3212931-3221854 GCF_000298275.1 Orycteropus afer afer | reverse complement strand
GGCTCAGGACTCGGTAGTGTTTCATTCTGTTTGTACGTGGGGTTTCTATGAGTCGAAGCTGAGTCAACAGCACTTACCAACAACAACAAATGGCAAGTAGAAGTTATCCATAAGTCAGATGTTCACAGCCTGCAAATTGCCTGTATTTACAAACAGGATCAGGGTTAGGATTCCAACACATACTTTGGGGAAATGCAATTTAATCCATAACACCTAAATTTTCCCTGTGCTTCACAGGATGTCCCTGGTACATGGAGAGGTTCTATGAGGGGTTTGTACATGGGTCACTCTCAGGACCTCATAATGGATCCCCGCATTTTAATGGTGCCTTCCCTTTTACAGTGGGTTGGAAAGGCAGGAAAGTTTATCATGGGTGACTGAGGCAAGACAACACCCTCCATGCCTTGTTTCTCCAACTTTGACAGCTGGTAGAAAAGCACTTTCTTCTATTTTACAAGAACATGACTTGTTGCCTAAAGTAGCCCCATGAAGGTTCTTTAGTGTCAGCAACTTGACCATATTCACAATGAAATGTAAACCTAGCAAACATGCGCCTGTGCTGCGTGGAATGTTACCCTCACAAGAGCCTTCACAAGTTGGAAGCAAAAGCCAGGATCTCTAGCACACCTCATTTCCAACCAGAGACATGAGATTCCAGGCTCACCTCTTCCCCAAAGTGGCTTTAGGCTGGAGCTGACAGGCTTCTTCTTTTGAAAACAATTGCCAGTAGAATTTGGTAAAATGCAACTAAGAATTGTGCAATGGTTGCTAAGGTGTTGAGAGAGCCCATTAGCTAAGTGAGCCAGCTCTCCCAGACCACTGACAGATGCCGGATTGGTGAGAGCAGGGCTCGCTGTTGTGATGTGCTGCTCCCACTGGGAACACACTGCTTGGCAGGCAGGACACATAACATTGCATTATACATCTTCTAGCTTGCCACATCCTGTTATGTTGCATCCCATCAGCCTAAGCCATGATGGAGGCAAACACAACCTGGAGTGACATGTCGCACTTTGTAATGCGTTGTAGCATTTAAATCTACATTGGCCAAGTTGCACACATTGGCATGTACACAAGGTGCTTGCTATTCCGAGAATGTGATCTAATGTACAGGGACTGCCGGTTGAAGGCATAAAATGCATCAAGGGAGAGTATCAGTACCACATGCCACATGAGAACCAGGGTTCGTTCATCCACCACATTGAAGTATCAGTTCACCACTGGAAGTCTCTATCACCATTGGGTCAGCATGAGAGGGGATCTGACAAATGAAAGTATTCCAAGATTTTGGAAAGAGATGGTCCCTCCCATCTATTGTCATGGCCTGTGAGGAGTATTAACGTAAGGAGTATTCAAGTATTAATGCTGATGGATATCAGAACAAGCAATTTACAACACTTACAACTGGATTAATAAGTGTCATCTCCAATCAGAATAATTCTAAAAGGCTTAGAATTATTGGCATTTAGACTTGTGATCTGGTTGTCATCACTCTAACCAATAGATTTATACATATGAGACTTTTCAGAGGAGCTGTGATGATGAATGAACAAATGACAGGAGACTTTGGAAGCCAATCTTTTATTATAAATAAAGGTTTGACACCTGAATTCTATAGTCTTCTCTTCTACTTGCTGGCAGAGGGACTGAGGCCTGGTATCTGTCAGAAATATTGAGTTCTCTAAACCCAACTCAACGAGTAATAAGGCAATTTATCTTCAAAGACTGAGATGCATTGGGGCATGACTCAAGGTGTCAGCTCCATAGCAGGCTGGGAATTCTGGGAGTTCTCTCTTAAGGTAAGAGGATTTGTTGCAATTTCAAGAGAGCTTCAAGACCACATGGAGCCCATGGGTGATACCAATGGTTAATTTACTCAGCTGCTAACCAACAAGTTGGAGGTTTGAGTCCATCAGAGGCACCTTAGAAAAAAGTATGCTTCTGGAAAATCAGCCGTTAACCCCTATGTACACAACAGTTGGCCTCTATTTTCCTGGAGCAACAGAGGAAGAAAAAGATTCCGAATAGGAGGATGAAATGGAATGCATAGCTACTTGTGTCCATGACAATGGCTTCCTTTGCCACAAGACCGCAAGAACGAATGGTACCTGGCTACCATTACTGAATATTTTGATCACAAATTCGATAGAAGGATCAAAGGGAGGAAAATGAAAAATAGATTTTCAAATTTCCATGGACTGTAGACTTTCTGGCACCATGGAGACTGGATGAATCCCTGAAACAATTGCCCTGAGATAATCTTTAAACTTTAAACCAAAAACGTCCCCTGATGTTTTTTCACAACTAAACAATTGTCGCTTCACGGGTAAAGAATGTCTGCCTTGACACTTTGGCGAGTAGTGACTTGGATCTTAAAAGCTAGCAAGCTGCCATCTAGATGTAACAATGAGTCTCTCCTCGTCCAGAGCAAGGAAGAATGAAGAAAACCAAAAATTCAGGGAAACAATTAGTCCTAGTGACTGGTACACCATGCGATCTGCAGCCTATACGATTATGAGACCAGAACTAGATGGTGCCCGCCTACCACTGTCAACCACTTGGAGGGGGATCTATGTAGGAGATCCTGGATAGAGGGGAAAAACAACATGGAACAAAGCTCAAAATCATTTGGAGGAAAAAATAGGGGGGAGGGCCAGGTTTGCTGGTCTGATAGAGCCTGGTGGAACCACTGAGACAATGGCCCCTAGCTGCCCTTCAGGTCTGGAATTGAACCCACACCTGTGGCTTCCAGTCAAACAAAAGACGGGCATAGGAGTTGAACATTTACCTGAGGTAGATACACTCCTTGGAGAGAACAATTATGGGAGAAAGAAGGGCTGCTTATGCACAGGGAGACAGCTCAGGGGGCAGGAATGCATGGAGGGATGGACACAGGGAAGAGGTAACTATCGGGAGGAAGTGGGAGGGGAGCTGTTGCATTGTGGTAAATTGTGGTCAATGTCATGAGACAAAGTGTATGTGAACTGCTGTATGGAAAATGAATTTGCTCTGTAAATTTTCACCCAAATCACAATTTAAAAAAAAAAAAAAAAATGTCTGCCTGAACATTGTGTGCTTTTACCAAATATTCACGTTTCCTGCAAAAATAGTTTCATACAATCTAGCCATGTGCCCACTAACCTTTCCTTAACCACCTCCAAAGAAGAGACATTCACCTGCATTCCTTAATCCCATATTACATGTTATTAAATTTTAAAAAACCCATTGCTGTCGAGTTAATTCAAACTCATAGCGATCCTATAGGACAGAGTAGAACTTCCCCGTAGTTTTTCTAAGACTGTAAATCTTTGGGGGAAGCAGACTGCTTCATCTTTCTTTCCTGGAACAACTTGATGGTTCAAACTGCCACCCTTTTGATTAACAGCCCAACGCTTTAACCACAGCACCACCAGAGCCTCTTTACATGTTATTAGCTTTCAAAAAGTTGCTCAACCACAATTAAGACAGAATTACGTTTCAATGTAAAAGGATCTAAATTCATAAACTTGCCATATTACCTTCACATGGTTAAATGGACCATGCCCAATTGCAAATGACCAATCAATATCCATTGCAGCATGGATGTAACACTTCAAAAGTGGAATGATAGAAAAAAATGTGCAATTGCTTCTGATTTCAGCAAAGCTACAGAAAATTAAAGGATAAGTCTATGAAGGGTAATTTTGGAATGGTCTGGATCTCAAGAATGTTGTTGCAATGACTTTGAAATGCTCTTGAGCAGAAATTGTCTGGTGCTTTCTCCTGGGAACGAGCAGCTTTCTGCACAAAGAGAACTTGTAGAGACCATTCCTGGTTCTGGGAACTGCCACCTATGGCTACTATCTCTCAGGTACCAATTTATGGAGAGTGACGAGGGTGGTGAGATAGGAGCTAGGATTAATAGTCGGCTTTCCAGTAACTGGGAATGTAGAGAATAGATAGTGAAAAGAGGGCGAGATAAGGAATCTCCATGTGTTATGTGTGTTTATACATGGAGGATATTATCAATATATCACCCTTTCAGATACCCACTTGCCTTAGGTCAGTAAAAAATTAGAGGTAGGCATTTTATTTAACTCTGTGTTATTTATTCTTTGCAACTTGAAGTAGAGGTAGGTTAGTTAACATAAAATGTACCTGTGGCTGGGTATGTATTTGTCATTTATGTGAAAGGCTGAAATAAAGCTTATCCTGTTTCTTCCCCTATGGACAGCAGAGTAAGCAGCTATCAACTCCTGAGAAATGTTACAAGCAATCATTTCCAAGTCAATGCCCCCAGAATGTATGGTCCTGGGCCCATTTCTGAATCTGCTCTGCCTTAGTTTTCTGATCTGTAAAATTGAGAAATAATACTAAGAGATAACTTTTGTCAGGAACTAGCTATATGCCAGGCATGGTTTCAGATGCTTTCCATGGATTATTTCATTCAATCCTCATAACTCTTTGGGCTATTTACTATTATCATAAGGAGCCCTAATGGCACAATGAGTTAAGAGCTCAACTGCCAACTGAAAGGTTGGTTTTACAAACTTACCTAGTATCTCCAGTAAGGAAGGCCTGGTGATCTGCCTCTGTAATGATTACAGCCAAGAAAACCTGATGGGGCAATTCTACTCTGTCCCCCGGGGTCACCATGAGTTAGAATTGACTCAACAGCACCCAACAACTCTTGCGATTGTCTCTTGCATAAGGAAACTGAAAGAGAGTGTGTTAGTTTCCTGGTGCGCCTATAACAAAATACCACAAACTGGATGGCTTATAAGAACAGAGATGTATTGTTTCTCAGATCAAGGTGTCAGTAGAGCCATGTTCTCTCTGAAGGCTCTAGGGAAAGATCTTTTCCTGTCTCTCTCAGCTTCTGGAAGCCCCACGTGTTCCCTAGCTTGCAGATGCAACTTTACTTGGTCATCTTTCCTTCTCTTTTATAAGGACACCTCTCAGATTGCATTAGGACCCTTGCTGCTCCAATATGACCCCATGTTAACTGATAGCATCTTCAAAGACCTTGTTTCCAATCAAGGTCACATTTACAGGTACCAGGAGTTAGAACTTCAGCTTAAATTTTGGGGGGATGTACCTCAGTTCATAATTTCAACTGACAATTCACTCTATAATAGAGAAGCTAAGTAACTTTGTCAAGTTCAAGCTGTTATTAATGGTGAGTTTGGGATTTGAACCTACACATTCTGGCTCCAAAGACTGTTCTGTCTCATCTTATTAGTAAGGTTGTTAAAAATATAAAAAGAGAAAAGTTCAACTAAATTCTTTATCAGTGTGCCTTACATAAAGTAAGCATTCAAAAAATGGCAGCAATCTAAACTGTTGTTGATGACTGTGATGAAAAGAAAATAACAAGACAGAATAATTTAGAAAAGATGTGATTACAGTCCCTGAAGAAGTTATTAGCTCCAAGCAAACTGTTCTCTCCTTCTGGACGGGAGGCTTTCTTTACTTGTGATTTGATCCCACTTGAGACAAGGCTTCCTCCTCCCACCACAGTGCCCAGGCAGTTCATAGCAGCCCTGTGCTCAGGGATTCACACAGTTCTAATATTGGTCTTTGATTATTGGGCTTCTGCTCAGCCCTTGACGATGAGTCTTATCCATTCAAGTGGATGATTGGGTAGAAATAAGGGAGTATTAATTCCAGATATGGAAGGTTTGGCAATGGGCAATAGGATTAAGGACATTATCAAGAAGTGATGGGAGTAATTGCTCCCCTAGAAGTCCAGCCCTGGGCTTCTGCCTCCAACATAGCAGCCAAATGGTGAAACAAATCCTTGGGAAATAAACCTGAGATGGAGAGGTGGAGAAGGGGACATAAGGAGAGCTGGTAATGAGAAGAGGTGGAATCCAGGTAGTGACATTGAAAGATGTTGACGGGAATAGCAAGTCACAGGGAGATGAAAGTTGGGTTGGGCCCACATGGTGAAGGAGATGAGAAGTATACCCAACAAGTGGTAACAGATGTGTGATAATACTCAGTTCCAGCAGCGGTCTTTGAATGTATCTCGAGTTCATGGATTAATGTATATATTCTATGTTGGGGGCTGGGGTGAAGTGGAAACTAGCTATGTGTATAACAACTTCCATTTTTGTCAACCTAAACCCATCGGTCAGAAATGACATGTGCAATTTAATCCAGGAAGTAACCACCAAAATTGGGCAGTCCTGCTCCCCTCCACTCACCCTGCAGGAAGCCCAGAGTGGTGCCCAAGAGAGGCCTGATGGAGGGTGTTACCACTAGGATTCTTGAAGACTAGAGCTGGTTAGTTTAGCTCAGCAGGCAAGTAGGTCAACGAAGAAGCCATTGCAGACAGACGTTTGTCAGGCACAGAAGAACGAGCTGTGCTGCTCACCATGCGTCAGGCCATCAACACCTTCTTAAACACAGTGGTGGTTAATGTGGTCATTAGCTGCCGTCAAGCTGGCCCCTGACTCATGGTGACCCCATGCACACGAAACAAAATGCCGTTCAGTTCGGTGCAATCCTTCGGATTGGTTGCTGACTGAATGACTGGGTTTTCATTGGCTGATGTTTGCCTTTCTTCCTGCTCCATCTTAGTCTGGAAGCTCTGCTGAGACCTGTTCAGCATCACAGAAACACACAAACCTCCACCAACAGACAGGTGGTGGCTCAGCATGAGGTGCGTCGGCCAGGCATTGAATGCAGGTCTCCAGAACGGAGGATGAAGAGTTCTACCGCGGAACCACCAAAGCCTCACAAGGTAAATGTGCTCCTATCAGCAGGTTACGCAGAGCCCTCTCGGAACCAAACATCAAACATCAAGACTCTCAGTGAGTTTGGCAGGCTCCCCAGTGCTGGCAAACCCAGGGCATTGGGGGACTCTTGTCTCCCTACAATTAAACAGATAATTAAGAAATAAGGACACATTTTTCCAATAAAAATTGATAGATGCTGGTTGGTAATGTTAGCGTCAGGAATAAATTGAGCGGTAATCTGTAAAGGATGTTGTTACTATTATAAAAATAAAGATCTGTCTCCTCAACCAATCAATTCAGCAGATATATACCAACAATCAAATTATTAAAAATGACTTCTATAAATTACCCAGCGTTCCGTCTAATGGTGCCAGAAGCAGCTGCGATACAATTTAGGGATGATATAACCATACGTCGAGAGTGCTTTTTCATTCTGATGTTTTTCGTTCCCTTTGAGGCAGAGCCCACAGCTTTGTTTAAAGTACCCATGTGAAAACAAAGTATATTTCACTCCATGGGTTAGGAAAGCCATTTTGGCAGAAATACTCAGGAATATGTGCATCTAATATAGAAAAATAATTCAATTTTCTTCCTATAATTTCAGCTACAAGGTTGCAATATCCTTAATTCTTCATTAAACCCTCTGGCTTGCAAAGAAGTCTGTGTTCTTCATGAGCTGTCATACCTCTTTCAAATGAATGTGGAAAAGACCCACAAAGGGATAGTTACAATCATGTGTTTCTCAGTCTTGCCTAACAGCTCCTTCAATGAAATCTGAACAATTTAGTGCCTTATCTTGATACCTGTGGCACTTGAAGATTCAGCCTGTCCAAAGTTTGATTGCCTGTTAATGCCTAATCACCAAGCCCCCGCAGGATCCCTCCGTGGCCTTTCTTCTTTGCATATTCATGTCAGCTGAGAAAGCAGTTAAATGCTGGCTGAACTGAAAGCAATTTTCCCAGTTGGGAGCCTTACGCAACAGGAATCTATCTTTAGTGTAACAGTTACAAACTTAGTTCCCACATTGAGGTTCATCTAGTAAACTTAGATGGTGCCCAAGCTGAGCCACAGTTTACTCCAGACACAATTAACAAGGAGAGCAAAAAACATAAACAGTAGTCACTGGACTCCTACTGAGTGTTGAGTTCTTTCCTCTGAAAATGGGAGTCCGGAAGACACATCAAGAGAAATAAATGTGGTCCCTGCCCTCAAATAAACTTCCAATATTCTGAGGAAATGGCTAAAAACGTTGATGGTTTAGGAAGAACAAAGGTGGTACAAACGAGGTTGAGTCCCACGGAACAGATCTCCTCCTGGAGAGAAAGCTCCTATTTCTCCCAGGATGGAGGGAGACAGGCTCTGGAGAGGGCCCTGCCAAGAGCACAAAGGGGCCACACCCATAATTCCAAGGATCTCACTACTCGAGGAAGAAACTTAAATGATGGCTAATATAATAAGGTGAGAGAATAAAGAAGTTCAGGGGCAAGGGAGGAGAGAGGATTGGGGAGACTGGGCTGAGAACAGCTTTAGAAAGTCATGAGTTTCTACAACAGTTCAATGTGATGTGGAAATGACAACCAGCAAGCACCTTAAATCTCAGTCTGGTACTGAGGAGAAAGGTTAAGAATAAAGATACAGATTTAGAAGTCCTGTTTCGGGGGGTACTAATCAGGTATTTTGTAGTCTGTCCTAGAAGCCCTGTTTTTGACCCTCAAAATATTTCATTACTTTTCTGACAAATACTCAACCTGAAATTCTCAATGAAAACTCCACATCCTTCAATGTCATTTTGAACGTAAAAATGTTGGCAACTCCTAACTGACCCTTGTACTAGTTTTCTGAGGGCACCCCAGATCCTCTCTCCCTTTTTCCCCAGCCTGTCTTGTGCCCTAAAGAGGCTGAACTCTATTGCCTGTGTCAACCAGGCTCTTGACCTCCGCGGCTAAATGGTTTGGCCAATGGAGAGGCCAGGAAGAGATAAAAAGGGAGGAGGAGAGTGAACTCAAGGTTTTAATTCACCATGGACCACTCTTTGCCAGCTCGTGGTAAGTTGCCTACCCTTCTCTGTACAGCTACTTGAGTCAGGTTCCTCTCCTTGCCAGTCTGGCCTAAAGGTGGTGACAGCTCCCTGTTCCTGTTAGCCTGTGAGGTACTAAGTGTCCCACCCATTGTTGGTTTCCCTAACCTCTACTCACACTTTC
>NW_006921952.1:3209035-3211481 GCF_000298275.1 Orycteropus afer afer | reverse complement strand
CCTCCTTCTGTGTTGTTATTGGGTGCTGTCGAGACCATTTTTGACTCATACCCTACTGGAGGGAGCAGAACTTCCCCAAAGGGTTTCCTAGGCTGTAATCTTTACAGGAGCAGGTCACCAGGTCTTCCCCCAAGGAGTCGCTGGATGCATTTGAACCACCAACCTTTTGGTTAGCAGCCAAGGGTTTAACCGTAGAGCCATCAGGGCAAGTTCTGATTTCATCAGAGTTCTTTGTTGTTGTTAGGTGCCATTGAGTTAGCTCTGACTCATAGTGACCCTGTGTGCAACAGAACAAAACACTGCCTGGTCCTGTGTCAGCCTCACCACCCTTGCTATACCTGAGCCCATCGTTGCAGCCACTGTGTCAATCCATCTCATTGAGGGCTTTCCCCTTTATCGCTGACCCTCCACATTACCAAGCATGATATCCTTCTCTAGTGAATGTTCCCTTCTGACAACTGTAGGTGAGATGAAGTCTGGCCATTCTTGCTTTCAAGGAGCATTCGGCTGCACTTCTTCCATGACAGATTCTTTATTTCTTCTGGCAGTCCGTGGTACTTTCAGTACTTTTGCCAACACCACAACTCAAAAGCATCAACTCTTCTTCAGTCTTCCTTATTTGTTGTCCACCTTTCATATGCTTATGAGGCAATTGAAGATACCATGGCTTGGCTTAGGTGCACCTTAGTCTTCAAAGAGACATCTTTGCCCTTCAGCACTTTAAAGAAGACCTCTGCAGCAGATTTTCCCAGTGCAATATGTCATCTGATGTCTTGACCATGACTTCCAATGGTGTTAATTGTGGAACCAAGTAATACGAAATCTTTGACAACTTCAATCTTTTCTCCATTTATTGTGAAGCTGCTTATTGATCCAATTGTGAGGATTTTCATTTTCTTTATGTTGAGATGTAATCCATACTGTAGACTGTAATCTTTAATCTTCATCAGAAAGTACTTCAAGCCATCCTCACTTTCAGCAAGCAAAATTATGTTGTGTGCATATCCAAGTTGTTAATGAGTCTTCCTTCCTCCAATCCAGATGCCACACTTTTCTTCATATAGCCCAGCTTCTCGGGTTACTTGCTCAGCATACAGATTGAATAAGTATGGGGAAAGGATACAACCCTGACACACTCCCATCCTGATTTGAAACCATGCAGTATCCCCTTGTTCTCTTCAAATGACAGCCTCCTGGTCTATGTACAGGTTCCTCATGAGCACAATGAAGTGTTCTGGAATTCCCATTTTTCTCTCTCAATGTTATCTATAATTTGTTATGATCCACACAATCAAATGCTTTTGCATAGTCAATAAAACACAAGTAAACATCTTTCTGGTATTCTTTGCTTTCAGCCAAGATCCATCCAACATCAGCGATGATATCCTTCATCCCATGGCCTCTTCTGAATCCAGCTTGCATTTCTGAAAGTTCTCTGTTAATATACTGCTGCAATTGTTTTTGAATCATTATCAGAGTTCTTAGGGAGCTTTGTATTCAGATGCAGGTTCTCCACAAGATTCTAAGACCCTTGAGGGAGCTTTGGAGGGAACTTTGACAATGCTGTGTTTCCAATACCTAGCATAGCATTTCACACATAGTAGGCACTTGAAGGAACTGGAGTATTACCTTGAGTTAAATCTAATTGATTGCTAGGGTCTGGTGAGCCAGCTCTTATGGTCCTTTGTAGATCTTTAATTGAATGTCTGACAAACAAATTAAGTAGATTAATTTAATTATGAAATTGAGTGCCATCATATTTTAAACAATTTACTCTTAAACTTCAGGTAATTTAGTCTAAGATGAAAAGCAGATGGAGACTGTAAAAACCTAAGTAGGACAAATTTTTCTCAGCTGGATATTGAAGTCAACAGGGAGAAGATAGGGGCCCGGAGCACGCAGAAGACTAGGTGATGTGGGAGTGGACAAGAGGGCAGAAACGTGGCTTGTACTTGGGCACCTCCTCTCGCTTCTCACCAGGAAAACCAGTATATTTTTTCCTACTTGCTTTAGTACTATTGCCTCCTGCAGACTTCCCAATGAATCAGAAGCCGCTTCCACACAAGCCCATAATCCACAGTTTGTAAATCTTTCTCAAATCTAATTTATTAAAAACTCATTTATTTTCAGCAACACCAGATTTCTGATTAATTCCCAGCACCATGGGTTATTTAATGCAGCAGGTCTCATTGTCATTTCTGATTTCCCAAAGTGCTTGATGGATAGAAGCTATTGTGGGCTTAGTCTGTCAGCGTATTGTTCCCTTGTCAAGTGACAACAAAAAGCCTTATTGATGAAATTGCCAGGTGTCTCTTAACTAAGGTAGAAGGACGATGCAGTGTTGGAGACCCACAGGTGTTAGGCCTGCACTAGGGAAACAAAACTTCATGCTTAGAAGCTTGCTGGAAATGCAAGGCAGACATTCTACCCTGTGCTACCTTCTAGA
>NW_006921952.1:3206996-3208181 GCF_000298275.1 Orycteropus afer afer | reverse complement strand
CTTGTTTTTTGTTTTTGTTTTGTTTTTTATTAATTTAACAAAAGAAAACCCTATTTCCAAACAGAACCACATCCACAGGAACAAGGGCCAGGAATTCAACACACGTTTTTTGGGGATACCATTCAATCGAAAACACTAACCGAGCCCAACAACTATGGCCTAGGGGTTGGGAACTAGGTATAGAAATTGTCAGAAAATGTCAATAAACAGATAAGTGGATAAACAAAAGATGGTATATGCATACAATTGAATATTATTCAGCCACAAAGAGCAATAATGTTTGATACATAACATGGCATGCATGGACCCTGAAAGCATTCTGCTGAGTGAAATAAGTCAGCTACAAAAGGAAAAATATTGTAGGATTTCACTTACATGAAATATCTAAAATAGGCCAATGCATAGAGATGAAAGTTTACTAGTGGTCACCAGGGGCTAGGGGGAAGGAGTCACAGGGAGTTAGTGCTGAAGGGGTGCTGAGTTTCTTTCTTTCTTTTTTGTTTTTTAGGAGAGACAAAAGAGCTTTATTGTGGAAAAGCTAAATTGGCAAAAGTCTGAAACAGCAACAGAATGTTTAATCCATTTATTTACAATTGAATGGTTCAGTATGCCCATACCCAGCCATAGAACCTTCAGTCTCAGGTGTGTTTATCCCCTTCAACAACAATCTCCCTCGGCCTGCCCCTTCCACAGAACAGTCAACCCTTCACACTGACACGTCCCATCATATAATTCCTGGGCACGATCTCTCCTAGACCCTCAGTCTCCCCTCCCAATCTGTTGCAGTTCTAGGGAGCTTTCTGGGGCTCCACCTGATCCACCCAGGAGGCTTCAGCTGGAGGTGTGGGGGGCACCACAGGCATTGCCTCAGGCGGGGGGCCACTCTCTTCTCGGAGATGGCCTTGGTAGAGCTGGGGGAGCCGAGACAGCTCTCTCTCTGGGGGCTGCTTCCAGCTGTACCATGGGTACCAGGGGTCTCCTGAAACCAGAATGGGGGCTGGTGGAGTTCTACTCATAGCTCCATGAGAAGTACTGAAGTCAAGATCACGGGGTTCAACTTGGGGAATGTGGAATGTGGAGATCGTGATCCCTGGCTTTCTGAATGGCCTGGGTCAACTTCCTGCGCTGCTTCATACAGACCCCTGTGTATGGAGCGTGGAAGATGATACCCGTGTAGGCACAAAC
>NW_006921952.1:3204748-3206151 GCF_000298275.1 Orycteropus afer afer | reverse complement strand
GAATTCCCATAACTCTCAGTGACTGCAGCCCAGGGACTTGGATTAACTTCTGTGCCAAATTTTTCTCTGTAGCATGGTGCCTGTTAGCTGAGCTATTGTGATGTTTATGAAATTTTCACTGTCAAAGAGATTATATAGAACCTTGAACAGCTTAGAGGACACATACTGTGTAAATCAAGGAGCTAAGAAAGAAGTCAGGAACTTGAGAAGAAAGCATAATGGAGGATAAGTCTTCCAACCCCTTTTCTTTGCCTCTACTTGCCTCCCTGGAGGAAACTCTCAGAGGCAAACTGGGAATAATGGCACAGGGTCCAGAGTTCTTACGATGCCAGTTCCTCAGGCCCTTTATTGTGTATGAAGAAGGCTGCTCATGATGTAAATATAACTCCACTGACCAGAAATGTGAGACCTTTGAGATCGTTTCCAAACAAAGGCATGTGGTCATTGATGTTTGCACATAAGGGCATGTATTTACTGAACAACTAGGTTTAGGATGAAGGAGGCGTGTGTGCCCTTTACCAAAAATATACTGCACTTTTTTGTAAATAATGCAGCCATGTAAATAACGTGCCCAAACATGTAACTTGCAGAAATGATAAAATTAAGTAAAATAGTCCTGGCATAGTGCACAAGTTATTTGTGAAAAAGTGTTGTTGTTGTTGTTGTTGTTTGCCGTTGAGTCGGCCCCGACTCATAGCGACCCCTCCTTGGGTTTCCGAGGCAGTATCACTACGGAAGTAGGATTGCCCAACCTTCCTTCCGAGGAGTGGCTGGTGGGTTTGAACCGCCAGCCTGCTGGTTAGCAGTCAAGTGCCTTAGGCACTATGCTACCAGAGCTCCCCATGAAAAAGTGTAGTAGTTAAAATTGTGCCATCTGCGGTGCATAAGGGATACAGACAACAAAGATAAACACTTTCACATACACAATACTGCATTGCCAGTAATAACAAACACTAATCTATGGGTGGATACTTAGTTAGACCGGCTGAATGATCACGTATACCTAGGCAAAAGGGAATATCCCCATGACCATATATAAGTTTGGCAGATGATATTTCTACATATGTATTTGAATGTGCTATGAAAATGTCCATATATATAATAGAGCTAGCAGGGGTGAAGTTATGATAAATTCTTAGTCACAGCCAACCATCCTGAGGGAGTAAGTTGTTCGGCCCATGGGCTCAGGGGCATGGTCACAGGGAACATCTAGCTCAATGGCACAACATACTACACAAAACATTGTTCTACATGTTACTTTGGTGAGTAGCAACTGGGGTCTTAAAAGCTTGCAAGCAGCCATCTAAGATGCAAAAAGTAGTCTCTCTTTGTCAGGAGCAAAGAAGAATAAAGAAAAACAAAGACACATGGAAACAAATAGTCCAAGGAACTAGTGGACCATG
>NW_006921952.1:3200641-3204143 GCF_000298275.1 Orycteropus afer afer | reverse complement strand
AAAAAATGTGCCATCTCCATTTTTCACTAAGATTGACTGAAATTGATACACAGGTGAAGATTTGGGGAATGAACACTTTTTATATTGTTGTGTATCAATTAATACAAACTCTATGGAAGTCAATTTGATAATGTTTACTAAAGCGAAACTGTGCTATCAGAGATTTCCAGCTTTAAGATGGTATAGATTTTTCTGCCCCTTCTCAGAAATCATCAAAAGCCTAAAAAGATAAATGAGAAAAAAATGGAAATTTCATAATCCATGAATTGGTGATTGTCTATAACCTCAAACTATGATCTATTAAAATGAAAGAAGGCATTGAAATGGTGTAGTGGAGTGAGGAAGCCTGTAGAGACATTAATAATAGGTAATTTAAGAGACTAAATTTCACAGAAGGCAGGAGTAAGGTAGCAGAACCAAACCCAACTCACTGCCATCAAGTCGGAGTCAACTCATAGTGACTCCTCCTTGGGTAGGCAGTATCACTACGGAGCTCTGGTAGTATAGAGCCTAAGGCACTTGACTGCTAAGCAGAAGGCTGACTTTTCAAACCCACCAGCCACTCCTCGGGAGGAAGGTTGGGCAATCTACTTCCGTAGTGACTGCCTCTGCAACCCAAGGAGGGGTCGCTATGAGTCCAGTCCGACTCTACGGTGCATAACAACAACAACATTACTACAGAAGTAGATGGCCCCGATCTTTCTCCCAAGGAGTGGCTGGCAGGTTTGAAGCACCAGCTTTCTGGTTAGCAGTCAAATGCCTTAGGCACTACGTCACCAGAGCTTCTAGGAGTGAGGTAAGGATCTAAAAATGGGGAGACTGATCAAGTCTATGTAAGAGAGACCAAATGGCCAACACTGACCATAAAACAAAGATGAGAATGTACGGGGGCAGGGAAACTAGATTAATGGAAACGGAACAACAAGAACGAAAATGATAATGTTCATGCATTATGAAGAATGTAACCAATATTGATGAACAGCTCGGATAGAAATTGTTGAATGGGAACCTAAACTGCTGTATAAACCTCTACCAAAAGCACAATACAATACTATTTTTTGAAAAAAGAACAATCAAATAGTATATCATCTACTTTTATTATTTATTAAATAATACATTGAAATTAAAAAAAAAAAGTTTAAATAAGACTTACTGCAGAGAGAACCCCTCAGAGCCTCACCCCAGCCTGAGCAGCCAGGTGACTAGGTGACTACCCTTCGCTTACTCTGCACCATGGAGAGATTAAATGAGAGTAGCTCCAGATTTAGGAACACGAGCCAATGGTTCTGCTGCCAGAACACTGGAGACAAGAGTTACTACCATGGCCTTCTCCTGTCTCCACCACTCTGTACCTAAAGAAAGTAAATTATTGAATGTCTCAGGGAAAAGATGTAGAGGGACAGATTGTTGTGAATTTCCCCAATGAATACCACTTACTGCCCCACTAAACGACAATGAAGCCAACAAGCTCAATCTTACAAATGGAATTTCCAATTAGCTCTTTAATAGCTCCTTTTAAAATATGAACTACTGCCAAGGTTATCTTGACATTTGAGAAAATCCTCCAATAAGAATGACATTAGCACACACACAAGGTAGATAGCAAAACTTTGTCTCAAAATATAAATATAATTGATATTCTTTGAAAAAGCAAAAATACTCCATCCATGGAAGACTTAAAAAAAAAAAAAAAAAAAAGAACTCACCGCCATCCAATCAATTCAACTCATAGTGACCCTTCCTTGGGTTTCCAAGGCAATATTACTACTGAAGTTGATTGCCCAACCTTCCTTCTAAGGAGTGACTGGTGGGTTTGAAACACCAGCCCTCTGGTTACCAGTCAAATGCCTTAAGCACTATGCCACCAGAGCTCCCAGAAAGAAGACCAAACCAAAAAACTCACGGCCTTCTAGTAGGATTCGACTCATAGAGACCCCTCCTTGGATTACTGAGGCGGCATCACTACTGAAGTACATTGCCCAATCTTCCTACCAAGGAGTGGATGGTGGGTTTGAACCTCCAGCCTTCTGGTTAGCAGTTAAATGCGTTAGGCACTATGCCACAGGAACTTACAGAAGAAGACTAGGAACCATAAATACAGAGATAATCAGAAAAAAGGAGGCCTTAAAAATTTAAAAAATAATAAAGAAAAAATTTAAAGTATTTTCTTCAATGGAAGGGTCAGAAGTAAGAGTTTAAGAAATCTCCCAGAGTATAGCAAAATGAAAAGCAGGTAAACACTGGGGAAAGGATTAGGAAATTAGAAGATCAAATGAAGATATCCAACAGCTGACTAATAGATGTTCCAGAGAGAACAAACGATGCCATAGGGAGAAAATTATCAAAGAAATAATAGAAGAAAACCACATGACATGAGTTTCTAGATTAAAAGAGTCCCAAAATGTCAGTACAAAGAATGAGAAATTCCCATACCAAAGGACATCATTGTAAAATTGATACAAACGAATTCTGTCCGTTCAAATAGGAAAATGTTTGTATCATAGCTTTGGACTAGACAAGGCATCAGGGGTAAAGACACTAAACCTTTCAGAGATTTTTTTCTTTTAATTTACATACAAAGGATCAGGAATCAAAATGCCATTGCACTTCTCAACAGCATCATTAGAGATTAGAAAAAAGTGGGGAAATGTCTTCAAAATTTTGAAGGAAAACTATATTTAACCTATGTTCAGCCGAACAATCAATGGTGAAGGTAAAATAAAGTCATTATCAGGCATAAAAAGGGCCTAAAAAGTTTTGTCTCTCATGAATCATTCGCAGGAATCTACTAGCAAATGTGCTCCACAAAAAGGATTAAATCAAGAGCAAGAAAGGATGAGAAGCAGGAGATGTGGGATCTAACACCAGAAAGAGAAAGAAAATTCTTAGAAAAATGGTTCAGGGGCTCCAGCATGAAAGCTCAGCTGTGGAACAAAGCTGGCAAGCAACGGTCTAGACTGGAGCAGGAGAATGGAAGATTCCTGGGAAAAGAAGGAACTGACCGATCATGTGAACATGGCAGCATGGAAAACTGTATTGAGAGGTTCTTGGAGGAAATAGTAGACATTTACAAAGAAAACAGAAAATGAAAAATATGAGGCAATCATTAATATCAGGGGAAAAAGTTCGGTAAAGGAAACAATCATAGTACAACTTCCTGGTACGCCAGTCAACAAAGTTTATACAGACATAACAAAGTAAAATGAATACAAATGTTGGTTTTACCAAAAATTGGGATATGACTGTATTAGGAGACTAGAGGGAGGGGAAATGAGATAAACAAGAAAGCTACATCTTCACCTAACATAATACAGTAATAAAAACTAAACCGAACCAGTTGTGGAGTTGATTCCAACCTTTGGGCAACTATATGTGTTGTGTGAAACTTATGGCATCCTCATGTGTTGTATGAAAGGATTGTATCTTGTCACCACACTTACTCAACCTGTGTGCTGAGGAAATAATCTGAGAAGCTGGAGTACATGAAGAAGCCTGCAGCATC
>NW_006921952.1:3187988-3199721 GCF_000298275.1 Orycteropus afer afer | reverse complement strand
CTACTTCCGTAGTGATACTGCCTCGGAAACCCAAGGAGGGGTCGCTATGAGTCGGGGCCGACTCGACGGCACATAACAACAACAACAACAGGGTTTTCAAGGGCTGATTTTTTAGAAGTGGATCACCAGGATTTTCTTCTGATGCACCTCTAGGTGGGCACGCACTTCCAACCTTCCACTGGGCAGCCAAGCTGTGGTTGTTATTAGCTTTAGGGTAGCTGGTTATGCAGCAAAAGTCAATAGATGCAATATAAAGGAGACTATAATTTATTTATTTTTCAAAAAGGAAAAACAATTTACTTGGGTGTCTATAAAACACTGAAAACTACGTATTTCAGATTGGAGATGAGTTGTCATAAAATAGAAATAAGACAAAGTTTCATGGAACAGTGCATTACACCTTGAAAACCAATTTTATTACAGAAATGTAGTCTATCTATATATTCACACTGGTGTGCATTAGTATCATTATTTAACCAAGTGAGCCCTGATTAGTCTAAGCCAAGAATCAGAATACTATGCCTTGTGGACCCAATCTAACCTACCTATTTTGCACATAGTTTTATTAGAACACAGCTACACCCATTCATTCACATATTGTCTATTATTTCTTTCACACAGAAAATGGTAGCATTGAAAGGTCTAGACAGAGGATATGTAGCCTGTAAAACCTAAAATATTTTATCTGGTCCTTTACAGAAAAAGTAGTGGTCACTATGAGTCGGATCTGACTCGATGGCAGTACGTTTGGTTTGTTTTTTTTAGGTCCAAGTCAGTGGTTCTCGAACTTCAGTGAGTTTTGGAATCACCTGGAGGACTTGTTAAACCACACATAGCTGCATCCACCTGGGCTTTCCAATTCAGTAGGTTTGGATGTTGTTGTCATTGTGTGTCGTCCCATTGGACTTGTTGGGAACCCATGTGACAGAGCAGAATTACCTCATAGGGTTTCTGAGCTCTGGTATCATAGTGCCTAAGGCACTTGCCTGCTAACCAGAAGGCTGGAGGTTCAAACCCACCAAGCACTCCTCAGAAGGAAGATGGGGCAATCTACTTCCATAGTGATACTGCCTTGGCAACCCAAGGAGGGGTTGCTATGAGTCAAGTCCGACTCAATGACTCAAGGGCACATAACAGCAACAACAACAACCTTTATGGAGGAGATGGCCAGGTCTTTCACCCATGGAGCTGTTGGGTGGGGCCTGTCTTAGTTAGCTAGTGCTGCTGTCATAACTGGTGGCTTTAACAAACAGAACTTTATTTTCTCAGCCTTTAGGAGGCTACAAGCCTGAATTCAAGACACTGGCTCCAGAGGAAGACTCTGTCTCCGTTGGCTCTGGGGGAAGGTCCTTGTCTCCTTTCAGCTTCTGTTTTGTCGTTCCTTGCAGATCTTACGTGACAGGGCAGCTATCCTCTCTCAGTCTGCTTGCTGCCTTCCTTGCTTAATCTACTCCTTATACGTAAAAAAAGATTGATTTAAAACACACCCTGCACTGGTATGGCCTCATTTACATAACAAAGAAACCCCATTCCCAGGTGAGATGACAACCACAGGTATAGGGGTTAAGATTTACAATGCATATTTTTTTTGGGGGGGGGAGTCACAATTCAATCCATAATGGGGCTCAAGAATTTGTGTTTCTGGCTTTTTCTAATGATTTTCAAATTATCCTCCGTAAGCCGCTCCCTGTTCTGTGCAATCCAGGAGCTGGTCACAGAATCCTGAAGCCAAAGGACAAGTGCCATCTGGAGCCATCAGTCCGGTGCAGCATGGCTGAGTGCCCACCATGCACGGAGCACTGCGCTGGCCACTGGAGTTCAGCTTTGTCTCATCACACACAAGCCAGTTAATCTTCCCTCCCAGAAGTCTGTAGGGTGAGCCATGGAACCTGGAAAAGGATTGGAAGACCTGGGTTTAAGTTTCTACTGCACTGTGTGTCCTGGGGTGAGTCAGTGTACCTGTCTGAAGCCCTGGAGATCATAAAATGATCATACTCACTTTACCTGGTTATTGTGAGAATTAAATGAGAAATTCTAAGCACATGATTCCATCAATGTTAGCATTTTGTAAAGTAAAGTTGCATTACTGTTGTTGGTAACCTGTGGCATTACGGTAACATTGCTATGATTGACAACCTCATTCTAAGCTATGTGGCTAAGAGCAGAGAAAAAGACTGTTCCCAGAAAGAATTAATAAAACATTAAGACAGCCAGCCTCTGATTAAAAGGAAGACCTTTCACCCATTAGCCAGATTCAGCATTATTCTGCATCCAAGGGTAAATATTTGTCTTCATTCTTGATAAAGAGCGAGCAGGACAGGAGAGTGGTGCTGAGGGATACATGTTCTCAGAACTGGGAACTCAAGGCAAACCCTCCCCGATCCCCACCTATGGCATCCCTCCCATCTTTGGGTCCCACTCCCACTTGAAGTCAGCCTCTAGTGCCATGCCAGCATCTGCAGAATTGCTCAGGTTGGACCCAAGGCACTGAGAACACCTGCCCACACAGGAAAGCTCAGGAAACTACTGCCAGTCAACAACAAGCAACACAAACTCATTCACGTTTAATGACCCTTGGCCACAGCCGCCAAATAAGTATGGCAGCCTGGCTACACTCATTACAGTTCTCTCCAAGCCCACTCTCCTGAGGCCCCCTGAGATGTTGTTTGCTGGCTTGGCTGGCTTGTGAGTGTTCCTTCTCTCACCACCCTACTGTGCTTCCTAGGGAGGTGAGCCTGTGGTGGAGGCCTGCCTGTGTGCCCCATGTTTGCTCTTCAGCTGTGATTTCAAGGTCAGCTTCCCTCACTGGCAGTCAGGCCCAGGTCCCATCAGGTTGACAGATGTTGCCAGAGTCCTGATTGGAAGCACAATGCTCTCCTTCTCCGTCTCCTCCCTCCTCCAGGGACATTCATGCAGCCCAGTGTGTATGGCCTGCCAGTGACCCCCCCACACACAAACACTGCTAGCTTACACAGAGCACAGGTCAAGCTCCTTGAGAGCTCTTGGCTGATGGAAAGCAGTTCCGATCCCAGCAGCACACGGTAAGAAGGGGAGGAAGATGCAGAGTGTGCCAGGACTGCTAGGCTGCCTTGGGGAAGCAGGAGTGTTCTGATACACTTGGAGGTAGGGCCACTACTGTAGCCTTGTTGGGAAGCTTGTTGCCTCCGGAAGTTGGAATGCAAATAGCTTCTCTTTGGGGGCACTGTCAGGATCGTTGAGCTTGTAGCTGTCACTCTGTCACATCATGAACCATGTAATCTCCCCTCCCAGGAGTTTGGAGGGCATGCCATAGAACCATGTGTCAACTTGGCTGGGCCATGATGCTCAGGATTATGGAATTATCCTCCATATTTTTTTTTTATCTGACTAAAGAGAATTTCCTTGGGCGTGTGGCCCGCATCCAATACATATGTGTGTTCTACCAAAATTCAGTCGCTCTTGATCTTGGCTCCAACTCATCATCCTCTGACCTCCGGTTCTTGGGATGTGAGCCATCTGACCTGCTGATTTTCGGAATTCACCAGCTCACACAAACCCCATGAGCCACAAACCCCAAGGTAACCGCCTTACCTGCCAATTCTGAGTTCATCAGCCTCTACAACCAAGTTTCAGGAGAAACTTCCAGCCTGACAGCTGACCCACAGATCTGGGACTTGTTAGTCTCCACAACTGTGGGAGCAATTTCCTTGAACTAAATCTCTATGTATATATTTATACCCCTTCCTGGTTTTGCTCCTCTAGAGAACCAGCCTAAGACACTGAGAAAGAATCAGAAGATTTGGGCGCAAGATTCTACTCTCCTGTGTGTCCTAGGATAAGTCACTTTACCTCTCTGAAGCCCTGGAGATAATAAAATTATCTGATCCACTTTATAGAGCTATTGTGAGAATTACGTGGGTACTGGCACCTTGCCTGCCCTGACCAGGAACACTCAGGCTGCTGATTAATTATGGGTGCCTCTGCCCTGAGGCTCAGGGAGTCAGAGTCCCTCTGCCACTGGTTGCCTCTGGGATTTCATTTAAGTCACTTAACCTCTGTGAGCCTTGGTTGTTTCCTCTAAAATGATGAGAGAGACATTGCCTTGTGATTCTAAGGCTGCTTCAAATGCCAAGTTTTTATGCTTCTCTTGAACTCCAGGGACACCATTCCTAACCCCCGTCTTCCCTGCAAACACACAGTCATAGAGAATGCAAACCGTCTTTAAATATGAATCCAAGAAAAATGTAATAAAGAAGGTAAATTTGCTGCCAACAATTTGCATAATGTATTCTCAAGCCAAGCAGAAATGGCATCTGGATTGTTTGCGGTTGTGAATGATCTGCAGCACCACCCCCCTGCATTTGGGCAGATAGTTGGGAGGTGACTCTGTACAGGGAGGGTGCACAGTTGGCACCTATGAATCACACCACAATAGCATCTCTCGGAGCCTGGGTTAATGTGATTAACCCAGCTGATGGAACCAAAGAAGAGACTGGGTCAAATCTCTGTAGTTTTACAAGGAGGAATATCTCTTTTTCAGATATTCCTAAGTGCACCCTGATCATAGAAAGAAGAAAGAGGGTTAAAAGGAAAAATATGTGTGTGTTCGCTAAATTCTGAATCAATTTTGGGTTGTACTCACAGGGACTCCAAAGGTGTGTAAGGTAATTTGTCATTGTATTGAGAGGTGAGTTTGGATCACTTATTCTGGGTGACAAGGAAGGGGAATGAAGTTCCCAGCAAACCCCCTTGGTCCTTCGCAGCTGCACACCTCACCTGGCTGCATAAAGAAGTGGTTCTACTTGCCACTTCAATAAAACCACAAAGGCTATAAATCGGTCTGTGAAGATATGCAGAGAAAATACACCGTGTGGGATGCAGCTCGGAGTAAAGCCCAGAACCGGTGCAAATAAATATTCCCCTTCAGTCCAATTCTGAGATTCGAACAGGGCCTGGTGCTGAAGGTCTCAGGAGCAATGATGGTCGACCCAAGAAGCTTTCACAGGAGCCTGAGTGGGGTGGTTTTAGGACAAATACAACAAATTACTACCTGACAAAGCAGGTTGTAAAGGAACGAAACATGTCTCCCCTAAAGGCAATACAGGCTGAAAATAGAAATAGGCTCTAAAATTGCTTTTAGTAATTCTAGACGTATATATCTGCAACAGAGCTTTCCTCTGTAACAGGAAGGCTCGGTGTACTTGACACTTGACAAAGACTAGCTGTTTGCCCACAAAGCATCCTTTATGCCACTGTCAGTGCTACTACTACTGCTACTGCTCTTACTCGTGCTGCTTCTCCTCACTCACTGAGTCCCTGGCGCGCAATAAAGACTTTATGTGTGTTATTTAATCCTCACACGTACCCTGCCTTTGCCTGACCAGTTGCCATGGAATTGACTCCAACTCATGGTGACTCCATGAGTATTGAACCCTGCTCCATAGGGTTTTCAATGGCTAATTTCTCAGAAGTAGTTCACCAAGACTTTATTCTGAGGCACCCTTGGGTAGACTAGACCTCCAATCTTTGAGGTAGCAGCCAAGCACATTAGCCATTTGAAAGTTCCAGAGATCCCAAGTACACAGTCTTAGGCCCTCTTTTCCCCATTTCAGAAACGAGGAACCTGAGTATTGGACAAACCTCCTGGGTTGATTGCTCAACTCATACTTCTTCCCTATGTGATCCCATCTGTATCATGTGATCCTGCTCCAACTCCCCCTCACCCACTGATTCAATGCAAACACCTGGCCCAAGCCAATCAGAGCCAAATTCATTCTCTCTCCCAGAAATGTGAAACATCAAGTGGCTACATAAATCACTCAGTTTGGGCCCGTGATATGTAAGAGAAAGACTCTTGGACTAGGGTAAAGGGGACTGTTTTGGAAAAGAATTTGCTTCCCTGATTAAAGGGGAGATATAGCTGTCTTGTCCCTTCTTCATGCCAAGAATGTGAACATGACACCAAGAGCTGGGGTAATTTTCAGATGTATAGGCTTGAAGATGAAAAACAGTAAGCTAAGGACACAGAGAAGAAATGTCCAAATTGGCTTGGCAGCAGCTGGTGTAAGCCGGGTTTTCAGTAACTTGCAGCTGAATGCATTCCTAACCAATATAGCCTTCATGATACAAAAACTGTTTATTCGATTAGTTCAAATGCATATAGTCAGGAAACTTAACATGAAAAAAACTGAATTTCCAGTCTTGAAATAATAAAAGAACTCACAAGAATCACACGTTCTTGGATGAGAATAATTGACTCTATTTAAAAATCATTATTGCCTACATTTGTATAGTGTTTATTATGTGCCAGGAACTATTCTACGTGCTTTACACATATTAACTCATTTAGTACTTACAACAACCTCCAAGTAGGTGCTAATAATACTCCCATTTTACAAACAGGAAACTGAGGCACCGAGAGGTCAGATATCGAGGTGAGATCATGCAGGTAAGAAATGATGGAGCAAGGATTTGCACCCTGACAGTGTGATTCCCAGAATCTGCACTCTTGGCCATTGCATACCATGTTCAGAAGAGTCATGCACGCTCCAGTTTACCACAGTTCCCATCACTCCCCATTGTCTGTTACCCAGTTCTGTTCTCACTTATGTCACCTGCTGGGTTTCTGTATATATTTGAATTTACAATCTCAGCATTACATATTTTGTCAAGGAAAGTCAGTGCAGCCCATAAATTCAAGATTTTTGCCGTCACTCCCAAGAACATTTACCATACCACCAAGCTGCTAAGCTCTGAACACAAAACAAAGTAAGTCTATACCTTTGCCCATGTGCATTAATTTTGTAACTCTGGCCATCACTGATTACAGCAAATTTCCTACCCACCTGCCCAATTTCCTGTAGATGTGTTAAAAACTAATTTCTTTTTGGACAGTAGCTTAACAAGTAACTTGTGTTTTCCTATGCTAAGGTCAGCATTGTTTGGCAGATTAGTCCTGACAGCTCGAGGATGCTGAGAGAATGGTGCAAAGGGAAGCGTTTAGAGCCATGGGCACAGACAGCAGAGTGGTGCAGTGTGATGTGCTATAATTTGGAGGAAAGCTAGTGTAATCAGAAACGAGAAAATTAACTGAGCAGAGGCGAGTCAGCGAGAAGAGCCTTGGCAGCAGGAAGAAATGCTGAGTCACTTGGTCAGACAGCTCTGAGAGAAGACAAAGGAGGGCAGAGGATGAGCAGCACACCACTGGGGTTGACCCGGAACTGAGAGATTCATTTTCCAACTGGAACTGAAGGTAGCAGAAGTTGTTCATGAAAACCAGAAACAGGCACCTTCTTAAGTTTCTAGGGATGTAGATAAAAAAAAGAGAGACTGTAGAGTGAATGCTGATGGCTTTTGCTCTCCCAGCTCTCACACTCCTTTGGATCCTAACACCATTCCCAGCCCATGTGGTTCAGGTAGAAGGGATCCTATCCACAGTGCGAGAAAGTGACAAATGGGTCAAGTGTGGCCAATCAGCATATGCTATTCTCCTCGCTACATTCATTGGTCCAGTGATGGGCATACCATCCAAGCAGGCAATGCAATTCAACCTTGAACTTTCACTGGAATTAACTGGAAAGATAAGCTCCTGCAGATGTTTCTAGCTATTAATAGAAGGATGATAGACATTGAAGCTGCTGGGAGCTGCCATATGGAAAACATCTTCTTGAAAATGTTCTTTTTAGAAGAAACTAGAAAATCTCTTCTCCAACACGGAAGAGAGAGAAGAAGAAAACTGAGTTGTAATGATTTGATGTGGTTCAAGTCCTTGGAACCAGCCACACCTGAAGCTCTGGACTTTTCCATCATGACAACGAATAATTCCTTTTGTGTCAAGGTCAGTTTGAGGTAAAATTTTGTCACCCGCAGTGAAAATCACACTCTCACCACCAACCATCGAGTTGGATCCAACTCATAGTGACCCCTCCTTGGGTTTTCTAGGTGGTATCACTATAGAAGTAGATTGCCCAGCCTTCCTTCTGAGGAGTGGCTGGTAGGTTTGAACTGCCGGCCTTCTGGTTGGCAGTCATATGCCTTAGGCATTACAGCACCAGAGCTCCTGCAATGAAAATAGCCTTGGTTTATTTATTATACTCAAAGTATAATCCACAACTAATAAACTAAAAGGGAGAGGGGAGAAAGAGACTTGGCTAGTACAGAATAAAAGAAGGAGAGAGAGCATGTGTGAATGGATGCTCTTGTGAGTGAGCAAGAGAAGAAACTGAGATCTCCTGTTGGTATCTTATCAGTGTATTGTTCATGCAAGTTGGAATGAAGGCACACTGGAGTTGCTTCTTGCTCAGTTGGTATACTCAGGTTCCCATGTTTGAAAGGCAGAGTCTGTATTATGTGGAAGATATAGGTTAGAAGGAGTATCCACCACAGCCATCAAGTCAATTCCAACTCATAGCAACCTTACAGGACAGAGTAGAACTGCCCCATAGGGTTTCCAAGGCTGCAAAGCTTTACAGAAGCAGACTGCCTTATCTTTCTCCCATGGAGTTGCTGGTGGGTTCAAACTTCCAAACTTTTGGCTATCAGCCAAATGCTTTAACCCCTGCACCACTAGCGCTCCCTGAGAAGTAGTACCAGAGAGAATAAAAGGAAGTTCTGGGCATAAGACCTCAGGCTGTAGATGCAAGAGCCTTGTGTCTCTAGGGGATGGTGATATGTTTATGGTGGTCACACCAATAAACTATTGAGATTGGTGATCTGACCCATTTAGTCAATGACTTTTCATGGGATTTCCTTCACTTTTGATTGTCTCTCATGGGGTTGCCTTCTCATCTTCTCCATCCTTTTGTCCTATTTCTTTATATTCCATTTTTACATTTTTCTGGTCTCTTCCACTAGTGAGGTCAGAAGAGGAACTTTGGATTGTCACCATTAATCATTTTATATTTAATTGGGTTTTGATTAATATCTATGGATTAAGGTCACATCCTTCACTTAGAATTTCTGGCAGAGTGATGAAGGTGTATATAATTCTAACCTCGATCCCCAAACTAAAAGGCTATGGACTGGGACAAATCACCTGCCAACATTATGCTAATGTTCAGCTCCCAAATTGTAAAGACAGGTTTTTCAAGTGTTATAGAGAGCATTGATTCACTGACCTGGCCAGGTCTTCACTTAAGTGATGCTGATTTCCACAACTGAATATTTTAATTAAAATCTATCTATCTGTCTGTCTGTCTGCCTGCCTGCCTGCCTGCGTCCCTGCCTGTCTATCTGTCTATCTACCCTACCTACTGACCTACATTTAAAAAAAAAAAAATGATTGAGAAAACACAGTGCTATTTTTTCCCTCATTTTACTCTAAGAGTGTCAGGAAATCACTTGTCCTTGGAAACGAGAATGGCCAGACTTTGTCTCACCTACTTTGGTCATGTGGTCAGAAGGGGTCTTCCCTGGAGAAGGACATTATGCTTGGTAAAGTAGAGGGTCAATGAAGAAGGGAAGGCCCTCAACAAGATGGATTGACACAGTGGTTGCAATGATGGGCTCAGGTATAGCAAGGATTGTGAGGCTGGCACAATTTTGTTCTGTTGTGAGTAGGATTGATACGAGTTGGAGCCGACTTGATAGCACTTAACAACAGCAACAATAATGACTTTTATCTTTACCTAATGCAGATGTTGTTGTTGCTGTTGGTTGCCATTGAATTGACTTCAACTCCTAGAGAACTTATGCCTAGCAGAACGAAATGTCACCTGGTTCTGTACAATCTTCATGATCATTCATATGTGTGTCTGTTGTTGCAGCTGGTCCCTGGGTGATGCAAATGGTTAAGCATTCAACTACAAGCTGAAAGTTGGGCATTTGGAATCTACCTACTGGTGCTTTGGAAGACAGGCCTGGCAGTTGCTTCCCAAAGGTCATAGCCTTGGAAACCCGATGGAGCATTTCTACTCTGCATCCGTGGGGTTGCTATTGGAATTAACTTGATGGCAAGTAGTAATTGTTATGGTTACTGTATGGTGCCTTCCAGCCTAAGAAGCTTGCCTTCCGGCACTCGCCCAGACAGTCTTCTGTTGTGATCCATAGTGTTTTCATTGTCAGGTCCTCCTTCCTAGTCTGGCTTAGTCTGGAAGCTCCACTGAAAGCCATCCACCATTGGTGACCCTGCTGGTATTTGAAATACCAGTGGCACAGCTTCTAGCATCATAGCAACACTCAAGGCACCCCAGTAGGACACACTGACAGCCAGGTGGTGGATGTAATGCAGATAAACTTTGCTTATTCCCATTCTTGTGGTTCTCAATAGCATAACTAAAGGCAGTGTGGGGGATTCTTCCTTCTGTATGAACATGTATGTCAGGATCCCCTTGATCCTTAGCTCTTTAGCTCTGTGTAGCTATTGACATATCAAAAATCTTTGGAAGCAACTAAATACACTTCCAACATACATATTTATATTTTGTTTGCTATCTCTTTTTACTGGTTTATTAAAAAATCAGAGCTAACCTTGAGTCAGCCAGTCCTTCCTCGGTATGCCACTTTTCCTCTATTCTTTCCCTTCCTTCTTTCCTTTCTTTCTATATATATTGACAGTCTATTGTGGGCCAGTATTGTCCACTCTGAAATGACACTAAAATGTCCCTTATGGTTAAGTTACAGCCACTGTGTTCCTATTGTTCCCTAATATTTGATTTAATCTGCTGAGGGAATAGCTTTTCATTTCATCGCTGGAAATATCCTTAGCTTCTGATTTCCCCAGGGGCTTGTGTTAAGCAAGAAACAGAAAGTTAGTCTTCTCTCCCTCCATCTCAGTGAGTTTGAGCTGATATACATCATTGAGGTTTGCTATTAACATTAAGTTAGTTAATTATGGCAAGCACATCATCGACACGCTGTGATGATGGAAGAGAGAAAGAATAGTCCATCAGTCAGAGGAGCCTCTAAACGATTTTGCCATAATCTTGGATATTGAAATTGATGGGTCTCAGTCCATCAACCAACCAAATATAGCATCCAGTTCTTAATGAGAGCCAGAACCAAGAGTTTTAAGCGAGCTAAAATCCAAAGGCTCTGGGGTTGATTGCATTAAATACTCAAATAAAGAACTATTTCCATATCTCCTTTGTTATGGATTGAACTGTCCCTGGTTCAAAGATATGTTGAAGTCCTCCCCTCCACCTGTGACCATGCCTTTATTTGGAAACAGGACCTTTGATGATATTGCAGTTAACTAGAGAATAGGGGTGTCCCAAACCTATATGAATGGTGTCCTTATAGAAGAGGAAAAGAGACAGAAGACAGAGAGACAGAGAGGGAAGACAGCCACGGTATGACAGAGGCAGAGACTCTGGGAGGCAGAGCAACAAGCCAACGAACACCAAGGATCACTGGTCATTACCAGGAGTTAGGACAGAAACATGGAACAGATCTTTCCTCAGAGCCCTCATCTTGGACTCCAGCCTTCAGAATGGTGAGACGATATACCCACTCCTCACTTGCAGACATGGCTAAGTTCTAAAGACCAGGTCCTTGTGGGAAAGTTGGCATTCTGTAAAAAATGGACAATGAACACATCAGATCACAAAATGGAAAATGGTTACATCATTACAAGACTGATAAATTATATCATTACGTAACTGCCAAACTGCTGAGAACCACAGCCCAGCTGAGCTGACACATAAATTTAATAATCACAGCCAATGCTACTCTTACCTCACACCTCAGTGTTCATTACTGCCAGACGTACGTCATAAATGTGCAGAATGGTCAGATAGATTTTTTTACTGTTGTAAA
>NW_006921952.1:3183926-3186818 GCF_000298275.1 Orycteropus afer afer | reverse complement strand
GCTGCATGGACATACCTAATAGTTCAGCCTGTCCACCCATCTATCAGCCCATAGATCAATGTTTGCTATCACTGACAATGCAGTACTGTATGTGCAAAAGGGTTCATCTTTGCTCTCTGTACCTCCCATACACCTCTCTATGTCTTCCTCTTCCTCAATGCTACCATGTTGATCACTCACATTTGGTACATCTCCCTTCTCTTCACCCAAATCAATACTTGTCTTTACCTAAATAACAGTGTTCTCTCTGCTTACCTCCCCTCCCACACCTGGTAACCAACAAAGAAAATTTCCTTTCATATATAAACCTTTCCTTGACTTTTACAATAACAGACTAATAAAATATTTATCCTTCTGTGATTGACTTATTTCACTCAGCATAATGTCCTCCAAGTTCATCCATGTTATGCGGTGTTTTGCTGATTCTATGTTATTCTTCAGGGTTGCATAGTATTCCATTGTGTGTATGTACCACAGTTTGGTTATCCATTCTTCAGTTGATGGGCACCTAGGTTGTTTCCATCTTTTGGCTATTGTAAATGGTGCTGCGATGAACATGGGTGTGCATATATCTGTTCTTGTCTCTCTCTTCTTTAGGATTATACCTAGTAATGGAATGGCTGGGTCAAATGGTATTTCTAATTCCAACTTTTGAAGGAATTATCTACTGCTTTCCACAGTGGTTGTATCATTTTATAGTCCCACCAGCAGTGTATGAGTGTCTCAATCTCTCCACATCCTCGTTAGCATTTGTTATTTTCCATCTTGTTGAACTTTGCTAGTAGTGCTGGGGCAAGATGGTAATTCATTGTTGTTTTGACTTGCCTCTCTCTTTGGTGGCATAGTGCCTAAGGGATTTCACTGCTAGAAGGCTGGCGGTTCACTCCTCAGAAGGAAGGTTGGGCAATTACTTCTGTAGTGACACCACCTTGGAAACCCAAGGAGGAGTCACTGTGAGTTGGATCCGACTCAACAGCAGTGAGTGCTCACAATCATGGCTAATGAGCATTTCTTCATATGTTTGTTGGCCACCTGACTAGCCTCTTTGGTAAAGTGTCTATTCATTCATGTCTTCTGCCCATTTTTTAATTGGATTTCCCATGTTCTTTATACCATCTGCTCTTGGTACCTCACATCTCTTCTGACTGTCCATTGCTAGCAGACACTTTTGACTTCACTCTTGAAACTTGGAGCCTGACTCCTGAGTTGTGAGAGGCCCTGATTTGGTGTGCTCTTGTGTCCCAGCCTATAACTTCCACCAGGCCACAGGGGAAGCCCAGCTGTTATCCTGCTATCATAGGCCACCAGAGGACCACAGAATGCTGAAAGGCTTGCAGAAATGAGCCAAATCCCTCTCCCCACAAGCCAGGTAACTGGAAACAGGTAGCTGAGCTTGACTGTTGAGATGCAGGGCTGCTTTGAACTGTGATGTGATGGTTAATTATAGTTCCCAGTGGTTTGGTCAAACATTGGTCTAGCTGCTGGTCCTTAATGTAGTATAGTGCCATGTAATATAATGCACAAAAATCATCCCCCATAATGTAAGCTAATGTGATGCAACTAATCAATCATTTAAAAGGGGAGTTCCTTAGGGTGTTGATTCAACTCATAGAGAGCCCTCCTTGGGTTTCCGAGGCAGTATCTCTACAGAAGTACATTGCCCAATCTTCCTTCCAAGGAGTGGCTGGTGAGTTTGAACCACCAATCTTTTGGTTAGCGGTCAAATGCCTTAGGCACTATGCCACCAGAGCTCCTGATACAACTAATCAATCATTTAAAAGGGGAGTTCCTTAGGGTGTGGTCTGCCTTCAGACTATAAAATAGATATTTTGGCAGAATACACTTCCAGTCCCCTACCCCTTACCTCAGCCTACACTCTTTCTTGGGATACAAGCCTGCAGAAGTTGCAGCCTGCCTGCTGCCTGACCTACAGAGTTTGGACTTGTCAGGCCCCTAAAATCCTGTGAGGTAGTGAAGGTGTTCATCTGTCACCTGACCTATGGATTTTGGACTTTCCAGATCCCACAATTTCATGAGCCAATCTCTGGAATTAAAATTCTCTCTTTAAATAAATAAATATATAGGTCTCCCTGGTTCCATTTCTTTAGTGACCCCTGACTGAGACACCTGAGTATCAGCAAACAGGTGGAGGACGTTTTAGAGGGAGCAGACGGAAAATCCACTCTCCGTTGGGTCTTCTTCCCCTCCCCTTTCTCCTGTCCCTTTGACTCCTTTCTCTTCATTTCATGCAAATGAGTGCATCCAGAGCCTCCTTAATTGCACGCAGAGCCCTGGACTGAACTCAGTGCTGCTGGAAGAGAGATTTATAGCCACCCCTCGCCTGCAGCCCAGCATCAAGAAAGCCCCAGAATGGCCATTTTGCCATCAGAAAAGATGCTGCTGCTCTGAGCAGTTCCCTCTACCCTGACATCATCTGCATACATTTTGTCTCCTTAAAAGGCACTTCAGAGGCCTTGAGCAGCTCGTTTTTCAACCTGACCTCTTCCAGAGAGAACGCTCTCTTAAAATTACTGTGTATCCTCTCTGAATAAAACTGAACATTACAGGAGAAAATATGGAGGCTTTCGGCTGAATGGGCTGACAGTGTTTCATCCACAGAGACAGAGGGTGTTAACGTGTTCTGCGGTTCTGCAATGAGGAAATTCCTCCCCTCACACCTTCTAGAAGCCCAGAGCAGTGTCTAACAGGCTTTCAGGGCTGCATTTAGCACCTGTTTACACTCTCCCAGCTCCTAGAAGGTTATCTAGTCTCTGACAACAAAGTCAACTGGATTGCACCACCTTATCAGGCCAAATCTAGCCAATCTTGTTTATTTCCCAGCAGCTGGCGAGTCAGGTGGTGGCTGTTTATGTGGGAATTTGGCCAACGCCA
>NW_006921952.1:3180841-3182476 GCF_000298275.1 Orycteropus afer afer | reverse complement strand
CTCAACACGCAGCAGCTGTGTAAGAAAAGCCTCTGTCTCCAGTGAGCTGGGAGCAGGAGGCAGAGCTGAACCCCAAGGCTAAGGGGCTTTCACTCAGCCCTTAGAGCTAGGCACTTTGAACTTGGACTTAAAGCCTCCAACTTGTAAGAATAAACTCCTGTTTGTTAATGGCCATCCCATTTGTGGCATATTCTTGTCAGAGTAGCACTAGATAACCAGAACACCCTTTTGGTTCAGTACTGAATTCTCAAAAGGCTATTTATTGTGTGTGCTACTAGGATTTTTGTTCTTCCTCACATGCTCAAGCACTGTGCTCTGGGAAGCAGGAGCCAATTTGCTCCCTCTTCCCAATTCCATGTTCAGTGATGGCACACTGGTAGCTTGAAATTGGCCATGGGGGAGCAATCTTGTCAAGCCTAAAATTACTATCATTGTTTTACACGGGCAAATGATGACAATGATACATTATGGTTACTATAACAAATTATCACAAACCAAGTGGCTTAAAAAGGAGCCCTAGTAATGTAGTGGTTAAGACACTTGGCTGCTGAACAGAAGGTCAGAAGTTCCAACCCACCAGCAGCTCTGCAGGAGGGAGGAAGATGAGGCAACCTACTTCCATAAAGATTTACAGTCTTGGAAATCCAACTGGGGTCACCATGAGTCAGAGTCAACTTGATGGCAGTGGGTTTGATTTGAGTGGCTTACAACAACACGGATTTATTATATGGTTCTGGAGATCAGGAGGCCAAAGGCAGTCTCACTGGGCTAAAGTCCACATGTTAGCAGGGTTGGTTCCTTCTGGAAACTCTGAGGGGACTATCATCTCCTTGCCTTTTTCAGGTTCTAGAGGCTGTCCTTGGTTTATGACCCTTTCCTTGGATGACTCCATCCTTTGGTTTCCATTGTCTTATCTCCTAATACACACTCTGATCTCCTGCCTTTCTTTGTGATTACATCAAGGCCACCCAGATCATCCAGATTTCCCATCTCAAGATCCTTAATTTGATCACATCTGTTATATACACATACATACATATATATATGGGAACCAGTTAAGGATACTGAGATGGGAAGGGAAATCTATCCCGGATTATCTGAATTATATAACATCTGTTATATATGCATACATGTATATATATGTGATCCAATTAAGGATCTCGAGATGGGAAATCTATCCTGGATTATCTGGGTTCACAGGTTCCAGAGACATGGACTTTTGTTGACAGGGGCAATATTCAACCTACCACACACACCCAATAATGTTTTTTAAAGAACAATTTTAGATAAATTGTCTCATGCAATATTTAAGATTATCTTGAAAGGAAGGTTATTACCACTTCTATTTGACAGAATAGGATTGCCTCACATGCATGTGAAAGCTGGACAATGAAGAAGGAAAACTGAAGAAGAACTGATGCTTTTGAATTGTAGTGTTGGCAAAGAATACTGAAAACACCATGGACTGCAGAATGAACAAACCTGTCCTGGGAGAAGTACAGATGGAAAGCAAGAATGGCCAGATTTCGTCTCACCTACTTTGTTCATGTTGTCAGAAGTGACCATTCCCTGGAGAAGGATGTCATGCTTGGTAAAGCAGAGGGTCAGAGAAGAAGGGGAAGGCCCTCAATGAGA
>NW_006921952.1:3176371-3178761 GCF_000298275.1 Orycteropus afer afer | reverse complement strand
AGGGTCTGCTTAGGAACTAGAATGGAATTTCATACTGCAGGGAACCCACCCATTCAGTGAATATTGATCTATTTAAACAGAATCTGTGTTCTCTCTGTCTCACTCTGTCTGCTTATTTCTATCTCTTTCTCAGTCTCTGTCTCTCTCAAAAGCAGTACCCAAGTCAAAGGATAGGTATTTTGTTTTTGTTGTTGGTGGTTCTATTGATTACATTACCCTACTCAGGGCACACTGTCATCACTGGTTGGATTTGTTTTTCAAATCCTGAAACGCAAAGAAGTGTGTTTCATTATCTTATTCTTCTTAGGACCTCCATTCTGCCTGACTACTGGTTGACTTACAAGATGGTCAGATGCCCAGAGGGAAAATAACTGGATATGCTGTAGTTGCTAGGTACTGTCGAGTCGATTCTGACTCAGTGACCCCATGTACAAAGAGCAAAACTCTGCCCAGTCCTGTGCCGTCCTCACAGTCCCTGCTGTGCGTGAGCCCATCACTGCAGCCACTGTGTCAGTC
Organism: Orycteropus afer afer; assembly: GCF_000298275.1. NCBI lineage: Eukaryota > Metazoa > Chordata > Mammalia > Tubulidentata > Orycteropodidae > Orycteropus > Orycteropus afer. The sequence goes on along the minus strand of NW_006921952.1, from coordinate 3,178,245 downwards.
CATCTCATTGAGGGTCTTCCCCTTTTTCACTGACCCTCCACTTTACCAGCCATGACATCCTTCTCCATGGAATGGTCCCTTCTGACAACATGAACAAAGTAGGTGACACGAAGTCTGACCACTCTTGCTTCTAAGGAGCATTCCATCTTTACTTTTTCCAGGACAGTTTGTTTGTTATTCTGACAGTCCACGGTATTTTAAGTATTCTTCACCAACACCACAATTCAAAGACATCAGTTCTTCTGTGATCTTCCTTATTCATTGTTCAGCTTTCACATGCATATGAAGTGATTGAAAATACCATGGCTTGACTTAGATCCACCTTAGTCTTCAAAGTGACATCTTTGCTCTTAAACACTTTAAAGAGGTCTTTTGCAGCAGATTTGCCCAGTGTAATATAACGTCTGATTTCTTGACTACTGCTTCCATGGGTATTGATTGTGGATCCAAGTAAAATGAAATCTTTGATTTCAATCTTTTCTTCATTTGTCATGAGGTTGCTTATTGATCCAATTGTGAGGATTTTCATTTACTTTATGTTGAGGTGTAAGCCATACTGAAGACTGTAGTCTTTTATCTTCATCAGTAAGCGCTTTAGGTCATCTTCACTTTCAGCAAGCAAGGTTATGTCTTCTGCATATCATAGGTTGTTAATTAGTGTTCCTTTGATCCCGATTCCATATTCTTCTTCGTATAGTCCAAATTCTAGGATTATTTGTTTGGCATACAGATTGAATAAGTATGGTGAAAGAATACAACCCTGACCCATGCCCTTCCTGATTTTAAACCATGCAGTATTTCCTTGTTCTGTCAAACGACAGCCTCTTGGTCTATGTAGAAGTTCTTTATGAACACAATTAAATGTTCTTGGATTCCCCTTCTTTGCAATGTTATCCATAATTTGTTATGATCCACACAATTGAATGCCTTTGCATAGTCAACAAAGCACAGGTAAACATCTTTCTGGTATTCTTTGCTCTCAGCTGAGATCCATCTGACATCAGCAATGATATCCTTTTTCCATGTTCTCTTCTGAATCCAGCTTGCATTTCTGGAAGTTCACTGTCAATATACAGCTGCAACAATTTTTAAATTATCTTCAGCAAAATTTTATTTGCTTGTGATATTAATGATATTGTTTGATAATTTCCACATTCCATCGAATCACCTTTCTTTAGAATGAGCAAAAATATGGATCTCTTCCAGTTTGTTGCCCAGGTAGCTGTCTACCGTATTTCTTGGTATAAACAAGTAGTGCCTTAAGTGCTGATCCATTTGTTGAACCATCTCAATGGGTATTTTGTCAATTCCTGGAGCCTTGTTTTTCGCTGATGCCTTGAGTGCAACACAGAGTTCTTCCTTCGTTTCTTCAGTGCAGCTTTGACTTCTTCCTTCAATACCATTGTTCTTGATCATATGCCAACTCCTGAAATGGTTGAACATCAACCAATTCTTTCTAGTACAGTGACTCTGTGTATTCCTTCCATCTTCTTTTGATGCCTGCTGCACCATCTAATATTTTCCCCCTAGTATCCTTTAATACTTCAATTCAAGGCTTGAATTTTTCCTCAGTTCTTTGAGCTTGAGAAATGCCAAACGTGTTCTTCCCTTTTGGTTTTCTAACTCCAGGTCTTTGCACATTTCTTTATAACATTTTATTTTGTTTTCCTGAGTTGCCCTTTGAAAATCTTCTGTTCAGCTCTTTTATTTCATCATTTCTTCCTTTTGCTTTAGCTGCGCTCCATTTTTTAAGAGCAGGTTTCAGAATCTCTTCTGACATCCATTCAGTCTTTTCTTCCTTTCCTGACCTTTTTCTTTCTTCTTGTATGATCTTCTTGATGTCATCACACAAGTCCTCTGGTCTTTGGTCATTG
>NW_006921952.1:3168457-3173431 GCF_000298275.1 Orycteropus afer afer | reverse complement strand
AAGCACTCTTGAGACCACGTGCACAGATGGGTCCAGCAGAAGCCCTATCCTCAGCCCACCAGGTCCTGGCACTGCCTTCTGTGCCAGAAACCCCCACTGACTTGATTCCCAGGTCACAGGGAACTGGCTGCGTGATCAGGGTCTTTGATGTCCCCTCCACCACTTCCATTGACAGCTGTGGGTTGGGCTGTTGCCAGTCAACAAACAAGATGTCAGGCTCAGCTGTTTCAGCCGCAGAGATTGATCCTTTTTAAACAAAATCTGTTGGGTGAATGGCATAAGACTCTCAGGTGCTCTAACAAGCAGGCGTCAGACTAACCCAGTGCTGTTGAGTCTATTCAGAGGTCAGACTAAGAGAGAGAAATCAGGTCACAGAGAGAGAATTTATATTGTAGCTCCAGGCCTCACTAGAAAGGGATCTTGGAGACATGTGTAGGAAAAAAGATTACAGTGTGATTTTTCTTTCTTTCTTTTTTATTTTTTTTTTTCCTGCTAACAGACCAACTGACTTCATAGTATAACTATAGTCATAATATGGTAGAACTGAAAAAATATCCTGGTAACATTGAAGCAAAAACCAGTTGCCACTGCGTCAATTCCAAGCTCATGGTGACTCCACACGCATTGGAGTAAACTGCGCTCCATAGGGTTTTGATGGCTGCTTTTGTGGAAGCAGATTGCCAAGCCTTTCTTCTGAGGCCCCTCTGGGTGGACTCGAACTTTCAAACTTTCAGTTAGCAGCTGAACACGTTAACTGTTTGCACCATCCAGGGAGTCTGATCAAATTTTGGTTCTATCAAGTAGGAGTCACTGAATCTCCTTAAATCATATGCAAAAATGTGTGAGTATGTGCAAACGAAATTTTTCTGAAAAGAGGACTCTATTTTCATCAAATTTTCAAAGAGGTCAACAATCAAGAAAAGGTCAGGAATGTCCCTCTTTTGAAATACTATGTCCTCATTTCTCAGAGACCCTCCAATCAGACCGCGCTCCAGCGACTGTGCTGAAACAGGGCTGCCAGGTGAAGGATTAGGAAAGATCAATCACAGGAAAGGAACTTCTCTAATAGGATTTTTTGGTAAGTTCTACAGCTTGCAAGACTAAAAACTCCATAAAAGGACAAAGAAAGACCTGAGTACTAAATACATAATTTCTCTGACCAAAATAATTCAGGTATGAAATTTTCATGATCATTTTATGTGTTTAGGAGTGTAATTGTCAAAATGTACTACATCACTTATAACAGCTAACTCTGCAAGAATGAGATATTCACACACGGCAGTAACAAATGCTTGGATTCTTGAATCTTCCTCTCACACAAAACCAGACGCTATCATGAGTCCTGTTTTGGTTTTCTAGTGCTGCTCTTTCAGAAAGTACCACAAATGGGTGGCTTTAATAAACAGAGATCTATTCTCTTACAGTTTAGGGAGTTAGAAGTCTGAGTTAGAGCCCTCGACCTTGGGCTTCAGCTTTGCCTCTTGCTCTCAGCCCAATGAAGCTAGCAGCTTCTCTTATCTGAAGCTGCTGGCTGCTGAGACTGACAAACCCAAGGTTGACAAATAAAATGGAACAGGCCCAAGATTATCAAGCCACATGTCAGACCACTCATTCAAATCTAGGAACAGTCCCATGATCGGCAGACAACCTGGCAGGCTACTGAATGAAGACCTGGCTACGCAAGGTCCAAGCATGCCAAAAAACTCAGAGACCTTTCTCAAAGCTGTGTTCCTGTATACCAGAAGCAGCCCACGTTCCTAAGGCAGCTACCCAGCTGCTTCAGTAGATACCCCCATGGAGTTCATCACCAGTCTCATCATGGAGAATAACTACATTCAGCTGTCCAGCAACTCAAAACCAGTCCCAGCCAAGTTGGCACACAACTTTAAGTACCACAAATCCCTTCAACATTAACATGTATGGTTTGATACCTTGTACACTCAGCTCCTTGCTGACTTCAGCATCAATAAACATGACCTCCACTCCTTTTCAGCCATCAGTTTCCAAGGTCACATTCCTAGTTCTTGTCATCATCTAGAACTTTTTCATTTCTAAAAGCTTTAGTTCAAAGTTCTCATTCCCAGCCCCAAACTTTCCATTATCTTTTCACTGAGCACTTCCACACCTCTTCTTTCCTAATCCTTCTATTTTCTCCATATCCAGCAGCCCTTTCTTCTGTCTTCATTGTTTCTCCCTTCCTCAGCTCCCTTGTCTTATTGCCTATCCAATCCAACCACCTAGCCAAGTAGCATTCCTTGTCCAACCCAACTGTACACATTTTCTGCCTCTATGCTTAGGCTGCAAATGGCCTCCAATTTCTGTTAAGTCTTCCAAAATTGCATAGTAGTCCTTCTGTTCTGCTTTCCTCTAGAAGAGGAAAGACATATCAATCCTCTCCTTGTTCTCAACTCTCCAACTCTTCAACCCCTCCAAATCCCCTCACATTTAGCAAATGACCTTGTCATTTCTTCATAGAGAAAATAAAATCAGCAGTAAATTTATCAGTTTCCTGCATCACACCTACTTAGGTAACAGTATCTGTCCTGGATTTTCCTCCTTTTCTTCTGACCCACTAGAGAGCTGTCTCCCTCTGTTTAAGGCTAATCCCTCCTCCTTTATTCTGGGTTCCATTCCCTACTCCTTCCTTGGAAACTCATTCCATTGATTATCTTCTCTCTTGCAGCATTATCAATCTTAACACATTTATTCAGTCTTTAAAACCTTGCACCTCAGACCTGGTAGGCATCACCTAAACCAAATGGTCAATCTTGGCATACCCTAAATGAGATGCCTGACATTACATGCCTCCTGAAGCTACGTGGTTGGAGGTATAGCATCACCTAATGGTGTTTTTTTCAGGAAATGTTTGACCTAATATTTATGACAAGAACACAGGTGAATTCAGAATATGAGATGTTCTGCTGGACAACTGGCCTGAATCTCTCAAAGGATTCAATGACACAAAAAGTATAAGTGTCTTAGGCCGGGTTCTCTAGAGAAGCAAAACCAGTGAGGCATGTATACTTACTCTCTCTCTCTCTCTCTCTCTCTCTCTCTCTCTTTATATATATATAAAGAGAGAGAGAGATTTATCGGAAGGAAGTGGCTCACGCAGTTGTAGGGGTTGGCAAGTTCCAAGTATATGGATCAAACATCAAGCTGGAGGCTTCTGCTGACTCATGCAACTGCAGGGACTGACAAATTCAAGATTGGCAGGCAGTAAAGCAGGCTGCTGGCTTCAGAGGCTGATGAATCCAAGATCAACAGGTAAAATGGCAGATTGTTGGCTCTCAGGCTGTGAAGGCAACAATCCCAAGATCAGCAGGCAACACAGAAAACCACTGGTTTGAATACAGGAACTGGAGATGATGATGAGCCAAATGCAAGATCTAAAATTAGCAAAAAGTCAGAGACTCTCCCACAGCTTTTCCATTATGTATGTTGCTGTTGTTGTTACATGCCGTTGAGTCAGACCTGACTCATAGCGACCCCTCCTTGGGTTTCCGAGGCAGTATCACTACGGAAGTAGATTGCCCCATCTTCCTTCCAAGGAGTGGCTGGTGGGTTTGGACCGTCAGCCTTCTGATTACCAGTCAAGTGCCTTAGACACTACGCTACCAGAGCTCCCTCCATTATATGTAGGTGTCCATTATGTTTTCCACAACCTGAAGGAAACTCCCTTTCAACTGATGGTCAATCATATCCCATCCTGGAGGTGACTACATCATATCAGATATCATCATGGGGCATAACTACATCACTAACTGCTAAGTCACTTAGAATCACAGACCAGCCAAGTTAACACACAACCTTAACTACCACAAGAAGGAAGCAAATTTTCATGGAAACCAAGCTTACTTGATCCATTGGGAGATGGTGAGTTCCAAATCTATTGCCTGGAAACAACTTTTAAACCTTGAAGCAATACTATCCCATGAACTCATTTTAAACTAAACCACAATTTAGCTGAATTAATAAAGAATATTTGGCTTGAGCATTGAACTCTTTTGAAGAAGTTCTTAATACTATCATTTAGAGCATAGTTTATTATCTCAAGACTTAATTAGAAAATGTCTTTGTAATTTCTCTTTATTCTTTATTTTAAAGTCAGATAATATGTAAGGTGGTTCATGTTTGTGGCTTCATTGCCTTGGAGTGCAGAGTTGTTTTCATACCTTCCAGCAGCTGTTGGCTATCACTTGAACTTACAGAATCATTTCAGTGACTCCCCTTTCTGTAGCTTCTGCTGAAGCAATCCCTTAGAAGCTTCATCAATTGTTTCTATGAAGCAGGAAAAGGTAGAGATTATAACCAAAAGCTCAAAACCCCTGCCACTGAGTTGATTCCAACTCATAGCAACCTTATAGGACAGAGTAGAACTGTGTCATAAGGTTCCCAAGGCTGTAAATCTTTACAGAATGAGACTGCCTCATCTTTCTCCTGGAAAGCAAATGATGGGTTCAAACCACGGACCTTTTTGTGAGCAGCTAAATGCTTTAACCATTACACCATCAGAGCTCCTAGATTATGACCAAGCAAGGCATTTTAGCCCTTCAGAAGAAATCTCTTAGTAATTAATTCTTCTAGACCTCCCTTCACTTGAATGCCATTACATCTTTGCCTTTTATCTTGCTTTTATGTGAGAGCTTGCTCCAAATTACAGTCATCCGATCAATAGTTTATTTTACACATAAATTATTTTCCTTAGTGCCTTCTGAACAATTTACAACTTTTATAAACTGCCTTCTTAAATAAACTGCTTTCCGAGGAAGATTACCTGAGAAATTGGTTTGTAAAGAATAAAAGTTGTAAAACAGTTCTGTTGTTGTTGTTCTGTGCCATTGAGTAGGACCTGACTCAGAGGGACACCTCCTTGGGTTTCCAAGGCTGTATCAGTATGGAAATAGATTGCCCAACCTTCCCTCCGAAGAGTGGCTGGTGGATTCGAACTGCCAGCCTTCTGGTTAGCAGTCA
>NW_006921952.1:3164302-3167107 GCF_000298275.1 Orycteropus afer afer | reverse complement strand
AAGATTGATGAAAATATTTTTGGCAAATGAGGCTCTGTCTACGTTTATTAGAGAAATCATTCTCACTCTCAGACCTTTTCCAAATGGCCAGGGAGAAGGGTCAAGAAGAGTTCAGCCTCCCTCCAAACAAGTAAATGTTAGCTCTTATAATGCAATCTAAAGTTCAAAGGATAAGCAGGTGGAACACATCTGGGACACAGTGGCAAAGGCTCTGTACACATTTCCGGGAATGAAATTCCCTTAAGCCCTTGAGAGAGTGAGGAGCTGGTGTGCTGTGTGGCCTTTCTCCCTCCTGCCTGGCTTGCTCTTGAACTGCCATTCCAGAGAGTGACAGTTGAAAGTTACGATTATGTTTTAGTTTTCTATTTCTCCACCTCTGACTCTGTGGGACTGGGACTGGGTACCAGTGACTTGGTGCCCTGCTCTTGCCTGTGTGGCAGTAGATTCTGGGGAAATCTCAGTGAGGCAGGTGGAAATAGCACTAATCTAAGAGTTCTGTACCCTTGCCCACCCCTGAGTCCCTGTCTAGGAGCTTAACGTCAGTCTGCATCCATTTCTTGTTGAAAAATTTGCAGTGTTATCTGCTCTCTGGTAGTGCAAAAGTAAGAGGACAAGAGGCTTCAGCTGATTGTAGTAAAAATGTCCATATAGTCATGTGCCCCTTGCCTGTCTACCTCAGGTCCCAACCTTAATAAAGAGCCACACCCAAGTGAAAAGCAGACCCCAAGCCCTTGGAGGCTGCTTTTCACTTGAGGGTGGCTATCTGTTAAGGCAGGAGCTCTGGTAGCATAGTGCCTAGGGCACCTGACTGCTAACCAGCAGACTGGCAGTTCAAACCCACCAGCCACTGCTCGGAAGGAAGGTTGGGCAATCTACTTCCATAGTGATACTGCCTCAGAAACCCAAGGAGGGGTCACTATGAGTTGGTCTGACTCAATGGCACATTACAACATCTATTAAGGCAGGGCCTGAGGTATGCAGACCCAGGGCTTAGAGACTCCTTTTCCCTTGGGTGTGGCCCTATTTTAAGGCCAAGGACTGAGGAAGTTAGGCCTGGGGCTAGGATGCTGCTTTTCACTTGGGAGTGGCCCTATATTAAGGCCAGGACCTGAGGTAGAGAGGCCAGGGGCTTGGAGGCTGCTTTTCGCTTGCGTGTGGCTCTATAATAAAGCTGGGGCCTGAGGTAGGCAGGCCAGGGACTTGGAGGCTGCTTTTCGCTTGAGTGTGGCTCTATATTAAGGCTGGGGCCTGAGGTAAATAGATCTGGGGTTTAGAGGCTACTTTTCACTTGAGTGTGGCTCTTTATTAAGGTCAGGACCTGAGGTACACAGGCAAGGGTCTTGGAGGCTGCTATTTGCTTGGGGTGGCTCTATATTAAGGCCAGGGTCTGAGGTAGACAGGCTGGGTGCTTGGAGACTGCTTTTCATTTGGGGGTGGCTATATATTAAGGCAGGGGCCTGAGGTAGGCAGGTGCAGGAGGCTTAAAAACAACTAGGAGAGACAAAACTTGTCTGTCAGTTTGTTGTCCTGTGGTGGCTTATGTGTTGCTGTGAGGCTGGAGGCTATGCCACTGTGTTGCAAAATGCCAGCAGGGTCACCCATGGTGGAGAGGTTTCAGCAGAGCTTCTGGGCTTAGCCTTGGAAGAAGGAAGAGGCCATCCACTTCTCAAAGAATTGGCCAGTAAAAACCTTATGAATAGCAGTGAAACACTGTCTGATATATTACTGGAAAACTTCATGAACAGCCCTGAAACACTGTCCTACATAGGGCCGGAAGATGAGCCTATCAGGTCAGAAGGCACTCAAAATTTAACTGGGGAAGAGCTGATCCTCAGAGTAGAGACTCCCTTAACCATATGGATAGAGTAAATAATGTGGGACCTCCACTGGCTGATGTAGCATGACACAAAATGAGCAGAAACAGATGCAAACATCCATTAATAATTGGGACATGGAATGTACGAAGTATGAATCTAGGAAAATTGGAAGTTGTGAAAAATGAAATAGAATGCATAAAGATCAATAGCCTAGGCATTAGTGAGCTGAAATGGACTGGTTTTGGCCATTTTGAATCAGACAGCCATATGATCTACTATGCCAGGAATGGCAAACTGAAGAGGAATGGTGTGGCATTCGTCGTCACAAAATTTCAAAATTTGTCCTGAAGTACAATGCTGTCTGTGATAGGATAATTATGCCTACAAGGAATACCAGTTAATACTACTATTATCCAAATTTACACAACAACCACCAAAACCAAATGAAAATATTGCAGATTTCTACCATCTTCTGCTGTCTGAAATTGACCAAACACGCAATCAAGACATGCTGATTATCACTGGTGACTGGAATGCAAAAGTTGGAAACAAAGAATAGTTATCAGTAGTTCAAAAATATGGCCCTGGTGATAGAAATAATGCTGGAGATTTCATGATAGAACTTTGCAAGACTAACAACTTATTCATTGCAAATACCCTTTTTCAACAACATAAGTGATGACTATACACGTGGATGTCATCAGATGGGATACACAGAAATCAGACTGACTACATCTGTGGCAAGAGGTGATAGAGAAGTTGTATATCTACAGCCAAAACAAGACAGGAGCTGAGTGTGGAACAGACCACAACTACTCAAATGCATGTTCAAGTTGAAGTTGAAGACAATTAAAATAAGTCCACAAGAGCCAAAATATGACCTTGATAATATCCCTCCTGAATTTAGAGACCATCTAAAGAATAGATTTGATGCATTGAACACCAGTGACCAAAAACCAGAGGAATTGTGGGATGGCATCAAGAACAT
>NW_006921952.1:3162856-3163477 GCF_000298275.1 Orycteropus afer afer | reverse complement strand
GTATATTGACACAGAGCTTCCAGAATTGCAAGCTGGATTCAAAAGAGGACATGGAACAAGGGATATCATTGCTAATGTCAGATGGATCTTAGCTGAAAGCAATGAATACCAGAAAGATGTTTACGTATTATCAACTATGCGAAAGCATTTGATTGTGTGGATCATAACAAGTTGCGGATAACGTTGAGAAGAATGGGAATTCCAGAACACTTGATTGTACTCATGAGGAACCTGTACATAGATCAGGAGGCTGGCATTCAAACAGAATGAGGGGATACTTCATGGTTCAAATTTAAGAAGGGAGTGTGTCAAGGTTGTATCCTTTCACCATACTTATTCAACTTGTATGCTGAGCAAATAATCCAAGAAGCCAGATTATATGAAGAAGAACATGGCATCAGGATTGGAGGAAGAATTATTAACAACCTGTGATATGCAGACAACACAACTTTGCTTGCTGAAAGTGAGGATGACTTGAAGCACTTACTGATGAAGATTAAAGACTACAATATGCAGTATGGTTCACACCTCAATATAAAGAAAACAAAAATCCTCACAATTGTTCCAATAAGCTTCACAGTGGATGGAGAAAAGATTAAAGTTGTCAAGGATTTCATAGTA
>NW_006921952.1:3159456-3160421 GCF_000298275.1 Orycteropus afer afer | reverse complement strand
ACCCAGTCCCGGGCCAGCTCCGTGATCGCCGCAGCCACTGTGTCAATCCATCTCATTAAGGGCTTTCCCCTCTTTCATCCATCCTCCACCTCACCAAGCATGACATCCTTCTCCAGGGAATGGTCCCTTCTGACAACATGACCAAAGTAGGTGAGACGAAGTCTGGCCATTTTCGCTTCGAAGGAGCATTCCAGCTGCACTTCCTCCAGGACAGATCTGCTAGTTCTTTTAGCAGTCCACAATACTTTCAGCATTCTTCACCAGCACCACAGCTCAAAAGCATCAATTCTTATTTGGTCTTCCTTATTCGTTGTCCAGCTCTCATGTGTATATGAGGTGTTTGAAAACATCATGGTTTGTGTCAGGTGCAACTTAGTCCTCAAGGAGATATCTTTGCTCCTCAGCACTTGAAAGAGGTCCTTTGCAGTCAACTTGCCCAGTGCTATACGTCATCTAATTCCTGACTGCTGCTTCCATTGGCATCAATTGTAGAACCAATCAATGTGGAAAGTCTTTGACAACTTCAATCTTTTCTCCATTTATCACGATGTTGCTTATAGGTCCAGCTGTGAGGATTTTTATTTTCTTTATATTGAGATGTAATCCATACAGCAGACTGTATTCTTCAGTCTTCATCACTGTATTCTTCAATCTTCATCACTAAGTGCTTCAAGTCATCCTCATTTTCAGTAAGCAAAGTTGTGTCATCAATGTATCGCAGGTTGCTAATGATTCTTCCTCCAGTCTTGATGCCACATTCTTCTTCTTGTAGTCCAGCTTCTCGAATTATTTGCTCAGCATATAAATTGAATAAGTATGGTGAAAAGATACAACCCTGATGCATTCCATTCTTGATTTTAAACCATGCAGTGTTCCCTTGCTCTGTTCAAATGACAACCTCCTGCTCAATGTACAGGCTCCTCATGAGTACAATTAAGTGTTCTGGAATTCCCATTCTTCTGAAT
>NW_006921952.1:3148837-3151794 GCF_000298275.1 Orycteropus afer afer | reverse complement strand
TCATCCAAGGCAGATTTGTTCGTCCTTCTGTCAGTCCATGGTATATACAGTATTCTTTGCCAACACCACAATTCAAATGCATAATTCTTCTGTGGTCTTCCTAATTCATTGTCCAGCTTTCTTATGGATATAAGACTACTGAAAAGACAATGGCTTGGGTCAGGCGCACATTAGTCTTGAACACTTTAAAAAGTTCTTTTGCAGCAGATATGTCCGATTCAATTCTTCATTTGATTTCTTAACTGCTGCTTCCATGAGTGTTAATTGTGGATCCAAGTAAAATGAAATCCCTGACAAGTTTAATCTTTTCTCTGTTTATTATGATGTTGCTTATTGGTCCATTTGTGAGGAGTTTTTTTCTTTGTGTTGAGATGTAATCCATACTGAAGGCTGTAGTCTTTGATCTTCATCAGTAAGTGTTTCATGTCTTCTTCATGTTCACCAAAGTTGTGTTGTATCTCAGACTGTTAATGAGTCTTCCTCCAATCCTAATTCCATGTTCTTCTTCATATAGTCCAGTTTCTCAGGTTACTTGCTCAGCATACAGATTGGATGAGTGTGGTGAAAGGATACAACCCTTTCCTGATTTTAAACCATGCAGTATCCCCTTGTTCTTTCTGAACAACTGCCTCTTAGTCTGTGTACAGGTTCCTCATGAACACAATTAAGTGTTGTGGAATTCCCATTCTCTGCAATGTTATCCATAATTTGTTATGATCCACGCAGCCTAATGCCTTTGCATAGTCAATAAAACACAGGCAGACATCTTTCTGTTATTCTTTGTTTTCAGCCAAGATCCATCTGACATCAGCAATGATATCTCTCATTCCACATCCTCTTCTGAATGTAGCTTGGATTTCTGACAGCTCCTGTCAATGTACTGCTGCAATCACTTTTTACTGATTTTCAGCAAAATTTTACTTGCATGTGATATTAATGATATTGTTCAATAATTTCCACATTCTGGTTTTCCACCTTTCTTTGGGATGGTCATAAATATGAATCTCTTCCAGTGAGCTGGCAAGGTAACTGTCATCCAAGTTTCTTGGCCGAGAGGAGAGAGCACTGCTTTGTTGTTACTGTTGTTGGGTGCTGTCAAGTTGATTTCAACTCATAATGTTCATACAACTCCCTGCCCAGTCCTGTGCCACCCTCACAATGATTGCTATGCTCGAGCCCATTGCTGCACCCATTGTGTCAATCCATCCCATTGATAGTCTTCCTGCATTTCTCTGACTCTCTACTTTACCAAGAATGATATCTCTCAGAGACTGGTCCCTTCTGATAGCATGACCAAAGTGGGAGATACAAAGTCGGTCCATTCTCACTTCTAAGGAACATTTCAGATGTACTTCTTCAAAAAGTCCATAGTATATTCAATGTTTTTTGCCAACATCACAATTCAAATGCATCAATTCTTCTGTGGTCTTTCTTATTCATTGTCCAGCTTTCTCATGCATATGAGGCTACTGAAAAGACAATGGCTTGGATCAGGCATATCTTAGTCTTCAAAATGACATCTTTGCTCTTTAATACTTTAAAGAGGTCTTTTGCAGATTTGTCCAGTGCAGTATGTCATTTGATTTCTTGCCTCCTGCTTCGATGGGTGTTGATTGTGGATCCAAGTAAAATGAAATCCTTGACAACTTCAATCTTTCCTCCATTTATCATGCTGTTGCTTATCGGTCCAGTTGTGAGGATTTTTGTTTTCTTTATGTTGAGGTGTAATCCATACTGGAGGCTGTTGTCTCTGATCTTCATCAGTAAGTGCTCCAAGTCATCACTTTCAGCAAGCAAGTTTGTGTCATCTGCATATCTCAGATTGTTAATGAATCTTCCAGCAATCCTGATGCTGCATTCTTCTTTATACAGTCCAGCTCCATGGATTATTTGCTCAGCATACAGATTGAACAAGTATGGTGAAAGAATACAGCCCAACATACACTATTCCTGATTTTTACTCAGACTTGCGGCAACCACATGTGTGTCACAGTTGAACTATGTCCCATAGGTTTAGGTTTTCATTGCCTGATTTTTTGTAAGTAGATCAATAGTTTTTCCTTCTGAGGTAACTCTGGTGGACATGAACCCTTAGCCTTGCAGTTACCAACCAGGCATATTAGCCATTTTCACCAACCAGGGACAAAAAAAAGTGAAAATTGTATACTTTAGAGAAAGTAAATTACATAATTTATAAAAGTTTCCATTTATAGAAAGTGTTCCATTTATAGAGAAACACCGGTTTTCATATACTCACACCCATATGCACATATATATTCTTGACTTTCCTGAGCTTTGCCAAGACCTTTGTCATCTCACTTGGTTTTCTACCTTCATGTAGACTTGGGGTTACATGACTTGGGGTTATCTATGACAAGGTAGAATTTGTACTCTGTTTATTGCTCTCATTATTGTTTGTGGGTAATTTTTAAAAGGAAAAAGGAAGTGTGTTTTTCAGTATCCCAAAAAGAAAGAGATGGCATACTAAATTTAGATGATTTGAGGAGTGTTTAATAAATGGACTGTTTACATAAGTGTGAATTGCTTGTAGGGGAACCACAAGGGACAGACGCTACAGTGCCAGGAACTAAAGACAGGAGAGCTGTTACTCACCTCATCCTCCAGCCTGGAAGGATGAACAGAGAAGGATAGGTAAGTGGATCCAGAAGAGAGTCAAGTAGCAGAACCCTTCTTGGGAGAGTAGCAATGACTTTTGGTTGGGATGACCCCTCAACCATAGAGAGAGAACAGAGGGAATATCCATGGCCTGGCCATCCTTCCTCTTTCTCATCTCCTGTGTATTTTCCCCACTGGTGGAACTGAACCAGGAGCCAGAGGGCAAGGGAGCCATTGATGTAATAATTCATACATATCAATTCCCTTGAGGCAGACATCTGGGTGGAAAGGGAGGATGTCAGATCTACAGGGTTACAGAGAAGGTGTCTGGCCCAGGGGTG
>NW_006921952.1:3147475-3148247 GCF_000298275.1 Orycteropus afer afer | reverse complement strand
TCCATACTCTTTCAGAACACATCTTGAGTCACTTTGCTACCACTACCCCAGCCTAAGTCCTCATCATCTCTGGCCTCAACTACTACCTTAAATGGCTTCCAATTGGTTTCTCTGTTTCAACTCTTGCTCCCCTACAATCTATTTCCCACACAGCAGCCAGAGCAATCTTTAAAAGCTAAAAACATAAGCCAAATAACATTCTCAATCCTTTAGGGGTTTCCCAGTGTTTCAAGAATAAGATTCTGTTCATCAAGTCCCTAAGTCCCTGAATTCTCTGCTTCTGCCTCTCCAACTTCTTCTTATATCAATTCAAATGCAGTCTTACATTTTCTGTTATTTTTTTATCCTCTCTTGAGCACACCCCTCAAATAGTAACTGTTGGGAGTTGCCTATAAATATCCCATCTTCTTCAGCCCTTGGTTGAGATAACTCAGGAGTGTGTTCTGTACTATATGCCAGTTTTTTGTTGTGGTAAGTATCTGTGTGACAAAACATTCACCATTTCAACATTCTTCACAGGTGCAATTTAGTGACATCAGTTGTGTTCTTCATGTTGTACAACCGTCGCTGTTACCCGTTTCCAACTATCCCCATCACATTTAATTGCAGCTCAGCATCTCCTAAGCTGTTCTGTTATTCCCCTCCCTCCATCCATCCCCTGCTAGTTAAAAGTAACCTTAGGTCTGAATACATTTGCTTGTTCTACATATGAAATATGTAGAACAAGCAAATGTATACACATTTCATATAAGTGAAATCAGGCAATATCTGT
>NW_006921952.1:3145071-3146334 GCF_000298275.1 Orycteropus afer afer | reverse complement strand
ATGGCAAACAACAACAACAACATATATAATACATATGAAATAAGATTTGTTCATAGTTTTTGAAGCTAGGTTATAGGCATATGGAGGTTCTTTATATTAGTCTCTGTTCCTATTCAATGTGTTTTATAATACATTTTTTGGGAAAAAAAAAAGTTAAGTAGAACGTATTGATGACATGAAGCTCCATCACCATAGGGGACCCTTGGTGCTGCCCTTCAGCTGCCTTTCCCCCCCATCTCGCTCCCCCACCTTCTCATTGGATTTTCTGATCCTTCAGAATAAACTACTTGCACCTGAATGCTTGTCTCAGGGACTGCTTCTGGAAAAAATCAAAATTAAATTCAGAATTCAAAACTAAAGAAGTACCAAAGACAAATACTGAACTGAGGTGTATTGTTTTCCCCTCCTGACCTGCCCACTTGCTCTCCCAAATGACATTACACCTTACTTTAGTATCATACCTGAATCTAAACCTAAAGGAGGTCCAGCCATAAGGGCAAGACTGATGCTGGTGGAGGGCAGTAAGCAGACCTCTGAACTCTCTACAACACTTCTGCAGAAGGAAAAAAAAATCTAAAATCTATTATCTGGTGGCAGATACTCAAGTCAGAGTAGAACCACTAGATTCCATGAGTAGTTTGATGGCCAAATCCTGAAAGCTACAGTTACGATGATTTTAATTAATGCAGCCCATTTAATATCTTGGTTCAGATACATTTGAAAGTTCTGCAATTAAATTGATCCACCTATTCTGTCTTGGATCTTTAAATTTTCAGCTTTAACACATCAACAGTTATATAACATAGGTTAGAGCCTTATTCTATTTGGGTTTAAAATATTTTAGCCCATTTTGAGTTCACTGACACTGACTAATGGCTTGATGATTTCCTGTTTCATGTCTAATGTTTGGCCTTTGCAGGAATCAAGAAATAGAAAAATGAAAACAATCTAAAATATGAAAAGATAAAACTTCCTTATTTGTTACCAGAAAAGAATAAGAGACTCCCCAAAATGTTATAAATTAGACCCAGAAGGAAAAAAAAAAAAAAGTTCTTTTGACTTCTAGTGACCCTATACGGCAGAGACTGTTTAAATAATTATTTTACAATCACCCAACCTCCCTTCCTAGGAGCCCAATCCAGCCTATGGCACATCCAAACCAAACCCATTGTCATGGAGTTGATTCTGATGCACAGCAACCCTATAAGACAAAGAAGAACTGCCTCATAGGGTTTCAAAAGTTGTCAACGTTGTGGAAGCAGA
>NW_006921952.1:3122456-3127830 GCF_000298275.1 Orycteropus afer afer | reverse complement strand
AAAAAAAAAAAAACCCTCACTGCCATTGAATCGGGTATCACTACAGAAGTACATTGCCCAGTCTTTTGTCCGAGGAGTGGCTTGTAGGTTTGAACCTCCAGTCCTCTGGTTAGCAGGCAAGTGCCTTAGGCACTATGCCACAAGAGCTCTATCTCTTAATTTTAAGACATTTTATCCTCATCAAAGCTGTGTTTCATGCCCATCTTTTTGCACACAGCTTCACATTTCTAGGCTACTATTATAAAGCTAGGATGAGGCTTTTTGTTTTCTGCCCCAATGATCTGGGCCTTAGGCAATTGCTCAGAGGTGCCTCATGCTGGGAGCATGCAGCATTTTTAAACTCCTTGATCGCTCATCACAGGCAAAGCCCTGGGAAGGATTCAAGAAGCACAAGACATGATGCCTGGTAAGAGGCTCTTGCACCTCATGTGAACCCAGGGGCATTTAGAGGGAGAGGATGGAGGTGGACCAGAGAACATTAATAGAACTGCTCTTCTCCAGCCCTATGTGACCACAGGATTGATCTCTCTCTACACCACTCTTGAACCTTTGGGGTCATTTGATTTCCCACCCTGAAGACCAAGCTCCCTCCATGCCTTTTGCCATAAAATACTGGGAAGGTTTGCAAAGCAGAAGGGATGTAAGATCTAAGACAACATGTCAAATGTTTGGTTGTGAGCACACCCGCACACACCATCCTCTCAGAACTGTTGCTGCAAACTTACTGCTGTGTGGAGCCCTTTGGGACCAGCACTTATGACGAAAAGTGGTTTATTATCCTAATAGAGCATTCAATTACTTTCTCTGAGGACAAGAGGGGGGATTTTGAAATTCATTGTATTAATTTAGACATTTGGGGGGGAAATAATTAAAAATGTAGGCCACCTATGGGTGCTGCCTAGTGTGGATGAAATATTGTTGTTATATAATGGGAATATGATACATTTTATTTATGCAGTCTCTAGCTACAAAGAGTATATTAGGTATTTTGCAGTAGGGCTCAGAAAGCTAAAATAAACAAGATTAAAATCAGCAATAAACCAGATGAGGAGAAGCCCTTGAAATTCAGCAATAAATTTGATGCAAAACCAGTGGGATACGCCAAAGGCCTTTTGGAATCTGCCACGGGCTGATGCTTCAGTTCTCTTAGTTCAGTGACACAGAAGGACAGAGAAGGCAAGTGACATCTGTGAGGGAGGGTCAGCCGGGGAGCGCCCCGCACTGTGGGAAGAGCAATTCTGATTGCGTGGAGAGAGTAGAATGCTCATGGCCTAAAGACTTGTGAAAACTGTGTGTGTGTCTCTGTGTGTCTGCAACTGCATGAGAGTGTTCATTTGTCTAAGAGTGCATGTATGACAGTGTATGACTGTGTGTGTGAGAACATTGTGTGTGTGTGAGAGTATGTGCGCATGTGTGTGAAAATGTATGAGTGTGTGTGTATATGAGTGTGTTTGAGTGTGCATGAGAATGTGATTGTGTGAGAGCTTTCATATATGTGTGAGTGTACATGAGAGTGGATGAGTGTGTGTGTATATGAGTGTGTTTGAGTGTGCATGAGAATGTGATTGTGTGAGAGCTTTCATATATGTGTGAGTGTACATGAGAGTGGATGAGTGTGTGTGTATATGAGTGTGTGTGAAACTTTCTACAGTCACTCATTCCCACATGACTCACAATCCTTAAAAAAAAAACCCACTGCCATCAAGTTAATTCTGACTCTCAGCGACCCTATAGGTCAGAGTAGAACTGCCACGTAGGGTTTCCAAGGTTGTAAATCTTTACAGAAGCAGAGTGCATCATCTTTCTCCCACAGAGTGGGAGTGGGCTGGTAGGTTCAAACCACCAACCTTTTGGTTAGCAGTCAGATGCTTTAACCACAGTACCTCCAAAGCTCCTTCATCATCCTTAGAGTCATGAAACTCTTCCTCTCTGTGTAGCCTCAATCATTTTGCTGAGTTTCCTACTATTCTCTTCTCTCTCTCTCTCTCTCTCTCTCTCTCTCTTTATTTCTCCAGTTTCCATAATCAGCTTCCAATTTTTTAAATCTTCTGGACTCCTATAGCAATTACACTGCTGTCATTGACTGAATCGTATCCCTAGAAATATGTGTCAACTCAGCTAGGCCATGATTCTCAATATGATGTAACTATCCTCCATTTCATGATCTGATATAATTATCTTATGTGTTATACATCCTGACCTCTTTGATGTTAATGAGGCAAGATTAGAGGCAATTATGTTAATGACTCAGAATGCAATCTACAGGATTAGGTTGTGTCTTGAGTCAATCTCTTTTGAGACATAAAAGAGATTAAACAAGTGAGCAGACATCAGAGGGACCTCAGTACCACCAAGAAAGAATTGCTGGGAGCAGAGCACGTCCTTTGGACCCAGTGCCCTTTGCTGTGAACCTCCTAGACCCGGGAGAAGTTTGATGACAAGGATTTTCCCCCAGAGCCAACAGAAAGAGAAAGACTTTGCCCGGAGCCGGTGCCCTGAATTTAGACTTTTAGCCTCCTAAACTGTAAGAGAATAAATTACTGTTTGTTAAAGCCCCCCACTTGTGGTATGTTTGTTATAGCAGCACTAGAGAACTAAGACAACTGGTATCCCTCATACTCATATAACATGTGCACACCAGACTGCAATGAGGCTGCTCAGATCAGATTCTGCAAAAGGAGCTGTTCACCCTTTGGTTTGCCTAGTCAGGACAAGAGAATATGGATTGAACAGTGATATGAGATCCAGGTATCTAAATGTAATAATACTCAGAAAACCTCCTTGTCCCAGAACTCTATGAAAACGACAACATATGTTTGTTAAGAATGACTGAATGCACTCACTGCAAGGAAAGCAGTACATTTCACTTGAGACACTTGTAGTTAACATACTCTAAGGTGGACTTCTAAGCCCCTAGTGAAAACCTTAACCTGTATGTTAAAGAGAAAGGTCCTGGTCTGGTCTGTTCCCTCTTTTATGTGCTCCATGTTGTTCTTGCTGCAGATACAGATGCATTTGCCTGTCAAAGCATCACCTTGAATGCTGAATCTTTGTTATGTATTTTCCAGAAGATTTGCCTGTGTACCACGTAGTTTACAGATTACTTGCTAGTTCCCTGCTCTGCTTGTTACCAAAAATGGCTGCCTGGGCTCCCACTCCTTCTGCATTCTCCTCACTGTCTTCGGTCTCTTTGGCAGCTGTTCCTCTGTTGGCACAACCCATGCCATCCCACAGCTGTTCGTTCCCTATGGTGGGAAGTATGACGTCCTGCTGGGCTGCTGCACCGAAGATCGAAGATCGAACTTTGAGCGACCACTCGGCATTTTCTAGGCAAGACCACTCATTTAACATCCTTCTTTCCTCTGTGCAAGTGGCTCAAGGTGTTATTGTTGAAACACTTCATTTCTAAAGCCGTGTAGTAACCTCAGGTTGTAACCATGTACCATACTTGTATTATTTGCTTGTGTTAGACCAACCTGCCAATGTGTTTCTACATGGCATCCCTACCTTCTCATTTCCTTTATTGCCCTCTGTGTCTGGTTCATTGCAATATTAAATCCTCAGCAAATATACTTGTTTTCTTTGGCACCTTTTATCTTTTCTCTCTCAACATCCTTTTTTGAAAACATTCAAACCTACTGAAAAGTTCAAAGAAACAGACAATGAAAACCTGTGTACTTCCACCTACATTTACCAGTTGCTACTATCAGGCCACATTTGCTGTATCTATTTATATAGAATTTTTTTTTCCCAAACCTTTCACAAATAAGCTGCAGATACCATCATATTTCATCCATAAATATTTCAGCACCATGTCCTAAAAATAAAGCTATTTTCTTTTAACTCAATACCAAACTCACTGCCATTGAAAGGATTCTGACTCAAGCAACCCCCACTGAGTTTCCAACACTATGAATCTTTATGGAAATAGACTGCCTCATCTTTCTTCCATGGAGTGGCTGGTGGGTTAGAACCGCCAACCTTTCTATATCATAACATCATTACAACACCCAAGAAAACAATAATATACAACCTGCATTTAAAATGCCATAATTGTCAAAGGAATTTCTCACAATTGTTGTTTTTTAAAAAGCCAGAGTCCTATTGAAGTTCATGGATTGCGTTTTCTTCTTATGTTAAAAGAAAAAGTCACATAAAATGAATGTGGAAGTTCAAAAGGATTCCTTTACTTTTTCTGCCCCACACTTCTTGGTAGAATCTGGAATAATAATTTACAACTAAAAAGATTATGGATAGACTAGAGATAACATCAAGAGCCCTGGTAGCACAATGGTTATATGCTTGGCTGCTAACCAAAAGGTCAACTGTCTGAACCCACCAGCGGTTCCATGGGATAAAAGACCTTGTGATCTGCTCCCATAAAGATTGTTGTTGTCAGGTGCTGTTGAATTGATTTAGAGTCATAGAGACCTTACTTATAAAAGAACGAAATGTTACCAGGTCCTGGGCCATTCTCATCATTGCTGTGTTTAAGTCCATAAAGATTAAGTAAACTACTGAGTTGTATTCCAACTCATAGCAACCCTTCAGGACAGAGTAAAACAGACCTCATAGGGCTTCCAAGGCTGTAAATCTTTACAGAAGCAGACAGACTCATCTTTCTGTCACAGAGTGACTGGTGGGTTCAAACCACTGACCTTTTGGTTAGCAGCCAAATGCTTTAACCACTATGCCACCAGATTATAGCCAAGAAAACCCTATCAGGCTACTCTGGGGTCAGAATTGACTTGATGGCTCACAACAACAAGAGATAACTAGTTTGGAACATCTAGAACAAGGCCTAGTATATATCGTGCTCTTGTTATTGGGAAGAATTGGGATTAGAACAGGACTATGCACCAGTGCCTTGCAATATTTGTTACTATTAAGCTGCTATTTCCAGTTGGCATTGTGTCAAAGATCAAAAATGGCTGAGTCTGTTTGAAATGAAAACTAAAGACCTTTTATTGAAAGGCAAAGCAATTTGCAAATTGGGAATCACAAGGTCCAGAGGACTCTGAACCAAGCACTCTGAGGAGGAGACAGTTCAGGAAGTTTGTATAAGAAAATACAATAATAATACAAATAATAATAATAAAAACACCAACCAAAACCACTGCTATAAAGTCGATTCTGACTCATAGTGACCCCCATTGGGTTTCCAAGGTGGTAAACCTTTACGGGAGTAGATTGCCCAGTCTTGTTTCCGAGGAGTGGCTGGTGGGTTTGAACCACCAGTCTGCTGGTTAGCAGTCAGATCCCTTAGTCACTGTGCTACCAGAGCTCCTTAAGAAAATACAAGGAACTTCAATAAAAATTCAGTGACTGGCTGACATCTAGGTAATGGTTACAAAGTTGGGTGCATCTGGCCTCA
>NW_006921952.1:3120777-3121586 GCF_000298275.1 Orycteropus afer afer | reverse complement strand
CAAAGATTGAAAACCTTGTATAGACACATTCCAAATTACTCTATGATCTCAGTTTTCCCGTCTATTAACTGGGATTATTTGTTGTAAGGATTCTAGAACTTCTTCTATTTTCTCAAGTCACCCAGTAGTTACTTTTGCTATTTAAGGTGTGAGGTCGCCCATTGTGACCTGTCATGGTTCTCTACATTTTCCTTTTCATTGCACGCATGCTAATCTCTCATGCATGGAAATACCATTTCATTTTCCCCAAGGCTCATCCGACCCATTTCCATATGACCTCTCCAGCTGAAGAACCCAGCATTCAGTGCTCATGTGACAACCATATTTATTAGTTTGTAAATGTTGCCACCGAACAGGGAACAGGTGGTAATGACTGTTAATTAAGAATTGTGTGCATATCTGAGAGTTTATTTACCTAATATGTTTGAAATTAAGTGCAGAGATTTCACAAACCTGTAAAGTTTGCATTCATATATCTTTATACATGTGGTGCTTCTGAGCTAATATTTTAAAAGAATTTCCTGAGATTTGAGCAATGATTTAATTTTGAGATGTAAATGCAATGGAACCGTGTGTAGGTACTGTATCCAAATGTCAATGAAATATTAGAAGAGAAAGAAAACCTTTTGGCCACTGATGTTACACGTGAGCAGAGAACACTGAACAAAGAGGAGAGTGGCTACTTTGGTGAGTAGCGACTGGGATCTTAAAAGATTGCAAGCAGCCATCTAGATGCAACGATGGGTCTCTCCTCGTCCAGAGCAGAGAAGAATGAAGACAACCAAAGATTTATGGAAACAATTGGTCCT
>NW_006921952.1:3117694-3119932 GCF_000298275.1 Orycteropus afer afer | reverse complement strand
AATCATAAGCCTCAGCCACCTGGTTTTCTCCCCTGAGGCAACCAATGTTATTGTATTACCAGCTTCCTGTATCCTTGCAAAGCAGCTCTGATGGTATAGCGGTTAAGGCATTTGGCTGCTTAACCAAAAGGTAAGTGGTTCAAACCCACCAGCTGCTCCATGGAAGAAAGATGAGGCAGCCTGTTTCTGTAAAGATTTACAGTCTTGGAAAGCCAATGGGGGTGGCTGTGAGTCAGAATAAATTCAAGGGCAGTGAGTTTGGTTTCGGTGTTCTTACAAGGCTATAGAATGTGTATATAAGCATACATATTCAGAACACACACACACTCATACATACATACATTCAGGATAACTAGTAACATTCAGAAAGCAAACAAAATATGCAACAAAGTTAAGATCAAAGTCACCATTACACAAGTCAAACAAGAGAAAATACCCAGCATTCCAGAAGGCCCCCTTCTGCCTCTTCTAATCACTACCCCTCCCTCTACCTGGGAGGCAGTCAGTCTTGACTCATGATGGTATAATTTATTCTGCCTGCCTATGAACATCGTAGAGATGAGATTATACAGTCTTTGTTCACAGCACGTTTTGTTTTTGAGATTTATTCATATTGTTGTATGTAGCTGATGTAATTTCTTTATCATTGCTCTAGGGTATTCCACTGTATGACTGTTGTTGGGTGTTTCTATTGTAATGCCCAATTAGGGGGATATTATGAATAACCTTTCTATGAACATTTTTGTACAAGTCTCTTGGTGCACATGTATCCATATGGAAAAATAAAACCAAACTGTAAATAAGTCTTAATGTGTGATCACTCCCTCCACACACAATGGCTTTTTCACAAAGGATTTGTGTGTGTGTGTGTGTGTGTGTGTGTGAAACAGAATAGAGACAGGCTGGTCCTTAGAAGCTAATCATCTTGTGCTATGACGCTGGCTGTTTCTCATTAGTGGATTTCATGGTGGTGCTTATTTATGTGATAAAGAAAGGCAAAATATTCACATTTCCAATAGTAGGAGGTTGGTTAAATAATCATGTGTCTGTTCAAAGCTATTCTATTTAGCCATTCAAAAATGAGTAGTAGTAGATTATGTAGTGATACAGGAAGGTGTTTATTGTTTCGAATACAGCAGATAAGATACTATGTAGTGCTATATGTACATCAATGAAATCTTAGCAAGAATATAAAACAAGCTATTAGTTGTGGTTATCTCTGCTCAATGGGTGGTAGAATTATAGGTAATTATTTTATGAATTTTGTTGCTCTATATTTAACTTTTTCTGTAATAAACATTGTAGTTGTTGTGTGCCCTTGGGTCAATTCCAGCTCACAGTGATCCTATAGGAGAGAGTAGAACTGCCCCATAGGGTTGCCCAGGCTGAACTCTTTTCTCCTGTGGATTCTTGCAGGCAGAGGTTCTGTGGCCTGATGACTTGGGCAGTGAGTGACAACCTGGGGAATCAGAGGTGCTCTGCTTCTTCCTGCCATAATTTTAATCCCCCTTTTCTCTGATTTTCTGACTCCTTCTTCTGAGTATCTGATTTAATTTCTATTGTCTTTTCCCTCTCTTCTCCTCTCCTTTATTCAGTGTCTGTCCTGGATGCCAGAGGAACCGGAACTTACTGAGCCCCAGTGCCAAAGGAGAGATCTTGGGTATGATGAGTCTGGTTGCAAACTATCAATCCATGTAGGAAAATTGGCTCCATCTGTGAAATGGGTTCCTCTGTGATACCTGCTCAACCTCTGGACACCCACAGGCATTGCCATGACAAATAAAATGATCTCTGTGAATAGTTGAAGGAACTGTGGTGGCACTGTGGTTAAAGCATTGAGCTGCTAGCCAACAGCTAGGCTGTTTGAACCCACCAGCTGCTCTGCAGGAGAAAGATGAGGCAGTCTGCTTCTGTAAAGATTTATGACTTTGGAAAGCCTCTCTGGGCAGTTCTATTCTGTCCTATAGGGTTGCTATGTGTCAAAATCGACTCTTTCCTTGACTCTCCACCTTACCAAGCATGACATCCTTCTCCAGGGAATGGTCTCTTCTGATAACGTGACCAAAGTAGAATGGCTCACACAATTATAAAGGCTGTTGTTGTTGTTGTTGTTATGTGCCATCGAGTCAGACCCGACTCATAGCGACCCCTACTTGGGTTTCTGAGGCAGTATCACTACGGAAGTAGATTGCCCCATCTTCCTTCCGAGGAGTGGCTGGTGGGTTTGAACCGCCAGTA
>NW_006921952.1:3115692-3116504 GCF_000298275.1 Orycteropus afer afer | reverse complement strand
TAGAATTGCCCATTGGGTTTCCAAGACTGAAATTCTTGTCCGAAGCAGACTGTCTCATATTTCTCCCTCAGAGTGGTTGGTGGGTTTGAATTACAGACCTTGAGTTAGCAGCTGAATGCTTTAACCACTGTGCTACTAGAGCTTCCTGAGCACCGTGTTCTAGCTATGACACATAAAATGAACCATTCCAGGGGGTAGCCAGTGAGGAAACTGGAGAGACAGCGGGGACTTGGTTCTCCAGTAAACAGCTTGAAAAACATTACTATGGGCAATGAAGTCCTTAGGGTTTTAAAACCAGGGGTGGAAGGATTAGATTCATGCTTTAAAGAATGTATGAGGAAGAGAAGATTGGAACGCAGATGGTACGAGAAAGGGATAACAACTGGGAAGCCATCCCAACAGGTGATAGGGATGGCAATCGGTCAAGGTTAAGGCCATGTAAGCAAGAATGCCAAGAGGGAGATAGATTTAGGAAACATTGTGCCACTGAAATTGATGGAATTTGGAGACCAACTGAACAATGACTCAAGAGATCATAACTTGAGAGACCAACAGGTTTTTGAGCTATTTACTGAAATTCCTAACACAGGGGAGGAAGCCAGTGGAGGTAGAAAGTGTGGGAAAATGCGTTCAGTATGGGGCATTAGCTGTAAACCTAGCTGGGGGTGCCCAGGAAATATTTGGCTATAGAGAGTGCCTGGAACATTGTATGTATTCAATGCTTGTTGACTGGTGGAATTTGAGAAGGAAGCTGGGGGATAGTTGGTGATGTCTCTTTCTGCCTTAGCTAACCAGCAGTTGAGAGGGCACTC
>NW_006921952.1:3097215-3114857 GCF_000298275.1 Orycteropus afer afer | reverse complement strand
GATCGAGGGACTTTCAATGGACTTGAATCAATGGTCTGCCATGTTGTTTGGTAACATTGGGACTGTGCCATTTTACTTGTTGACCTTGGGTTTGTCAGCTTCAGCCGCCAGCAGCTATCTGAGTGAAGAGAAGCCTCCAGCTACAGTGGGCCAGGAGCAAGAGGCAGAGTTGAAGCCCAAGGTCAAGGGGCTTTCACCCAGCCCCTAGAGCCAGGCACTTTGGACTCAGACTTAAAGCCTCCAAACTGTAAGAGAATAAACTCCTGTTCCTTCAAGTCCACCCATTTGTGGTATTTTCTGTTAGAGCAGCACAGAGGTAAACAATACACCAGCCAATGCCACTTAAACAGAGCCACACTGACTGTCAGTGCAGACTTGGGAGTTGCTGTGATGCTGAACAGGTTTCACTAGAGCTTCCAGACTAAGACAGATGAGGAAGAAAGACCTGGTGGGTTTTTTTTTTTTTTTTTTTTTTTCGTTTAATCAGACAGTGCAAACCCTATGGATGACAGTAGTCTGATCTCATTGTGCATGGGGT
This sequence comes from Orycteropus afer afer, assembly GCF_000298275.1. Classification (NCBI taxonomy): domain Eukaryota; kingdom Metazoa; phylum Chordata; class Mammalia; order Tubulidentata; family Orycteropodidae; genus Orycteropus; species Orycteropus afer. The sequence continues at coordinate 3,114,319 of NW_006921952.1, read as the reverse complement.
TACCATGAGTCAGCATCCAACTCAAGGGCAGATAAAGATGAAATGCGTTAAATGAATCTTATGTTAATATTTTAACCAAAGTCATTAAATCAGTGATAGAAAATTAAATCCTGAATAAAATAATAACAACTTCTCCCTTGATGAAGATATCCTTGACTTCTCCCTTCAGTTTACAGTCTACACCTTGTGCTTGGCTTGACTCAGTCATGCCTGAAAGGCATTTTTGAAACTTAGTTGAGCTACTCTTGGAAGCAGGCAGTGCTGATGGGGCATGAAACAGCCCCTTTTCCTGGAGTTCTGTGCACACCTATGAGACACTCTCTTAAAAATCCCCTGCATCTGTGCTGTGTCATGCAGATATCCTGGCCTGGGCATTTTTTTTTTTTTTTCCTTACAAATCTCAGGGAAGCCGTTCTGCTGCTGAGCCAGCCTCGTTCACCATTTCATTTATCCACAATAATAAGGATATCAATATGTTGGATTTATATAGAGCCTCTCATCCAAGGAGGTCAAAGCATTTTGATTTAATTGGATGTTCCCCTCGCTTTAAGAGCCTCTGGGTATATTTACAAATATAACAATAAGGAACAGTCTGCCCTGGTTTACAATATATGAGACAACATAAAACAAGACCTGCACACATGCTATTCCCACTGTCACTGCACAAACTCATTGAATGCCTGGTCATGAGGTTCAAGGTCCTGTCTGAGCTGAGCTCTACTTCTTTCCCATGAACGCTTTGTTCTAGCCAAATTATCCCTCTGAACACAGAACACATGCTTCGTTCTGCACCTTATCCTGCCTTTCTAGGCCCTTCCCTTCCTCTTCAGGTGTTTAAGTCTCTACTTCTTTTGCCTGATCAGTTTCATTAAATCCCAACTATTCCATGAAGCAATAGCTGCACAATGGACTGAAACATACCACAGTCATGAAGACGTGCTGCACCAGGCAAAGTCTCCCTCTGCTGTGCAGGCACACCTCACACTGTGCGTGTGCACACCTTACGGTGCTTTGAAGGTCTGTGGCAATCCTGCGTCAGGCACGTCTACTGGTGCCATTTTCCCGACAGCACGTGTTCACTTTGTGCGTCTATGTCACATTCTGGTCATTCTCACAAATATTTTCATAATGTATTGCACACTCAACAGACTACAGTATAGTGCAAACCTATCTTTCATACTTACTCTAAGGAAAAGCTATTATCACCTTGTTTACAGAGAGAGAAACTGAGAAAGATTAAGTAATTTGTCTAAAGTAGTTTAGACAGTATGTGGAGAGCTAGGATTGAATCTAGGCTGTCCTACTCTACAGCCTGCATTTTATATGTACTGTGAAACCAAAAAATTCATGGGACTTGCTTTATTGTGATATTCACTGCTTTATTGCTTTGTGGCTGGAACCAAACTCCCAGTACCTCTGAGGTCTGCCCGCACAAAAGGTTGCCTTGAGTTGCAGTTGATGCCACAGCAACTAGTAGCAATAACAGTTCCGTGAAGTCTTTTGGAGTCACCTAGTCATTGCTAAGTTTCCATGGAAACATCTTCAGCATTTATGCCCATCTCTCTTTGGGCATTGAGTAGCTGCTGTGGCTTATGGGTATTCCCACTTTGCTTTTGATTCTCTCAATAGCGTGCCAACCTCTCCACACAGAGAAGTTGATAATTAATATCTCAGCTATTCATAAACTTTAGTTGGTTCAAAGTGATTTGGGAGTGTGTGTTGAAGGCTGAAGGTTATAAGTGACAGATCTGCAAAACTTTACCCTGATCTTTTCACCCACTGCTGTTCGAAGTGCAGTGCAAGATTGGAGTTACTTTAGAAGGTCACCTGGATCAGAAGCAACATTAAAAGGTACGTCTGTCACGTGAAGATGAGAGGCATGATGGGTACCTTTTTCCAGGGATAGGGAGTGAAGGAAGTGGAACTGGGAAACAAAACAAAGTTTATAGAATGAAGATTTAGTGTGGGTCTGTTGAATTTTCACATAATTGCAATTGCAACTTGCAATTTTTGATCTTTGTTCAATTCTTTCTCCCCGTCCCCCAATTTTTTTTCTTCATCTACAAGAGCAATACATGATGTCTTAGAAAATTTGAAAAACACAGAAAAGTATAAAGAACAAAATGAAAAATTAGTATTGCTGCTCAAAAATAACTTTATAATCTCTACAGACATGTATTTTAAACAAAATCGGTGTCATACTCTAGTAATGACAATAACAGAACTGATCTATAATCTCACTTACTCTAAGGAAAAGCTATTATCACCTTGTTTACAGAAGGAATCTAAGAGAAAGATTAAGTAACTTGTCTAAAGTAGTTTAGACAGTATGTGGAGAGCTGGGATTCAATGTAGGCTGTCCTACTCTACAGCCTGCATTATTTGTTAATTGTGGTAAAATACATATAACATAAAATTTACCATTGTAATCATTTTAAACTGTACCACTCGGTGTCATGTAATATGTTCACAAAGGTGTGCAGCCATTACCACTATCTAGTTCCAGAGCATTTTCACCACACCCAAAGGAAACCTCAAGCTCAGTAAGCAGTCACTACCTGTGGTGTAGTAAATTACATGGTATGGCTCTTCTAACCATAATCTTTGATAACTCCCAGTTTGCCATGAGCAACTGAGTAGGTGATTGTTAAAGTTATCCACCTGGTGTAATTCTGTTGGAGCAGCCCAAAGGAATCTTCTGTGAAGTTCGCTCGCTCTCAGGTGTGTAGAATTCTGTTATCAGGATTGGTTAGTTTTGCCACTCTGCCAGGCTCACAGTGAACCCTCCTAGAGGCAGGAGAGAGTCTCTTTGACTGCTGGCTGAGAGCAATGTCCTACTAAAAGAGACACGCTGCTGAGGGAGAGATGTGAGAAAGACACACTGCTAAGAGCAAGATGCGAGAGACACACATTGCCGAGAGAGAGATGTGCTACTGAGAGAGACAACTGGTTGAAAGAGATGGCCAGCTGAGAGAGATGGCCGGCTGAGAGAGAGTGCATTCCTGAACTTGGATTGTAGCCTGTTGCTTCCCTAATAAACTCTATAATCTGTGAGTTCTGTGTGGCCACTGCCATGAATTACCAAACCCAGCAGAAAGGTGGTCAGTACTGTGGGAGGGACAGTTGGTGTCAAGGTTGGTAAGAGGGCTGGAGGGTGGCAGCATATCTGGCATCATAAGAACAGGCCTTGGGCTGCTGATGGTGATTCTGTCTTCCTCTTGTGTAGTTAGAGGAGGTCAGAAGATGTCACCTCCTTACCCCTTTAGCACTCCTCATTTCATCCCCATCTCCCTTCAGCTCCCTGCCAACTACTAAACTCTTTTCTCTCTCTATGGATTGGACTATTCTCGATACTTCATGTAGTTGGAATATATTTGGCATTTTGTGTCTGGCTTCTTTCACTCACCATAACATTTTCAAGATCATCCATGTTGTAGCATGTATCTGTGATTTATTCCTTTCTACGTTTAAATAATATTCCATTGTATGGATAGACCACATTTTTGTAATCCATCCAAGGATGTTTGGGCTGTTTCTACCTTTTGGCTATTATGAATAGTGCTGCTTTTAATATTCATGTGCAACTTTTAATTTGACTACTTGTTTTCAATTATTTTTTTGAGTGTGTACCTAGGAGTTGAATTCTAGGATGACAGACAATTCTAGGGGTCTCTGGGTGGCACAAATGGTTAAGTGCACTCTACTAACCAAACCCACCCATAGGTTCTGCAGAAGATGGCCTCTTCTAATCCATTCCTGAAACTGCTAAATTGTTTCCACAGCCCACATCCCATTTACATTAACACCAACAATGTAGGAGGGCTCCAATTTCTCCATGTCATCACAGGATTTGTTATTTTATTTTAATTACAGTCATTCTAATGGGCCAGTCCTTGGAAGGAAGATGGGGCAATCTCCTTCGTAGTGAATATAAGTCAATAAATATGGGGTCAATATGAGTCGGGTCTGACTCGAGGGCACATAACAACAACAACAACAACAATGAGTTTGAAGTTGTATCTTATCGTGGCTTGATTTGCATTTTCCTTTTAATGACATCCTCTTGGTTTTTGTTCATTTTGTCTTCCAAGTATATGACTAAGCCAATCAGGTCAAAGCATAAGCATATAATATGATAACTTACTAGTAAAAATAGCAATAAAGGATAAATGTGCATATTATTACCTGTATTTTTATTAAACCTGAGGAGGAAAGGAATTTGCAGTTTTGTTTCTCAGTTATGCTGACTTTTGTTTATCAGTTATTCCTCTGTGTGTTCCTGAGTATGATTTTTAGGACTATCTGGAAATACAGAGACAATGGAAAAATCAAATTCACATTCAAATAAAGGCAAAGAGGAACATATCGTTTTCAAGAATACCAAAGAAATGTATTTGTGTCCAATTCATATTCACAATTTATTGTTTTAAAAATATTATTTTTACCACTTGTGTTTAAAGTAATTGCCAAGGAAATACACTTCCCACATAAATCAAGCATAGTCCCTCCCTCTTACTTAAAACACATCTCCTCTCCCGCCACTCCTACACACATCTTGGCGTCGCTAGATAAATATGATTAAACATTTCATTAAATTCTAAAATCACGTAAACTGAAAACAAACTTTAGGTCGGAATAAAGGTAATTGAAGACCTCCTGGAATGCCTTCACGAAGTTTGCCACCGGTTTCTTGTGCATCTAGGAACGGCAGCAGATAAACTACAATTCCCGGAGTACTTAGAGAGACTACATGCGGCCCCGGCGTCGAAAGTGGCAGCCTCAGTCCCGCCTCTTCCGTCCAGCGATTGGATGCTCCGTTTCCGGGCTTCGGGACTTGTCTTATTCCATTGGCTGAGACTCCTGAGGGGTCAAACACAGGATTTTCGGACGCTCTGGTTCCTTCCAGCCCACGGGCCCTCTCCCCCGTGCAAGATGGCGGCAGAAGCAGCTGGTGGGAAATACAGAAGCACTGTCAGCAAAAGCAAAGACCCCTCAGGGCTGCTCATCTCTGTGATCAGGTGAGGGAGGCAGGATCAGGGGACAGAGGGCAGGGGCCTGACCTCGGCTTTGGAAGGGAGAGGGGTTGTCTGGGTGCACCCTGCCGACCCTCCCCTCTCCGCCCTGTGCCCCCTCTCGGCCCCTCCCATGGGCCTCAGCTGCTCTTCCTTGACTCTAGGGTTGGGCTGGAGGGAGGCAACCCTCCCACAGTCTTTTCTTTAGAGACAGAGTCTTTTCTTAGGGCAGAGCCCTTCGTTAGGGTCTCCAGGCCCTAAGAGCACACTGTGTGGGGTTTGGTAGAGAAAGCCAGGTATAGGTGTGTTCGTTCATCCATGCAACGTGTACTGATAGGTTGCCTGTGGCAGCGCTCATGGGACAGGCACCGTACTTTCTGGGCTTCTGGCCTTTCTGGCCCCGGAGCCAGGAGTCCCAGGTCAGGGTTGTTCTCACCCACATCCCGACCACCTGTGGTTGGCCCCAGCCTTCAGTACAGGAGCGTGTTAGTGAGCGGGTAGAGGGGCCCATAGCTGCACTGCCCGCCAACATTCTGCCTTCTTGTTCTGCCTTTTCCTGCCTTCCTGTCCTGGTCAGTTTCTTAAACAAAACAAAACGGAATTTCCAATTACCCTCTTTGCATTTGACTTTCCCAGAATAGTATCGTGGGAGTGGTGGATCTGTAGGGGCTCTGTTTTTTTTTTAGGTGAAATACTGTTTCAGTACCTTTTGGGCTGAGGGGGATACCACTTTCAAGTATCACTGAGGATGACACAGGAATGAATGTAAAACCCACCTGAATAAAATGTATTATGACACTTTTTTATGTTGTTGGCATTTGAATTTCAGTTTGGGTATTTTTCCTTAAATAAGATATTTCCCCCCTTTTTTCGCTACCTGTGCTAGGTGGAGTTCTTGGAGGGCCCCTTGACTTTCCTGATGGTCTAAAACCTGGGGCCCAGTCATACCTATTAGGTAATAAACATTTCTTAAATATGTTGAATGAATGAATGATTACAACTTTAAAAACAGCCTGCCATCTCACGGGCAGGTAAAGACCCATCACAGGGATCTTATTTATGGGACTCTAGTTAAGATTGGGGGAGCTCTGGTAGCATAGTGCCCAAGGCATTTGACCACTAACTAGAAGGCTGGCGGTTCAAACCCACCAGCCACTCCTCGGAAGGAAAATGGGGCAATCTAGTGCCATAGTGATACCGCCTCCGAAACCCAAGGAAGGGTCACTATGAGTGAGTCGGATCCGGTGAGTTTGTTTTTTGGGTTTTGGTTTTAGTTTAAGTTTGGGGCAGTGTTAGAATTTTCACCTTCCTTGTGGGAGACCTGGTTTGATTCCCAGCCAGCGCACCACGTGTACAGCCACCAGTGTCTGTCAGTGGAGGGCATGCGTGTTGCTCTGATTCTAAACCGGCTTCCACAGAGCTTCCAGACTAGGAAGAATGGTCTGCCGGTTGACTTCTCCCAATGAACCAATGAAAGCTCTGGTTTGCAGTGATCACACAGCTCAGCAGCTGGTCATGGGGATGGCACGGGGACCTGCTAGCGTTTCATTCTGTTGTCCCTGGAGCTGACAAGGTGGCAGCTGACGATAACAGTTTAAGGCTATGGCACTTTAGGTCATCACTATCAGTTGTCCCTAGAGGCTAAATAGCTAATACGCGTGATAGTTCATACAGAGAAAGCTGCTTCTGGATCACACAGCCTCAGGCCTGCAACTTTTCTGTGACAGTGCACAGGTGTGTAATGTGGCTTTTGCTCCCAAACTCCATTGCTTCCTTCCTTAATCCCCTGTGGGGCTCGAATGCATGCATTTATTGGGATCCTTTTTTGAACTTAACTTTTTCTGCCTTTTAGTCAATACTCGTTCAAACCATGTACATATTTAGTGCCAGTCTGTAGTCTGGTGTCTGGCCCTTAACTCTGTACTCAGTATGTAATTGTTGAGTGAGTGAGTGAATGTCCTGAGCGTTGCAAAGATGATGTAGATGCTCACCTTCAGGAGGGTAGAGTCTACTTGGGGGATAAAATAACATTAAGAACTATGATATGAAGCTAGGAGAGAGGTAGACGTGGAATGTAACAGGGACCTGGGAAAGCAGAGTGGGAATCAGAGAAGGCAGCGCTGTCTTCACATATATCTTACCTGTGTACTGTTCATTCTGTGGGCTTTGCCTGTATCTTTTATACCAAATACCAGTTTCTTTGATGTCAGTTAAATTTGCCCTGAATGTCCAGTATTTGAAGAAAAACCTGAAAAACAGACTAAAGCTTCTTTACTGATACTAATACAGACACAAGCATTGCCTTTGGGCAGGGTTGACCATTCATTCATGTTCTCCAGAGCTGTCTGCTGGGTGGTGTGGAGTGTCATTTTGTGGTTGTCCATCCCTTATGCCCATCTATGTGACCTTGACTTTATCATGCTTTAGGCCTAGACATTTTTGACTTCGACTTCTGTTGGGTTTTTCCTTTTTCTTGCCCACTTGCGACCACTTGAATAACGTTATTACATTTGTGACGGGAGTGTGACGGAAGGGAGGCCCCAGACCCTGCGGCCTGTTTGAGACTGGAGGTTGTTGGTGCTGGAGCGTGGTGTCTGTATTTAAACCCTTCTTTGAGTGAGAGGAAATTGTTGATGTTGTAGTGAGGGTGTTGCTAACTCTCTCCTTATGTCCCTCTGACGGCTCCTGACTGTTCCTGGTGACTCGGGCTGTGGCAATGAGGGGAGGCTGGCAGGGTTCCTGTGGTTTTGAGGAATGGAGGGTCCTGTAAGAAAGAACCAGTGGGAAGTGTGCATTTCTTGTTAGTAAGTTGCAATGGCCCTGACAAGTGGCTGCTTGTATGTGTCCCTTCAGTTTATGCCCTTTGTGGTACCCTTCTTGTAACATTGTACTTTTTGTTCTTAATTCCTCATAGCAAAGTAACCTCCTCCTGTCCCTAATCTTCCTCAAATTCTCTCTCAAAGACTAGCTTTTCTGGTTGCTCTGGCAACAAGCCTCAAAAGGGAAATCCCATTTTAGGTTTGTGTTCATACAGTTGCAGTATTCCCCAAGGTGGGCCTAGTACCTGCTAGTTGTCTTGAATGTGTTCACGGACCTCTTGCTTTGTCAAAAAAATATATGACTTGTTAATGATAGACTACACTGTCCTTGGGAAAATTTGATCAGTTTAGCTTTATTTTTGTATCACCGAACAGTTGTGTTTTTCTTTTTTTGAATTGTGAGTGTTACACACTTTTCAAATCTCTTTCTCAGCTGTGTAAAATATAGGTCATTTTTTACATTATGTATTAGTATGATACTTTGTATGTTTTTTTTCTAACACTCTTCCTAATACTTGGAGCAGCTTTTATTATTACAGTCATCTTTTAATGCTGGGAGGAACTGTCACCACAGATGGGTGAAGGTTTGATTTAAGAACAGAGTAGGTGTGGAAATAGGGAATATCCAAATCTCATTGCTAGTTCCAGCCATGGTACTGAATAATTAAATAATGACTCTCTTTTGCTAGGGTGATACTTCCATCACTTTAAATCATTTAAAAGCCAAAATAATCAAAAAGATAAAGAATAGTGTGATTGTAATGGAAGTTTTATGTTTGGGTAGTTGGATATTTCTAAATTACCTTGTAACTCATTCATACAATTTTTAATCACTTAAAACCTACTGAATAAAAATATTTTGGGACAGTCGGATGCTTCAGAGGGTGGCCTCCCAGGACTTTGCAGAAGAGGTTCTCAGGGTCGTCAGGAGGACTTGGAAGAGCTCTGGAGGGGCCTGCCAGACAGTGCTTGTTTTAGTCTGATGTGGAGGCCTTGGGCTGGCAGGTGGCTGTGAACTTTTGTCAGTAGGTAGAGCTTTTGGTTTTAATGCTTGTCATTGGCCTTTCAGGTGAAACTGATTGGGTGGATAGAGTCTTCATTGCCTGCCGAGGTCCAATTTGGACAGTTTCTGTCACACACACACACACACACACACACCCCATTTTTCTACTTTCCTATTGATAGTCCCCCTCTAACCTTTTGATGGTGTGATGTTGGTGGAGGCAGCCTTAATAAATTGGAATAAGGACAATGGTGTTTTGGAGATGGTATTTTATGTTATTTTTTTGAGTTCTTGTCAGGTTCTTAATTGGGAAATGTGTTTACCACTCTCTTTTAGGTGATTTGCTTCCCAGGTAATGCCGTCTCTCTTTTCTTTGTAAGATTAATAGTTGGTTTCATTGGAAAGACAAACTTTGGCTGTGACTTGATGAGACCTTCTGGAAACTTTGGAGCAGAGCTTTTGTAGCCAGACTCTGGTTACAGATGTCAAGGAGGTTTGAAGAAAGCAGAAGGCTCAGGTTTTTGCCAACTTTTATGTCTTCACAGAGGTTAGCGTTTCAAAAACTCTGAGGATCCTTTGTTGTAGACACCTGTTAAATTCCCTTCCTTCTCAGAGTCTTTGGGTCAGCCAGTATTTAATTCAAAGTAAACTTTGTTGCAGGGGTTCCAGCTTTGATCAGGGCTTTGAAGGGACAGCTTTGAGGTCCCAGGCACAGCGTGTGGCAGGAGAGGGATGTGGCCGGTCTGTTCCGAGCAGAGTTCTGGAAGGTGTGTTAGGTGTAGGTGTTTCCAGCGCCCTGGTCCTCTCTTCATCCGAGTCCGGCTCCTCTGCTTCTGGGTTCTCCAGCTCTCTCTGTCCCTTGGGGAGTGTCGCCGTTGGTGATGAAGCGCTGTTTGAAAGCTACTCCCAGACTCTCTGGAGACTGAACGCTGTATAAACTTTCATGAAGTCAGATGGTACGTGGGCACTGAAGAGGCCAGTTTCCATTTTCAGGCTGCACGTGCAGAACTAATACCTCGGGAACCTACATCTTGGTTTCTAACTGCGTGTACTTTTTAACATTGAAATGTCCTGAAGGCTTTGAGGCGTATCATTTTAATGTTGAGTAACATGGTTTCTGTTTTCTTTTTTTTTTTTCCAGGCCATTACTTACAGATAGATGTGGTCACATCCTTTGGTGAGAGGAGCAGTATGTGGGTATAGTTAGTAGAAACTTACTCTATTAGCTATGTGACCTTGGGCAAGTTACTTAAACCCACGTACCTTAGTTTCTCATTTGTAAAATGGGATAATGGTACAACCTGTTGGGGTTTTGGGGGAAAATTAAATGCGCTCGAGTGTGTAGAAGGGCCTTGTGCAGTGTGACCCAGAGAAGGTGCTCAGGTGTTTGTTTCTTCCCTCGGTGGTGGTGGCGGCGGCGGTGGTGGTGGTGGTGGGTGGTCGAGTCAGTTCCAACTCATGACGATCCATGTGTGCAGGGTAGAACTGCTCCATGGATTTTCCAGGCTTGGACCTTTTGGAAGCAGATCCCCAGGTCTGTCATCTGAAGTACCACTGTGTGGGTTTGAACCACCAACCTTTCAGCCTGTAGTCCTGTGCTTCACCGTTGGTGCCCCCCACAGCCTCCTAGTGCAGTATTGTTAACTGTTGGCCTGAGGACTCACCTGGCTGGCAACTGAGTTTTCTTTAGGCAGCACAGTGTTGAGACCCTTTTTTATTTGATTTTGTTCTTTTTTGTTACGTTTTGTCTTTGCTTTTGTCTGCATCTGGATGTTTGCAGTCCGTGTTTGCTTTTTCCAGCTTGCAGTCGTGGCTCTGCTCCTTGTCTTATAACTCTGCTGCTTTCTCCATTTGTATTAATTGTTTTCAAGCCATGAAGTGCATTAGGACGTTGGTCTTAATAGTAGGCAGTCCTTTCTGTGTTGTGAAGTAAGTAGGAAATCACCATTTAATAGGAAGCAATAAGGGAGAAGTTCCTGTGTTACATTTGAACTGTAGGTGAGAAAATTAAGTATTTCAAGACTCTTAAGAGAACTTGTTCTGACATTTACTTATTTATATTAAAGTACTTATAAAGCCTTTGGTGAAAAGAAAATGGAACATAATTCAGAAGGTGTTTTTCCATTTAAAGCTTGGTGCCTAGGATAGTGCTGCACCTAAGGAGAGATGTTACGTAACTCAGATTATCACATGAGCTTGTTAGACGTGCAGAATGTCAGGTACTACCAGATCTGAATCTGCAGCTGGCTAAGATTACCAGGTAAGTCAGGTGCACATTAAAGTTGGATTGGTCCTTGGAACATCATTTTCTGGGGGAGAGAAGATAAATCAATTGTTATGCACCATGACATGTAACAGAGTAGAACTGGCTCATAGGATTTCCTGGGCTGCAGTCTTTAGGGGAGAAGATCTCCAGGCCTTTCACCTGCAAAGCAATCAGGTGAGTTTGAACTGCCAACGTTTTGCTTAGTAGCCGAACAATTAACTGTTGCAACACCATTTTTTTGGTTGTCGTTAGATGCAGTCAGGTTTGTTCTGAGTCGTAGCGACCTCGTGCCACAGAATGGAACACTGCCTGGACCTGCACCAGCTTCAGTCCCTGCCCTGTTCGAGCCCCCTGTCACAGCCATTGTGTCAGTCCATCTCATGGAGGGCTTCCTCTTTGCTGACCCTCTACTTTACCAAGCATGGTGTCCTTCTCCAGGGACTGGTCCCTCCGTATAACATGTTAAAAGTACGTGAGGTGAAGTGTTGCGGTGCTCGCTTCTCTAAGGAGCATTCTGGCTACACTTCCAGGACAGATGAGTTCGTTCTTCTGGCAGTCCATGGTATATTCGGTATTCTTCACCAACACCGTAATAATTCAGAGGCATCGATTCTTCTTTAGTCTTCCTTGTTCATTGTCCAGGTTTCACATGCATAAAAGGCAGTTGAAAATACCGTGGTTTGTCCTCTGAGTGACATCTTTAGTTTTAACACTTTCAAGAGGTCTTTTGCAGCAGATTTGCCCAATATAGTATGTCATTTGATTTCTTGACTGCTACTTCTATGGCACTAATTGTGGGTTCAGGTAAAATGAAATCTTTGACAACCTCAGTTTTCTCTCCATTTATCGTGATGTTACTTATTGGTCCAGTTGTGAGGATTTTTGTTTTCTTTATTTTGAGGTGTAATCCGCACTGAAGACTGTAGTCTTTGATCTTTATCATTAGGTGCTTCAAGTCATCTTCACTTTCAGTAAGCAAGGTCGTGCTGTCTGCACATGGCAGGCTGTTAATGAGTCTTCCTCCAGTCCTGACGCCACATTCTTCAGCTATTCCAGCTTCTCTGATTATTTGCTCAGCATACAGATTGAATAAGTTTGGTGAAAGGCTATAAACCTGATATACTCCCTTCCTGATTTTAAACCATGCAGTGTCCCCTTGTTCTGTTCAAATGACAGCCTCTTGGTCTCTATGCAGCTTCTTCATGAGCACAATTAAGTGTTTTGGAATTCTGATTCTTTGCACTGTTATCCATAATTTGTTATGATCCACACAGTTGAATGCCTTTACATAGTCAATAAAATACAGGTACACGTCTGTGGTAGTTAAGGTTATGTGTCAACTTAGCTGGGCTTGGTTTTGAGTGGCTGGGCAGCTGGTTGTAGTTATTCCCCGTGATGAGACTGGCAATCAGCTCCATGGTGGAATCTGTTGTGAGTAGCTGCTTTAGGTATATGGTCTGCTTCCGTTGTAAAGAGAAGCTTTGGGAATGGTCAGTAGCTTTTTGGCAGGCTTGAACTCTGCATGTAGCTGAGTCTTCATTTAGCAGCCTACCGTGTTTCCTGCTGATCTTGGGACTGTCTCTGGATTTGAACTAGTAATCTGCCATGTTGTTTGGTAATATTGGGACTGTGCTATTTGTCCAACTTCAGCTTGTTAGCCTCAGCAGCTAGCAGCTGTCTAAGTGAAGAGATGCCTCCAGCTTCAGTGGGTCAGGAGGCAGAGCTGAAGCCCAAGGATGAGGGACTTTCACTCAGCTTCTAGAGTTGGCACTTTGAACTCGGATTTCTAGCCTCCTAAACTGTAAGGAGCTCTGGGAGCTCTGGTGGCGTAGTGCCTAAGGCACTTGACTGCTAACCAGAAGGCTGGCGGTTCAAATCCACCAGCCAGTCCTCGGAAGGAAGATGGGGCAATCTACTTCCGTAGTGATACTGCCTCGGAAACCCAAGGAGGGGTCGCTGTGAGTTGAGACCGACTCGATGGCACATAACAACAACAACAAACTGTAGGAGAATAAATCCCTGTTTGTTTAAAACCACTCAGTTGTGAGATTTTCTGTTAGTGCAGCACGAAGCAACCAAAACATCATCTTTCTGGTATTCTCAGCTGTATACCTAGATCCTTCTGACATAAGCAGTGATGTCCCTTGTTTCATGTCCTCTTGTGAATCCAACTTGAATTTCTGGCAGTTCCTTGTCATTATATTGGTGCAACCATTTTTGAATTAGCCTCAGCAAAATTTTACTTGTGTGTGGTATTAATGTATTGAAAATTTCCACATTCTGTTGGATCACTTTTCTTTGGCATGGGCACAAGTATGGCTGTCTTCTAGTCAGTTGGCTAGGTAGCTGTCTTCCAAATTTCTTCACATGGACAAATGAGTGCTTCTGGCATTGTGTGTTTGTTGAACCATCTCAGTTGATATTCTGTCAATTCCTGGAGCCTTGTTTTTTACCAATGCTTTTAGTGCAGCTTGTACTTTTTCCTTCAGTACCATAGGTTCTTGGTCATATGCCACCTCTTGAAATGATTGAACTTTGACCAATTCTTTCTGGTATAGTGACTCTGTGTATTCCTTCCATCTTCTTTTGATGCTTCCTACATTGTTCAGTATTTTGCCCATAGAATCCTTCACTGTTGCAACTCAAGGCTTGAATTTTTTCTTCAGTTCTTTCAGCTTGAGAAATGCTAAGTGTGTTCTTCCATTTTGGTTTTCTAACTCCAGATCTTTGCACGTTTCGTTATAGTACTTTGTCTTCTTGAGCAACCCTTTGAAATCTTCTGTTCAGATCTTTTAGTTCATCATTTCTTCTGTTTGCTTTAATTACTTTCTGTTGAAGAGCAAGTTGCAGAGTCTCTTCTGACATCCATTTGCATCTTTCCTGTCTTTTTGATGACCTTTTGCTTTCCTCATTTATGGTGTCATCCCATTACTCGTCTCGTCTTTGGTTTTTAGTATTCAATCCATCAAATCTGTTCTTGAGAAGGTGTCTATTAGAAATTGTAAGTTTTCTTAGCTGAGATAGTGGTCTGTGGCTATGTTTTTTTTTAAGCATTATTCTTAAGAGATATACACTGAAGTATATATAGCAATAAAAATGACAGTGTCTGGGATTTGCTTCAGAACAATCAGATAGGGAGGTTGAAATTGGTAGGGTATAGATGAAACAGGATTGGAATGTGGTAATTGTTGTAGCTAGGGTTATGCTGTGATTCCCTGAATTTTTATGCATTTTTGGAAGTTTCCATAAAACTGGGTGAGTGTATGTGTGTTGTTATGTGTGTTGCATTCCAGCCGACCTTAAGCACAGCCACTGCTAGTCTGTCGGTGGGGACTTGCTGTTGTTGTGTACTGAGCACTGATGCAAGCTCAGCGGAGATTTGAGACTGAAATGGACCAGGATGAAAGGCCCGGTGTTGTGAAAATCTTCTGGTGCAAACCCTGTGGGTCCCCGTGGTCTCACCCATTGTGTGTGGGGTTGCCAGGAGTTGGGTGTTGACTGGATGGCTGCTCCCAGCAACAATGCTGAGAGGAGACAGGTCTGTGTGAAAGGTATGGTGGTGGAGATTAGCAGATTCCAGACATGCTGCCTACTGTACTGCTCATGGCTGGCCCGCATGCCCACCTTGACTCCTGCCCCGCAGGGGCATAGCTTGCATGTGAACTTGAAAGTTTCCTGGACGTCCTGTGGTTTAGAAATGTGCCTCAGTTTGTGTAGTCTGGAGTTTCCAAAACTTACTTGACCACAAAAACTTTTTAGTAGTTTTGTAGAAGAGTATTTCTGAAGAATTCGCCAAAAACTCTAAATTGGAAAATAGTGTACATCTTTAACAGGAGATCGGTGTGGCAGTCCACTTCCATAAAGATTACGTACAGCCTTTGGAAACCATATCGGGCTGTTCCACTCTGTCCTACTGGGTCACTATGAGTTGTAATGGACGCGATGGCAGTGGGGTTTGGATACTCATTGCCGTCGAGTTGGATCTGACTCATAGCGACCCCTCCTTGTGTTTCCGAGGCAGTATCATTACAGAAGTAGATTGCCCAACCTTCCTTCTGAGGAGTCATCAAATGCTATAATGTGTTGTAGAAATAACCAAAAAAATTAGACTGGAAATGAGAAATAAGTTCCCTGTGGACAGTGCTTTAAGGAAGATGTGGGGCTTCAGCTGGAGGTGGGAAAGAGGTAGAGTTTGGTTACAAGTGGGGGCCGATTTTAACTTGCTTTTGTCAATCCTGGACTCAGTTTTATACTTTAGGGACGGTGATTTTAGTTAATTTTGGACGATGGCCTTCTTTGTTGGCTAAAAGATGTATAGCTGATGGTCCTCAGAAGTGTTGGGTCTAATGGAATTAATTGGAATATTGAAAAACTGTATGTGTTGGGTATAGTCATTGGCCCTATGTGCTATCTGAAGCAGGACATCAGTGATTTTTCATTTGATGTTAAATCAGAATTTGTTTACTGTCACTTCCTATTAAATGAATCTCTTTGTTCTGAATCGAGGGATGTTATTTTTATGCATCAGAAAACTTTTTCAGAGGGACTTGTCATCATGAATTGTCAGCAGTTGGGATAGGATTATCTTGTGTTTTATGGGATCTAATAAGACATAATTAACAAACATGCAATCACAATGTATAATTGAATATAATAAAATCTGATTTGAAAGTGTAATGTAGATTTGGGTGTGCTTTGAGTGAAGGCATGTCTTATGTGATTACATAGCAGTACACATCTTGAACATTAATATGTGATTTTATACACAAGCCCAGAATTATGATGAGAGTCTGTTATTTCTATAATTCATTGGAAACATTTGTAGAGTATTCATCATATACAAAGTGCTCTGCTTAGTACAACAGGCTGCAAAGACCTGCTTTTCACATTGTTTCCTTAGTATTTATATTCTTAGCAGTCTTTTTCCTTCCTCTTTAGTCTGTACTTTCAGCTCCTACTTAGAACTGTGTTAGCTCCCCTGCAGACATAATAAATACATGTAGCTGTCAAGCATTTCTTAAATTGGCTGTTGGTGTATTTTAAAGGAAAAGAAAATCTGGCTCTCATACCTTGAAATAGAGGCTAAATAGATCTAGTGGTGTAACCTGACTGTCTTCTGGCTAAAAGCAGTTCAGGAAAGAAAATAGGATCCATGTTTGAGGAATTCCATCAGTTCTAGATGCCTTCTCCTTGCATTGGGATCCATAGCAAAAAAGAATATTATGTTCTTGAAAGATCAGCAAGGCAGTAGTTAATTTGCTTCCTATTTGGAGTAAAGGTCTGTTAACCCTTGAGGATTTGTTGAGCAGTCTTTGTTTTATGGCCATCTGTGCTGGGGTATTTTGTAAATACTGTATATAAAGAAGAAACCTTCTCTAGTGCCTGTTCCGTGATGCTTTTAAAAAAAAATATGTTGGAATTGTCCTAAGGGGGAAGACAGTAGCACTGTTCAGGGGTTCAGGTCCGTGATAAGTAAACAGGGACCCCATGATCTCTTGCTCATCTGCATAGTGGTCCATTTTGAGGACTTTTCAGAATGGGTCACTGAGGAGATTGGATTCTTATTGGCGATTGTGGTCCATAGAGCTGTTTCCTGGGAAGAGGTTTTTGGATATGTAATTAGTTTTTCTGAGTTGCTTGAAGGGATTTCCATTAATTATTTTGTTAATCTTTATTATTCCTGGAGGAGAGGTCGCTGGGTGTCAGCCAGGAAGGCCCTTGGTAGACAATTAAGCTTCCGCGCTGTTTTCAGAAAGCGTGACTGAGTGCTCGGTTTGCCAGTGGTGTCGCCAGAACTCAGGTGCATTACGTGAAATAGCTCTACAGCAGCTCAGTTAGTTTTGTTGTCTGCAGGTGTATTCATGAGGCAGCTGATTCTTCCTGGGGATTCGCCGAGAATCTGTGTTGCTTCTGGTTAAGGAGAGGGATAGATGACATCTGCCTGGAGACTGGCCCCGCCCTAAACAGTTTTGCCCGTGTTTTGTGGGGCAGTATTCTGGGAGAC
>NW_006921952.1:3090479-3097005 GCF_000298275.1 Orycteropus afer afer | reverse complement strand
AAATACTTGGACTAAAGACTTCAGAGAACTTCCGGCTTCAGCTTGAACTCCTTGCTGAGAGGGTGGACATTTGTAAAACATCACGTGCTCCATTTAGTCCTATTAATTTCCTAAATGCCATCCTTGGCTTACACTGGGGCTTCAAACCGGTTCAGCCCATGGTCAGAATTCGTATGACCACACCATATACGCTGGATCAGAATCTACATTTTAATAAGAGTCCCCAGGTGATTGGTAAGTATACCTCTTATTAAAATGTAGATTCTGATTCAGCATCTGGGATGGAAATGCAGATGATCAGCAGGGACGGGCACCAGAATGAACCAGTTCAAAGCTCTGACTTACACTGATGATTGGAAAGCTTCATACTTAGACTGTGGTCAGAACCTTTAAAAGTCTCCAGGCCTGAGTTTTAGTTTTAGTGTTATGCTCTAGAAGGATCCTGTAAGAAATGGCAATATAAAATGTATTACTTTATCTGCTCTATCAGAAAGCTGTTGAGAACATTGTTCACTATAGTGTATAACATCTGATTGTTTTATGTGAAGATTTCTTTTAGAATTCAGGGTGACTTTAACGTTTACTTTTCAGAGAAACTGGAATCTGTATTTTTTATCATGAGAATTATGTAACTGGCTGTGTTTCCCTTTTTGCCTTGTCTGCCAAGAAGCTTGGGTTAATTTTGAGGCTCATTTTATATAAACTGTGCTTGCCCTTACGGCCTGCATATTTGTGTTTTATGTGTGTATGACATTATTTTGTCTTGCTTGTCTGTAACTGTTCCCATTTTCTTGCTTGTATATTTTACTTTTTATTATGTACACACTTACCTCATATCTTTTTAGAAAGAGATGGGGTATAATTAAAATGAGACTTGAATGTGAATTTGTTATCCAAAGGATTTTGCCCTCACCCCCTTCACCTTAAATACTGGGTTGAGGAATGTGGTAGTTAAGGTTGTGTGTCAACTTGGTTGGGCCTGGTTGAGTGGCTGGGCAGCTGGATGTAATATTCTCCATTATGAGATCGGTAATCAACTCCATGGTGAAATCTGTGAGGAGCTGAGGGGCTGCCTTAGGGATGTGGTCTGCTTCCTGTATGTAAAGATAAGTCTTGAGAATGGTCTCTAGTTTGTGGCACGCTTGAACCTTGCCTGTAGCTGAGTCATTGTTCAGCAAGCCTGCCATGCTCTGCCGATCTTGGGACTTCCAATGGACTTGAATTAGTGGCCTGCCATGTGGTTTGGTAACATCGGGACTGTGCCTTTTTACTTGTCAACCTTGAGGCTTCTCAGCCGCAGCAGCCAGCAGCTGCTGAGTGAAGAAAAGCCTCTACCTTCAGTGGGCTGGGAGCAAGAGACAGACAGAGCAAGCCCAAGGTTGAGGGCCTTTCACCCAGTCCCTAGACCCCAGCACTTTGAATTCAGACTTAAAGCCTCCAAACTGTAAGAGAGAAACTCCTGTTTGTTAGGGCCATCCCATTTGTGGTATATTTCTGTCAGAACAGCAGTAGGTAACCAAAACAAGGAGAAATAGACTTAAAACTGCAGTAGGTTAGATATTAGGGAAGACCTTTCTGGGAAGCACCAGGCTTTGTCAGTATCCACAGCGATCCTTCTAAAATAGCACTCAGAGCTGTCATTCTTTGGCTTGAGGCTAACCCCCCAGTGGCTTTGAAAAACACTCAGAGTGAAAGCCCACAAAGCTGTATCAGATCTGGCTCTTGGCCTCCTGTGACCTCCTCTCCTATCACCGTCATGCGTGATTGCTTCCCTAAAGCCACATTGACCTCTTTGCCAGACATGCTCCTGCTTTATGGCCTTTGTGTCCTCTGTTGTGTCTGGACTCATCTTCCCCCCAATGAAGACCTGTCTCCCCCTCACCTTCTATAAAGCTCCGTTCAAACGTTCACCACCTTCACCTTCTATAAAGCTCTGTTCAAATGCCTTCTTTATCACAGAGCTCTTTCCTAGTCCCCCTATAAAATAATCCCCATCCCCCTTAAGAAGAACCAGTTATGGCAGAGTTGATAGGAGCCCTGGTGGCACAGTGGTTAAAGTGCTCAGCCGCTAACTGAAAGGCTGGCAGTTCGAACCTACCAGTCTCTCTGAGGGAAGGGAGTACAATGTGGCAGTCTGCTTCTGAAAGATATGTAGCCTTAGAAACCCTGTGGGGCAGTTCTCCTCTGTCCTGTAGGGGTGCTATGAGTAGGAATCAACTCGGTGGCAATAAGTTGGGGTTGCGGGTGGAGTCAGTGTGGACTCAGGCGACCCCGTGTGGGTCAGAGTCGGACTGTGGTCCGTGGAGTTCCAGTGGCTGATTGTTCAGAAGGTCGTCAGGCCTTTCTTCTGAGGTCCCTCTGGGTGCCCTTGAACACCCAACCTTCCCATCATCAGCCCAGTGCATTAA
Source organism: Orycteropus afer afer (assembly GCF_000298275.1). Classification (NCBI taxonomy): domain Eukaryota; kingdom Metazoa; phylum Chordata; class Mammalia; order Tubulidentata; family Orycteropodidae; genus Orycteropus; species Orycteropus afer. The sequence goes on along the minus strand of NW_006921952.1, from coordinate 3,094,597 downwards.
CTGTTTGCTTCACCCGGGGGCCTCCCACTCCCCTTACCCTGCCTCAGTGTTCTCCAGAGCTACCCCCCCCCATGCTGTATGCTTTCCTATTTATTTACTTTATCGCCTGTCTCCCCCTGCTAGACTGCAAGCTTCCTGGGGGAGGGATTGATTTTGTTCACTGCTGGCTCTAGCCACTTAGAACTGTGCCTGGCAAGTAATACTCAAGCCAGCAACAACAACTCACTGTCATCAAGTCGATTCTGACTCATAGTGACCCCCATTGGGTTTCCAAGGCTGTGAATCTTTAGCAAAGCAGACTGCCTCTTCTTTCTTCCATGGAGTGGCTGGTGGGTTTGAAGCAGTGACTTTTCAGTTAGCAGCCAAATGCTTTAACCACTACACTGCCAGACCTCCTGGTAAGTAATAGGTGTTTAAAAAATATTTGTTGACTAAATATATTCAGTAGTGTCACTGCAGCATGTAGTGTTCTTTCCTAGAGGTTCTGAACAGGCATTGCTGTGTGAGATAATTTAGCTCCTGTTCTCGCTTCTAGAAGGCCGAGGCCGTCCTCCATAACCTCTCCAGACTCAGGGGCTGGCTGCCGCTCATCGTTAGCACTCTGTGCACCAGGCAGCACTGGACGAGTACACAGATCCCAGCTCATACATAAATATTCCCAGCAGCTGGAGGCGGGGAGGCTGCAGATTTGGGCCAACACTGTGATTCACAGATCGTTTATTGTGTTCTTAATGATGTATCAGGCCACACTTCGCTGCACGTTCATTACCTTTCACAAAGTCCATGTACACTCTCCTCAAAGTCTTGCCATGACCTGGTGAGGCAGGTGTTCCTATTAGCTTGCCAGTTTTTCAAGTTAAGAAGTAGACCCAGAGAGTTTAAGTGACTTGTCCCAGGTCACAGACCTCGACAGTTGCAGTGCTGTCATCTGAGTCCGGGCTTCCGTTCAGAGCTGTGCCCTTTGCTTGCTTCCGTGGAGGCCTTGGGAGGTTCCGCGTGCTTGATTAGGGCCAGACACGTTGCTGGTGTGGTGTTTTGATTATTAGTCATATAACCTTTTGATGAGACTTTTAATTGTGAAAAATATGTAAGAAAACATTTGCCATTTCCACATTTTCTCCCATTTATAATGAGGAACATTGCTCTGTTCATCATGTGGGGCAGCTTTCACCATTGCCCTCTGGAGGATGCTTGCTTTTTATCCTAGTGAAAGTACCGGTAACAAAACAGCACCGTCTCACAAGTCCCTGCGTGTGCACCACAGTGACCGTGAGGGCGTTCTTTCAGTTGTGTCGTCCTCGTCCCAGTCACCCCATCCCCTGGTGGATTGTAACAGTGGTGTCTAGATAGGTTTTTCCTTTTTATCCTAGTGAAAGTGCCGGTAACAAAACAGCACCGTCTCACCAGTCCCTGCGTGTGCACCACAGTGACAGGGCGTTCTTCCAGTTGTGCCTCCGTTCTCGTCGTCCTTGTCGTCCTCGTCCCAGTCACCCCGTCCCCTGGTGGAATTGTAACGGTGGTGTCTAGATAGGTTTTTCCTTTTTTCGTCCTTGTATTTTTTCTTTGCATGAAGGGTACTGTTCCTCTTGAGTGTTGGGTCACCTGTTGGTAACTAACTTTATTTTCATGGGTGTGCTTTTTCTTCGATCTTCCTTTTTGTCTTGTTTAAGAATAATAGTGACTTTTATGGATTTTCTGCAGTCTGGTCTCCATTACTCCATTAAGTCCACAGTGAAAGCAGAATTGCTCCATAGAAAGAGCCAGTGGTGCTGACCGGTTATTTTCTTTTCAGAACCCTTGACTGGCTGCCCTAAGATACAGAAGCTGAAATAAACCAAGGACGCTGACAAATTCCACTTGAGATCTCCAGTTATCTGTCCGGGGTTTTTATATTTGCTTTTAGGGCTCACTTGGAGCTGCTGGCCATGAACTCACTAGAACCATTTTATATACTTGCTCATACAAGTGCTGTTAACAGTTGCTTAACCTGTGTACTGTGGTCTTGCAACATTAAGTGAATAAATCTGTCTTTCCTGGGGATTAATGGCTCCTGGTTAGAGATGTAATTTATCATGTAAAATACCAGAGCTGTCCACTGAAGACTTCTTCACAAATGTCTGTGTCCAGCTTCACCTGGAATCTCATTTACTCTTTTATGTTCTTATATGATTTGACTAAAGTTTGGAAATCATAATGGTTTTGAGATAGGAATGGAGAAAAATCTAGAGTGATTCAGTAATTTAAATGCACCTTGGGGTGCCAGTTTACATCGTTAACCCTGTGCTGTGCCTTGTAGCTCATGCTTTTTTTTTTTTTTTTTCACTTTTATTGTGGTAAATGAGATATTTGCCAGCATAACAACTTCCCCATTTACAGCTCAGGGACACTGATGACATTTTTCATGTTGTGCTGCCACTACGGCTATCCTTTTCCAAAATATTCCACCATTATTAGCATAAATTCAATGCCCCACGAAAAAAGCTTCCTCTTTTCCCTTCCCTCCTACACTAGTAGCCACTGATAAACTTTGGGATACAGATACATACACACGCATACACACACACACACATGTAATGTATACATATGTATATATACATGTGTATATATGTATATATACGTGTGTAGGTATATGTATGTATGTATAACCAAACTAAACTCACTGCCATCAAGTCGATTACAACTCATAGTGACCCTTCCTTGGGTTTCTGAGGTGGTATTTCTATGGAAGTAGATTGCACAGTCTTCCTTCCGAGGAGTGGCTGGTGGGTTTAAACCGCCAGCCTTCTGGTTAGCAGTCAAATGCCTTAGGCACTGCACCACTAGACTTCTATTTATTTATTTATTTTTCTCAAACCTATCTGGGAATTAGCCTTCCCTCCCCTCCCCTCCCATCCTTGGTAACCAACAAAGGAAGTTTCCTTCTATGTATAAACTTTTCCTTGACTTTTTATAATAGTGGACTAATAAAATATTTGTCCTTCTATGATTGACTTATTTCACTGAGTGTAATGTCCTCCACTTGGAAGGAAGGTTGGGCAATCTACTTCCGTAGATTAAATGTGAAACCTAAAACTGTAAGTTCATCAAGGAAAAAATAGGGGCAAACCTTGTGGTGGTGGTGGTGGTGTTATGTGCTGTCGAGTCGGTCCCGACTCATATTGACATCGACACCTCCTTGGGTTTCCGAAGTCTGCCTCGGAAACCCAAGGAGGGGTCGCTGTGAGTTAGATCTGACTCGGTGGCACACAACAACAACAACAGTGTCCTCCAAGTTCATACACGTTATGCGGTGTTTTGCAAAATCTACATTATTCTTTAGGGTTGCATAGTATTCCATTGAGTGTATGTACCACAGTTTAGCCATTCCTTGGTTGATGGACACATAGGTTGTTTCCATCTTTTTGCTATTGTGAATAGTGCTGCAATGAGCATGGTTTATGCATATATCTGTTCTTGTCCTGGCTCTCACTTCTTTGGAAACATACCTATTATATTCATTGCTTGATCAAATGGTATTTCTAATTCCAACTTTTTAAGGAATTGCCATACGGCTTTCCACAGTGGTTACATCATTTTACAGTTCCACCAGCAGTGTATGAGAGTCCCAGTCTCTCCACATCCTCACCAGCATTTGTTATTTTCTGTCTTGTTGAACTTTGCTATTAATGTTGGAGTGACATGGTATCTCATGGTTGTTTTGATGTGCATCTCTCTAATGGCTAGTGATTGTGAACATTTCTTCATGTGTTTGTTGGCTGCCTGAGTATCTTCTTTGGTGAAGTGTCTGTTCATGTCTTCTGCTCTTTTTAAAATTGGATTGTTTGCCTTTTTGATGTTGAGGTGTTGGAGTTTTCTATGAATTTTAGAGATACATATGTGTGTGTATATATATATATATATATATATATATATATATATATATGTATATACACATGCCCGATATGTCATTGTCAAATATTTTTCCCCATTTTGTAGGTTCTCTTTTTACTCTTACAGAAGTCTTTTGGTACACATAAGAATTTAATATTTAGAAGGTCCCAATCTAGTTTATCTGCTGCTGTTTGTGCATCTTGGGTTATGCTTGATAGTCTATTTATGCCATAAATTAGGATGCCTAC
>NW_006921952.1:3071415-3090359 GCF_000298275.1 Orycteropus afer afer | reverse complement strand
GGAAGGAAGGTTGGGCAATCTACTTCCATAGTGATACTGTCTCGGAAACCCAAGGAGGTGTCGATGTCGATGTGAGTCAGGACCGACTCGACGGCACATAACAACAGCAACAACACAACATTTGCCCCTATTTTTTCTTTGATGAACTTATACTTTTAGTTTTCACATTTAAGTCTTTGATCCATCTGGAGTTAGTTTTTGGTGTATGGTGTGAGGTATGGCTCTTGTTTTGTTTTTCTGCAAATGGATATCCAGTTTTGCCAGCACCATTTGTGAAAGTGATTATCTCTTCTCCATTTAATAGATTTCAGCTCTTTGACCAAGATCAGCTGGCCATAGGTCGATGGATCTCTTTCTGGGTTCTCACTTCTGTTCCACTGGTCTATGTGTCTGTCATTGTACCAGTGCCACACTGTTTTGACAACTGTGGCTGTATAATAAGTTTTGATCTGGGAGTGTGAGACGTCCTACTTTGTTCTTTTTCAGTAATGGTTTACTTATCTGAGGTCTCTTTCCTTTCCATATAAAATTATTATTGCTTTCTCCATGTCTTTAAAGAATGTTGATGGAATCAGGATTTGGATTGCATAGACTATATAGATTGCATTGGGTAATACTGACAATTTTGACAATTTTCAATCTTTCTATCCATGAAATGGTATGTTCTTCCATTTATCTATATTTTTTTTATAGTTTCTTAAAGTAGTGTTTTATACTTCTCTTTGTATAGGTCTTTTGTATTCCTGGTGAGAAGTGTTCCCAAGTATTTTATCTTTGTGGTAGCTGTTGTAAATGGTATTGATTTCCTTATTTTCTTTTCAGCAAACTCTTTCCTGGTGTAGACGAATCCAAATGATTTTTGGATGTTGATCTTGTTTGTATCCTGCCACTATGCTACATCTTCCAATAAGTTCCAGTAGTTTGCCTGCTGAGTCTCTTGGGTTTTCTATGCATGGGATCATATCATCTGTAAATATGGAGAGTTTTACTTCTTCCTTACCAATTTGGAAATTATCAAACAATATCATTTATATCACACACAGGTAAAGATCTTGCTGAAAATAATTCAGAAACAGTTGCAGCAGTATATTGACAGAGAACTTCCAGAAATGCAAGCTAGATTCATGAGAGGACATGGAATGAGGGATATCATTGCTGATGTCAGATGGATCTTGGCTCAAAAGTGAAGAATACCAGAAAGATGTTTCCCTGTATTTTATTGACTACGCAAAAGCATTTGATTTTGTGGATCATAACAAATTATAGAAAACATTGAGAGGAGTGGGAATTCTAGAACACTTCATTGTGCTCGTGAGGAATGTGTCCATAGACCAGGAGGCTGCTGTTCAAACAGAATAAGGGGATACTTCATAGTTTAAAATCAGGAATGCAGTATGCCAGGATTGTATCCTTTTGTTGTACTTATTCAGTCTGTATGCTGAGCAAATAATCCGAGAAGCTGGACTATATGATGAAAATTGTGGCATCAGGATTGGAGGAAGACTCATTAACAACCTGTGATATGCAGATGACACAACTTTGCTTGCTGAAAGTGAGGATGACTTGAAGCACTTACTGATGAAGAGTAAAGTCTACAGTCTGCAGTGTGGATTACTCCTCAGTAAAAAGAAAACAAAAATCTTCCCAACTGGTTCAATAAACAGCTTCATGATGGATGGAGATAAGGTTGAAGTTGTCAGGGACTTCATGTTACTTGGTTCTACAGTCAGCACCGATGGGAGCAGCAGTGAAGACATCAGATGACATACTGCGTTAGGAGAATCTGCTGCCAAAGACCTCTTTCAAGTGATGAAGAGCAAAGATGTCTCCTTGATGACTAAGGAGCACCTGAACCAAGCCATTTTTAGTCACCTTATACACATGTGAGAGCTGGACAGTGAACAAGGATGACCGAAGAAGAGTTGATGCTTTTGAGTTGTGGTGTTGGTGAAGAATGCTGAAAATCCCATGGACTGCCAAAAGAATGAACAAATCTGTCCTGGAAGAAGTGCAGGCAGAATGCTCCTACTTTGGTCATGTCAGAAGGAACCATTCCCTGGAGAGGATATCATGCTTGGTAAAGTGGAGGGTTAGTTGAAGAGGGGAGGGCCCTCGATGAGATGGATTGACACAGTGGCTGCAACGATGGGCTCGGGCATAGCAAGGATTATGAGACTGGCACAGGACCGGGCAGTGTTTTGGTCTGTTGTACTAGGGTTGCTATGAGTCAGTGCCAACTCGGTGGCATCTAGCAACAACAGCTACCAATTTGGATGCTTTTGATCTCTCTCTCTTGCTTTATTGCCCTGGCTAGGACTTCCTATACAATGTTGAATAGAAGTGGAGATAGAGGGCATCCTTGTCTGGTTCCCATTCACAAGGGGAATGGTTTCAGTCTCTCTCCATTGAGAGTGATGTTGGCTGTTAGATTTGCATATATGCCTTTTATTATGTTGAGGAATTTCCCTTCTATGCTTATTTTTCTGAGAGTTTTTTTTTTTTTTTTTATCAGGAACAGGTGTTGGATTTATTAAATTCCTTCTCTGCATCTATTGATGTGATCATGTGATTCTTTCCCTTTATTTTACTTATGTGATGGGTTACCTTGTTTGTTTTTTTAATGTCGAACCATCCTTGCATACCTGGTACGAATCCCACTTGGTCATGATGTATTATTTTTTTGATATGTTGTTGGAGTCTGTTGGCTGGGATTTTGTTGAAGATTTTTACATCTGTATTCGTGAGGGATATTGGTTGGTAGTTTTCCTTTCTAGAGGTGTCTGCCTAGTTTTGGTTTCAGGGTTTTACTTGCTTCATAAAATGAACTTGAGAGGATTCCATCCTTTTCTATGTTCTGGAATAGTTTGAGTAGGATTGGCGTCACCTCTTCTCTGAAGGATTGGTAAAATTCTCAAGTGAAACTATATGGGCCAGGACTTCTTTTTGTTGCTAATTTTTTTATGACCAGTTCAATTTCTGATTTTGTTATGAGTCTGTTCAAATTTTCTACCTCAGTCTGTGTTAGTTTAGGTAAGTAGTGTGTTTCTAGAAATCTATTCATTTCTTCTAGGTTTTCACATTTTTGGAGTACAGTTCTTCATAATATTCCTGATATCATTCTTTTTATTTCTGTTGTGTGATGTCACCTCTTTTATTTATTATTTGTGTTATTTGCATCTTCTCCTTTGTTAAGTTTGCCAGTAGTTTGTTGATTTTATTAATCTTTTCAAAGAACCAACTTCTAGTCTTGTTGATTTTTTTCAATTGCCTTTCTGTTTTCTGTTTTATTTATTTCTGCTCGAATCTGTATTATTTCTTTTCTTCTGGTGACTGTAGGCTTTTTTAGTACTCCTTTTCTAATTGTTGGAGACCTTGGATGCTTGAATAATTTCTCTCAGAAAGATCAGTGTGAAGCCAGTCCCTGTGAGGCTGAGGTTAAAGATGTCTCAAATGTCCAACTTCTCCAAACTGCCATGCCACTCCATCATCTCTGATATCAACTCCTCCTCCTTCCCTCTGTAATCTTCCTCCTATCTTAGGGTTCACTGTAACGTGTCACAGAACTGACAGACTCCTAAGGAAACTGCTCACGTGCTGGTGGTAGAGGCTGGCAAGCTGGCAGGCTGGCAAATCCCAGGTCTGTGGGTAGGTCTGCAGGATTCTCCCAACTCATGTGGTTGTAGGGGTTGGTGAACCCAAATCGGCAGGTCAGATGATGGCTGCTGTCAAGTCCAGGAACCAAACACAGAACTAGAGCAAGAGAGAGCAAACTTTGCCAGAACATTCATGTATATGTGTATGTATGTGTGTGTGTGTGTGTGTGTATGTATTTTCAAGGAAGCTCTGGGTGGTGACTTGAGTCATACGCTCCAGCAAGGTGGGACTCAAGATATATCCCACCCTAAACAGACATCACCAAAACAAAAACCAAACTCACTACCATTGTATCAGATCCAACTCAGTGACTCTTCCTTGGGTTTCTGAGGCAGTATCACTACAGAAGTAGAGTGCCCAATCTTCCTTCCGAGGCATAGAGAATAGGATTTACAATACATCACAAAAATGATGGTGACTTGAGTCACACCCTCCAGCAACGTGGGACTCAAGATGCATCCCACCCTAAACAGGGATAGAGACTAGGATTTATAATACATCACAAAATGGAGGATAGTGACTAGAAGGACCATATTAAGCAATTCACTGCACTGCAGGCCACACCCTGGCTTTTCTAGTCATTAGGCCTTTCACACTTGAAGGATTAATCTGCCCCTCTCAAGCATTTTACCAGTTCCAAAGTCAGTAACAGTTATTCCTTCAGTAGGGCAAAAAGTCCTAAGGGTGGGGTTCCTCATATACCAGCCATTCAGGTCTGCTGCAGGTGTCCATCTGATCTGATCAGGTACTCCAAAAGTTTGTCTTATCATCACCCTTTCTGGCTTCTGATAAAATTTAATTGCTCTGAGTCTCTTTTTAGGTATCAGCATAATGTTAGATTTTGCTTGTCGCATAACCCATTCATTCATTCCTTTAGCTTCAGCTATTGTTTCTCCTTCCTTCCATGTGTCATTTGTTTTTATCCAAACTTGACCAAGTTGGGAAGGGACATCAGGTTCAGCTGCTGTGCCAGTCCAGATTGCTGGTGTCAAGAACAGTCTAGCAAGTGCTTTCCCCTCAGTCCATTTCTATTCATGTTGGATGTGGTTACTTACGTAGGTACAAAACTAGTGGGCTATCTTGACCACTGCGCAAGACGGTAGTATTCACTGTCAGCCTCAATTTTGCCATATGGGGGAAGGTACAGTCCAACCCATAAGGGCCTTGGGAATTCTGGCATAGAGGTTCAGGGGTATAGTTACAGTCTTTTGCTTAGGGATCACCCCTGCCTCTGACACCTGCAGCTGCATCCTGGGTCCTGGGACCACAGCTTCTGGCATGATGAAAGCAATGTGGGGACGAATTGTATAGTGGCATTGGCATCCTCCTCCACCTCCTCTTTCCCATATCCCCCTTAGAAAAATGTAGGAATCTGTCCAGTGGTGATCCTCCCTTTACCCCCTCATGTTGCATGTGAGCACACATTCATGAAGGTGTGTGAGCCAGCCCTTCAGGCCTTTATCTCCCCCTGCTTTAGATAACAAATGTTTCAATTGCCCATTCCAATTCTCTATCAAACCATTACTTTGAGGATGGTATGTAACATGACGTGCCCATTTAATATGATGTTTCTTGGCCCATAGCTTGCTTTGTGGCAAAACGTGTGGTCCTGGAGAATGTTCCATGTGTGCTGAAAAAGAATGTGTATTTTGCTGTTGTTTGGTGAAGTGCTCTATAGTTGTCTATAAGGTCAAGTTGGTTGATCATATTATTTAGTTCTTCTACATCTTTGTTGAGTTTCTTTCCAGTTGTTCTCGTGTTAAAAGTGATGTATTAAAAGTCTCTTATTATTACTGTGGAGTCCTCTGTTTGTCTTTTCAATTCTGTTAGTCTGGTTTATGTATTTTGAGGCTCTTTCATTGAGTGCGTAGATATTATGGTTATGTCCTCTTGTTCAGTTGATCCTTTATTCATTATGTATTGTCCTTCCTTGTCTCTTTTGGTTGTTTTTGTCTTAAAGTCTATTTTATCAGAAATTAATCTTGCCACTCCTTTTTTTTTTTTTTGGTTGCCATTTGCTTGGTATATCTTTTCCCAACCTTTCATTTTTAGTCTATGTTTGTCTTTGTGTTTACGATGAGTGTCTTGTACACAGCATATTGATGGGTCATATTTTCTTATCCGGTCTGCAACTCTATGTGAGTGGTGCATTTAATCCATTTACATTCAGTATAATGGTTGATAGGTATGAATTTATTGATGTCATTTTGTTATGTGTTCTTTTAAGATGTTGCTGATTATCTTTGCTGAGTTCATTGTGTTTGTGAATTGTGTTATCATTTCCTTTGTTGCTATTGTTTAAGTATTTGCTAAATATTTGTGCTTGTCCCCTTTTTTATTTTGATGTGAAAGTTTATTTTTCTTTGTGGTTACCCAGGTGTAAAACAGTGTCTTGACTTCCTCACCATTTAGAAGTTGCAGCTAACTGTTCCCTTTTTTTGGTTTATAGTTGTCCTCATTTATCAATGGATATTTCTGGTTCCCTGTGTACAGTCTTGTAAAATTATTTTACTTTGGGTATTTGCATAACTGGCTTCGTTTCTGGGTTATGTCATCATGTGTGTTAGTCATCAGTTGTAGCTTGCTGTTGTTGATTCTCTGACTGAAGGACTCCCTTTGGCATCTCTTGTAAGGTTGGTCTGGTTTTAACACATTTCCTTTATTTCCACTTATCTGGAAATGTCCTAATTTCTCCCTTATGTTTGAGGGACCATTTTTCTGGGTGTATAATTCTCAGTTGGAAATTTTTTTCTTTCAGGGTTTTATATATATATCATCCCACTGCCTTCTTATCTGCATAATTCTGCTGAGAAGTAAGAGCTTAGTGTTATTAGTTGCCTTTTATAGGTAACTTTTTTGTTTTTCCCACGCTGCTTTCAGGATCCTTTCTTTGTCTTTTGTTTTGGTGAGTTTGATGATGATATATGTCTTGGTGATTTTCTTTTGGGATCTGTCCTGTTTGGGCTTCATTGAACTTCTTGAATGGATATATGGTTGTCTTTCATCAGATGGGGAAATTCTCCTCCAACAAATCTTTGACAATTTTCTGTGTGGTTTTATTTGTCTCTTCCTGTTCTGGAATTCTGATTACATGTAGGTCATTCCTCTTGGTGGTATCCCATGTGAGTCTTAAGCTTTCTTCATTTTGTTTTGATCTTTTTTCTGATTGATCCTTTAACAAAGTAGTATTGAGGTATTCATCTTTAATCTTATTAATTTGGTCTTCCATCAATTTGTTTCTGCTCCTTTGCCCATTCAATGTATTAACTCTTCCTGAAATCTTTGTATTAATCTTCTGGATATTTATTTTTTGTTTTTGTATCGTTTCTAATTTTTCATTTATTTTGTCAATTTGTTCTTGTATTGTTTTCCTAAATTGTTCTAGAGTTTTGTCTGTGTTTTCCTTAATTGTCTCTGTTTTCCTTGGTCTGTCTCCCAATCCATTGAATGTACCCAAATATAATTCTTTTGAAATCCTCATCAGGGAGTTCCAGTGCTGCTTTTTCCTCAGGGATGTTTTCTGGGTTTATATCCTTGCCACTTGTTTCTATTGCTTTATTTTGCTTCTTTGTATGAATTGTGGTGCTTTGTTGTCTCCAAGATACTGTGGTGTTGTATTTATGTTTAATTTGTGGTTGTATGTTGGTATGATTTGCCCAAGATTTTTTTCCCCCTTTATTTTGTTTTGATATATCTGTGGGAGCAGGGTACTGTGCTCCTGTGTTCACCAGTTGGTAACACTTAGGCACTCAACATGTGTCTGCTGGTGGGCGTGATAGAGAATGAAAGTGTGTGCATAGATCTCTGTTAGCTGTTCGTAAGGGACAGTGATGGGTGAGTTGAGCTAGCATTGGCTGTCATCTGTCGTTGGTCAGCTGGTGCAAAAGCAAGTGGTGGCCCTCACTCTGTGGGGCTGCAGGAGGTGCAGGTATGGTTGGGTTGTGTGGGCATGGTTACTGTCTCCCACTCAGGAAAAAACAAATCACCAAAAGAGCAAAAACAAGAAAACAAAAGTCTCAAACCACAGAAACAAACAGGAACAGTCAACAACAACAAAACTTGCAATAAATGAAAAGAAAAAAATGTCAAAATATACTAAAAAGGGATGACAGAAAGATAATGCGAAAAAGAGAAAAAAATAAAAGCCACACTATCTGAGGAGGGAGCAGTGGGGGAAAAGAGCAAGGGTAAAAGATTAGGGAAAGCTGCACAAGGAAAATCAAGGAATGGGAAGAGCCAAAAGAAAGAAAAATGAAGGGGACCAGGGAAAGGCAACTGATAAAAGGGGGAAGGAAAAAAAACCCAAAAAACAAAAACCAGGGATAAGAAAGAGGGAGGAAAAAAGAAAGGAGGAAGGTAAAAAGAGTAATTTAAAACGAAACTGTGAGGGGCAGGGCACAGTACCCAAGGTTCTGCCAGGGTGCAGACCGGGATGGAACCTCCACAGGTCAGGAAGGTTGGTGGAGGTAGGGGGATGGCCACATCCCTGTTCACCACCTTGGCAGGAGGAGCTCACTTCCAGGTTGTACTCCAAGCAAGAACGTGATCTGCGCACACTCGGAACGGCTGCACCAGCCACTTGCAAGCGTCCAGAACAGCTATGCCGCTGGCAGTTCCCAGATCTGCCTGTCCCACTCCTTGCTTTTCTGCCTTCTGGTCTTCAGGCACCAATGTAATCCTTGCCCATGCAGCCTTGGGGAGCAGAGCCGATTCTTAGGTTGTTATTGGCAAATATTTAAAATGGCTGTGTCTTCAGGACAGCTGGCAGTCTGGAGCTCCGTTTGTCTCCTTATATTTTCATTCAAGGTTTTCTACTAGTTGGTATTTAATCCACTTCTTTATCCTTGCTTCAAAGCTCCGGGTTCCAGGATCATCTTCTGTATCAGTTTCAGTTGTTTTCTCATTGCTTTGTTGCAAATGGTCTGTGTAGCTTGTCTGTCTATTCTGCCATCTTGCTAGAATGCCCCTTATTATTTATTTTTTTAAAAATTTTGGTTTGGGTGAAAGGTTAAAGTAGCTCCTATTTTACAGCTTATCTAGAATCAAGACTGTTAGCTATTCAGAAAGCTGCTTGGTGCCTATTTAACCTCTAGCTGGCCAATATACATATGAACTATAGCTTAATGAGAGCCCAGTCCTGTAGCATAGCAGTCGGAGGCCGCGAGAGTAGAGTTTCATAACATATGTAGGTGGAAAGAAGGCGCCCTGGTGGCACAATGGCTAAGTGCTCTGTTGATAACTGAAAGGTCTATGGTTCAAACCCACCAACACTCCCACGGGAGAAAGATGTGGCAGTCTACTTCCATAAAGATTATAGCCTTGACACATAGACCAATGGAAAAGAATTGAGAACATATGACTAATGGCATCCATCTATGGACTGCTAAGGAGCTTGATGGCACTATGGTTAAAGCATCTGATTGGTAACCAAAAGGTTAGCAGTTCAAACCCACCAGCTACTTTGTGGGAGAAAGAGGAGACAGTCTGTTTCTGATTTACAGCCTTGGAGGCCCTATGGGCAGTTCTGCTTTCTCCTATAGGGTTGCTATGAATTAGAATCGACTCAATAGCTGTGGATTTGGTTTTCCATTTCTGGGCAGCTGATCTTTGACAAAGGGCCAAAACCCATTAAATGGGAAGAGATAGTCTCTTTAACAAATGTTGCTGGCAAAACTAGATCTCCATTTGCAGAGAAATGAAACAGGACCCATATCTCTCACCACATACAAAAACTAACTCAAGATGGATCAAAGTTGTTGTTGTTATGTGCTGTCGAGTCATCTCTCACTCATAGCAACCTTATGGACAACAGAATGAAACACTGCCCAGTCCTGTGCCAGACACACGATCTCTACTATGCCTGAGCCCATTGCTGCAGCCGCCATGTCAGTCCATCTCGTTGAGGATCTTCCCCTCATGACATCCTTCTCCGGAGAATGGTCCCTTGTGACAACATGACCAAAGTAGGTGAGATGAAGTCTGGCCATTCTCGCTTCCAGGGAGCATTCTGGCTGCACTTGTTCTAGGACAGATTTGTTAGTTTTTGTAGCAGTCCACGGTACCTTTAGCATTCTTCGCCAACACCACAACTCAAAAGCATCAACTCTTCTCTGGTCTTCTGTATTCATTGTACAGCTCTCACACGGATATGTTGTTGTTGTTGTTATGTGCTGTCGAGTCAGCCCTGACTCATAGCGACCCCTCCTTGGGTTTCTGAGGCAGTATCACTATGGAAGTAGGATTGCCCAACCTTCCTTCTGAGGAGTGGCTGATGGGTTTGAACCGCCAGCCATCTGGTGAGCAGTCAAGTGCCTTAGCCACTATGCTACCAGAGCTCCCCATGACTTGGGTTAGGCACATCTTAGTCTTCAAGGAGATATCTTTGCTCTTCAGCACTTGAAAGAGGTGTTTTGCAACAGATTTGCCCAATGTGATACGTTTTGATGTGGTTCAAAGACATAAGTATAAAACATGAAATCATAAAGATCACCAAAGAGAAATTAGGGTCAAACTTAGGGGCCCTTATGTAAGCACAAATACACTATTAAGCTTAACTAAAAATGCATGAACAGCAAAAGACAAACTAGATGACTGGGACCTTCTAAAAATTAAACATTTATATGTATCAAAAGACTTCATCAAAAGAGTAACACGAAATCCTACAAAAGTTTTTGACAATGATATATCTGACTGATCTCTAAAATGTATGGAAAACTTCAACACCTCGACAACAAAAAGACAGACAGTTCAGTTATAAAATGGACAGAGGACATGAACAGACACTTTACCAAAGAAAATATTCAGGTAGACAGTAAACACATGAAGAAATGCTCACAATCATTAGCCATTAAGCTAAACCAAACTCATTGCCGTCGAGTCTGATACAACTCATAGTGACCCCTCCTTGGGTTTCCGAGGCAATATCATTACTGAAGTAGATTGCCGTGTCTTCCTTTGGAGGAGTGGCTCGTGGGTTTGAACTGCCGTCCTTCTGGTTAGCAGTCAAATGCCTTAGGCACTATGTCACCAGAAATGCAGATCAAAACTATAGTGAGGTATCACTCACAGTGGCATTAATAGCAAAATTCAAAAGAACAGAAAATAATAAATGCTGGTGAGGATGTAAAGAGACTGGAATCCTCATATACTGCTAATGGGACAGTAAAATGGTACAACCATGGTGAAGAATGGTGTGGCACTTCCTTAAAAAAAAAATTAAGAGATGGAAGTACTATATGGTCCAGCAGTCCTACTACTAGGTTTATATTCTAGGGAAGTAAGAGCCATGACAAGTAGATATATGCACCTGTGTCCATTGCAGCATTATTCACAACAGCAAACAGAAACAACCTAAGTGCCCATCAACAGATGAATGGGTAAGCAAACTATAGTACGTATACACAATGGAATACTATGCACCATTACAGTATTATGATAATTTGGGAAACACCTCCATAACATGAATGAGCTTCGAGGACATTATACTGAATAAAGTTAATCAGCCACAAAAGAACAAATATGAAACCACTATTCTAAAAAAGTCAAGAAAAGGTTTATTCACAGGAGGAAGCATTCTTTGAAGGTTACCAGAAGTGGGAGCTTGATGGCATAGTGGTTACGTCATTTGGCTGCTAACATGTGATTGGTTGTTTGTAATCTACCAGTTGCTCCCTGGAAGAAAGATGAGGCAATTTACCTCTATAAAGTGTTTTTTTTTCCCTTTTTGGTGCTGAAACCCAGGAGTGAATTCCGTAAAGATCTAAAGCCTTGGAAACTCAATGGGGGTCGCTATGAGTTGGAATCAACTTGATGGCAGTGAGTTTGGAGTTTTGGAGGAGTGAGAGGGAAGGGAAGGTAAATCACTAGCTAGCAGGTAGATACATATTAACTTGGGTGAAGGGAAAGGCAATATTTAGTAAGAGGGACGTCAGCCCAAAATGGTGAAGGCAAAGGAAGACACTGGGATGAACACAAATGTTAAAAGCAACAGAGGTAAATACTATTAAATGAACAATCCTGCAATAACAATAATAACAATAATCTACAAGTGGAAACATGGAGAGACATGCAAATTGGACAGATGTGGAAAGGCAAATGGGACTACACCTGGGAATAGGTTTGATAGAGAATGTTTCTACACATTTGTATGTGCTGCAAATGTATCCTTGAGTATAGTAGAGCATACAGAAAGCAAAGTTATGAAAAATTATTAGTCATAACTGAACACCTTCAGGGAATGAGTCGTTGGGTTTGGGGACTTAAATCGTGGGGGACATCAAGGTGAATTAGTATAACATAGTCCACAAAGACAATGTTCTACATACTACTGGGGTTTTAAATGTTTGTGAGCAGGTATCTAAGGTACAACTATTGGTCCCTCCCTGTTTGGAGCAAAGAAGAGTAAAGAAAATCAAAGGTTCATGGAAACAATTAGTTGAAAGAGCTAATTGACCACTGAACCCCAATCTCTGTGATCCTGAAACTAGAAGAATTAGATGGTGCCCGGCTGCCACTACTGGCTGCTCTGAAAGGGATCACAGTAGGAGGTCCTGGATAGAGTGGGAGAAAAATGTGAAATAAAACTCAAAATAGTAAAATAGACCAGGATTACTGGTCTGATAGACTGATGGAAACCGAGATTGTGGTCCTTCTTCATCTTTCAAGCCTGGAACTGAACTCACTCCCGTGGCTTTCAGTCAAACAATAGACAGACCTATGAGGTGAACGAAAATGGAGGTATGCCCTCTTTAGAACACCCAGTCATACTAGATCGAAAGGGTGACATTTACCTAGGGATAAAGCTCAAAAGGCAGGAAGGGATAAGAAGGAAGGAAAATGGAAATGGTTAGCACAAGGAAGAAGTGGGAAGAGTGCTGTTACCTTATGGGGATTGCATCTAATGCCATGGATCAGAATATGTATGAATTGTTGAATTGAAAATGAGTTTGCACCATAAACTTTTACCCCAATCACAATGTTGTTGTTGTTAGGTGCTGTGGAGTCATCTCCGACTCTTGACAACCCTCTGTACAGCAGAACGAAACACTGCCTAGTCCTGTGCCAGCCTCACGATCCTTGCTGTACCTGATCCCATCGTTGCAGCCACTTTGTCAGTCCCTCTTTTTGAGGACGTTCCCCTTCTTTGTTGATCCTCCACTTTACCAAGCATGATATCCTTCCCCAGGGAATGGTTCCTTCCGACAACGTGACCACAGTAGGTGACAGGAAGTCTGGCCATTCTCGCTTCCAAGCGCATTCTGGCTGCACTTCTTCCAGGACAGATCTGTTAGTCCTTCTAGCAGTCTGTGGTGCTCTTAGCAACTCCAAACTCAAAAGCATCAATTCTTCTTTGGTCTTCCTTATTCGTTGTCCAGCTTTTACATGCATACGAGGTGATTGAAAATATGACATGGGTTTGGTGCACCTTAGTCTTCAAGGAGACATCTTTGTTCTTCAGCACTTGAAGAGGTCTTTTGGAGCAGATTTGCCCAGTGCAGTATGTTGTTTGATGTCTTCACTGCTGCTTCCATTGGTGCTGATTGTAGAACCAAGTAATATGAAATCGTTGACAACGTCAACCTTTTCTCCATCCGTCGTGAAGCTGTTTATTGAACCAGTTGTAAGGATTTTTGTTTTCTTTATATTGAGGTGTAATCCATACTGCAGACTGTAGTCTTTACTCTTCATCAGTAAGTGCTTCAAGTCATCCTCACTTTCAGCAAGCAAAGTTGTGTCATCTGCATATCACAGGTTGTTAATGAGTCTTCCTCCAATCCTGATACCACATTCTTCTTCATATTGTCCAGCTTCTCGGATGAGTTGGTGCCAACTCAACAGCACCTAACAACAATGATATTGCTTGGCACTATACTGTCATTCAATCCTGAAAGGAAGCCAGAGAATTAGGTTTCATTATTGTCAGGAGCAAATTCTCCATGGTTGTCTTGCACTTTGGAAGTTCTTTGGAAGCACCCAGTGCTTCATTATAGATTATCTTTACAAGGATGTTTGCGTGGCAGACAGCCGTGGGAGATATTCTCTCTTTCCAGGCAAGGGCAGGCATATTTACTGCCCTGTATTAAAGACTCACTCATCTGAGCTTAGGGCTCCTCTCTAGTCATGCACTGCATGTTCGGGCATCTGTTTGGGCCCATTGGTGTAGCCTTCGTGAGACCGGAGGGCAAGGGGAACCAATGCAAATATGTGCTGCTCCTGTTGCTTGCTGTGCTGTTAATAATAAACTCCTTTGTCTCTGACCTTGAGTTTTGTGACTTCTACCAGCATCCATCAAACTATGGCAGACAAATTAATTGGCTTGCAAATAGGATCAAATCTCAGACCCTTCACGGGTCTTCATGTTAAGAAAGAATAAAGTGACAATGAACTAAACAACAACAACAACAGCAACAACAAGACCTACTGCCATCAAGTTGATTCTGAATCATGGTGACCCACATTAGATTTCCAAGGTGATAAATCTTTACAGAAGTAGATTGTCTAGTCTTGCTTCCACAGAGTGGCTGGTGGGTTTGAACCACCAACCTTTTGGTTAGCAGTCAGTTGCCTTATGCACGGTGCTACCAGAGTTCCTTTAAAGTGATAATAGGAGGTAATAAATCTTATGTCCAACTCCAAATGATCTTGTACATAGAGGTGATAGGATCAAAACCTTTGTCTGTAGCGAATGTCCTTTCTATTTTGTGAAAAAATACTCCAACCTTTGCTTCTGTTGCTGTTGCTATTGCTGCTATTACTACTTCTGCTTCTGATGCTGGTGCTATTGCTTCTGCTGCTACTGCTACTGTTATTACTACTACTGTAACAATCATAACTAAGAAGAACATTTGTCGAGGGCAAAGTATATGCTAGGCCTTTTATTTTTCCCATCTTATCTTCATTTATTTGCAGTGATCATTGTTTGCTTCAATAGGTTTTGGGACTGCAGGAGCCCCATGATTTCCTTGTCTGTATGTGTCCTTGTGGTGGCTTCAGAGCAGCACCCCCATTTCCTCTTGGGAGCTTGTTTTCTTATTGTAGATCTTCTTTCTGACTGTATTGCAGCTTCCCCAAGACTTTAAGGACTTGCTAGCCAGGACTGCCCATTTCTCTCATAACTTCACTATTTGGAAGCAGTGCTCATTCACTTCACTCAATAGATGTTTACTGAACATCTAAGACACCATCTCCACATTCAACAAATGCTTGTCATCACCTACAAGGTGCTAGACACCATTCAAGGTTCCAAGGGCACGTGATGATTGAGGCTGATTGCTGAGTCCCACTCACAGTGGCTCCACGTGACAGAGTGGAACTGCTCCTAGGGCTTTCTAGGCTATCATCTTTTTTTTTTTTTAAGTTTATTTATTTATTTATATTGTAATTTGGCTGAAGATTTACAGAGCAAATTCACTTTCCATATGGCAGTTCACATACGCTTTGTCTCATGACATTGACTACAATTTACCCCAATGCAACAGCTCCCCTCCCACTTCCTCCCCATAGTTACCTGTTCCCAGTGTCCATCCCTCCATGCACGCCTGCCTCCTGAGCTGTCTCCTGGTACATAAGCAGCCCTTCTTTCTCCCATGATTGTTCTCTCCAAGTGTATCTACCTCAGGTAAAAGTTCAACTCATATGGCTGGGCCTTGTTTTATCTCATTTAATGCTCACCAACAGTCCTATAACTTGTTGTTATTAGGTGTTGCCAAGTTGGTTCTGACTCATAGCGACCCCATGTACAACAGAAGGAAACACTGCCCGGTCCTGCACCATCCTCACCATCATTGCTACGTGTGAGCCCATTGTTGCAGCCACTGTGTCAGTCCATCTCATTGAGGGTCTTCCTTCTCACTGATCCTCTACTTTACCAAGCATGAGGTCCTTTTCCAGGGATTGGTCCCTGCAAAGTATGGGAGATGAAATCTCACCAACCTCTCTTTTAAGGAGCATTTTGGATGTACTTCTTCCATAACCAGTTTGTTCGTTCTTCTGGCAGTCTGTGGTGTATTCAAATATTCTTTGCCAACACCATAATTCAAACGCATCAATTCTTCGGTCTTCCTTATTAATTGTCCAGCTTTTGCATGCATCGGAGGCAATTGAAAATACTGTAGCTTGGGTCAGGTGCACCTTAGTCCTCAAAGTGACATCTTTGTTTTTTGAAACTTTTTTTTTTTGCAGCAAATTTGCCCAGTGTGATACGTTGTTTGATTTTTTGACTGCTACTTCCATGGGTGTTGATTGTGGATCTAAGAAAAATGAAATCCTTGACAAGTTCAGTCTTTTCTCCGTTTGTCATGATGTAGCTTATTGGTCCATTTGTTTTCTTTATGTGGAGGTGTAGTCCATACTGAAGGCTGTAGTCTTGGAACTTTATCAATAAATGCTTCAAGTTCTCTGCTTTCAGCAAGCAATGTCGTGTCATCTACATATCACACATTGTTAATGAATCTTCCTCTAATCCTAATGCCACATTCTTCTTCCTATAATTTAACTTGTTGGATTTTTTTGCTCAGCACACAGATTGAGTACATTGAAAGAATACAACCCTGAAACATACCTTTCCTGATTTTAAACCATGTTGTATTCCCTTGGTTTATTCGAATGACTTCCTCTTGGTCTCTGCATGGGTTGTGCATGAGCACAGTGAAGTGTTCTGGCATGCTTCCTATCTAAGTTTTATAGATGAGCAAAATGAGGTGTGGTGTCACGGCCATACAAGTTGGTGGTGGTGGAGCCGTGACTCTGACTTGGACAGTCTGAGAGCCCACAGCTCTGTTGCAGTGAAGAGCATAATCCGCCAACGCTGGCCTAGGGTTTGGATCCCTTCATTATCACTTGCCTTCGTTGTGTGAGGTGGGGCAAGTTAATGTAAGCTCTTTAAATCTCTGCTGCTTCATCCATAAAATGGGAGGGAGGGGAAATAATAGAACCCACTTCAAGGGTTGTTATGAGGACAAAACATGAATTCTGTGATGTGTACCACACAGCTGGTTCCTGGCACCTAAAACCTCCATAAATATTATTCGCTATCATTCACTGTCATCATTGTCATCAATGCTACCTTCCTTTTCTTTAATTAAAAAGAAAACAACTTTGTTTGTACTCAGAGTTCTTGAATGTAAGTATTTTTGACTCAAGACATAATGTCATTCAACTCAGTTGACATCAAGAGGATGAATTTCAAATATGGGGCAAACCAACACAGGCTATTTCCATATATAAATATTTTTTCAAAAAAAGAAAGTATGAGCTCAAGCCCTGAAAACCCAATTTCCTCCCTAACCCGCATGCTGGTAATCCTTTGTGCTTCTGAGCAACACACAGTGCCCTGGGAATGTGCTGTTGTGTGACAGCTGATGCCATAGAAGGTGTCCTCTCTGGGCCTGACCTTTTCCTTAATGGCAGTTATACTAGTTAACATCAACAAGATGAAGTGTTTGGCATGTGTCTTTCCCCAAGTGGTGGTGAAGAGGAAAACATGCCAAGAGGCCAGACTGATCAAGGGGAGCCTTGAAAACTCAGAGGCTGGATGCTGCTGTAAAGTAGGTAGGGACTGTTCCATTTGGGCCAGTTAATAAAATGAGAAGGTGTTTTATGATTTTGCTTTCCTTTATATTAACATCTTGGAAGGTTCAGATTTAAATAGCAGTGCTATGTATCATAGAAACCAAAGGAAGGTAGAGTAAGCCCTGACATTACAGATCATCTAGGGAACTTTGCCTTTGAAGACAAATCACCCCTAAGTTCCCCGCTGTGATTTACTTTTAGTGGTCAAACGTTGTGTGGGATTCTCTGTCTGAAACTGGATTACTTTGTTCAGGATCACCAGTTTACAGATAAGGAAGCAGGATCTAGCGTGGGAAAGGCCTCACTTCCAGCCCTGTGGTTCCTAGTCTCTTGCTTTCCTTGGATACCAAGCTGTTCTTCCAGCTTTTGCTTTTTCCTGACGTTACATTTCTGTCCTCTCCTTCCCCTTGTCCGATTCCATGCTTCTCCTCACCTCTTGGTATTGCTCACACATTTGCAAAGCTCTCTTTGGAAGTTGGGTTGATGTCCAAGACTGGCCTGCTGCATTCCCCTTTAAATTGATAAAGTTTTACATGTTATGTGGCTCATGAATTAAGATCTTTTGCTCTGAATGACAGTTTAGAGACGACTGTTGTACAGTATTTTGCTTGCAAATATCTAAAAGTGAATATGTGATTGATTTGCTGACAGACCGTCTCTGAAAGCAGTTCTAATGATGGACTTATAATTGATTACATCCATCATGGGGAGCCTAAAATAGCCCCCTCCCTAAGCTAAAAAAGATAAATGAAATAAACCAGGCTGAATATGTATAAGCTGAGGAATCTGAGGGAGTTTAATGAAACACTCAACTGCCGCCGCCAGCAGATAAGAAGAAAAGGGTTCTTTGTTACTGATTATAACACTAAAAAAAAAAAAAAAAAAGACATCCAGGAAAGATAATAGAGGAAACAAAGATCGGTTGCCCACGTAGCAAACTAAGTTATTGAAAGATTTTTAATAAGCATTGATCTCATTCCCTGGTTATTGTTGATTCCTATCATGTTCATACTGTTGGGGGACTTGTAAGTGGAAGGATGGCTTGTAGTGTAGCTTAGATTCTTGCTGTTATAACAGATTTCAGAATTATTATGACCTTATTTCCAGGCCACTGGGGGCTCTCCCAAATTCAGGTCATTCAAGTGAGCTATGGGCAGGGGTTCCTCAGTGTCTGAGTCATGTTATCAGGTAGCACACTTTCAGCTGTGTGTGAAAGAAGACCAAGTGAAAGTTGCTTAAACAATGGCTGTTGATTATTTCCCCTAACAAGGAGGCCTGAGGTGTGGCCCTGCAGGGTTGGGCCACAGGGTGGCACAGGGACATAAAGCCATAGAGTGATTTCGCTCTTGGCTTTCCCTTCTGTGGTTGTAAGATGACTGACATGTATGAGAATCACAGCTTTTAATACAATATACAGCATGAAGAAGAGGGATCTCTGTTCTGTTGTGAGGAGCCCTGGGAGTGCAGTAGTTACAGTGCTCAGTTGCAAACTGAAAGGTCAGCAGTTCAAATTCACCAGCCACTTCACTGGAGAAAAAGGTGGCAGTCTGCTTCCATAAAGATTGTTGCTGTCGTTACGTGCCGCCTGCTTGATTCTGACTCATAGTGACCCGACATGTTGTTGTGGTTGTTAAGTGCCGTCGAGTCGTTTCCGACTCATAGCGACCCCATGCACAGCAGAATGAAACACTGCCCGATCCTGCACCAGCCCCACAATCCCT
>NW_006921952.1:3063003-3070540 GCF_000298275.1 Orycteropus afer afer | reverse complement strand
TGCTCTTCCGGCCTGCTACTCTGGGCGGGCCTGAGTTTCCTCTCCTCACCTAATTCCTTTGGCTGACTGCTCTTCTCTCTGGCTTCCTGGCTTTTAATCCCTTTTCTCCTGCTCTTCCCGCTTGCTACTTTGGGCGTCCTGAGTTGTCTCTCCTCACCTGTAACCCTGGGGCTGACTGCTCCTCTGTCTGGCTTCCTGGCTTTTAATCCCCTTTCTCCTGCTCTTCCCGCTTGCTACTTCAGGCGTCCCTGAGTTGTCTCTCCTCACCTGTAACCCTGGGGCTGACTGCTCCTCTGTCTGGGTTCCTGGCTTTTATCCCCTTCCTCCTGCTCTTCCAGCTTGCTACTTCGGGCGTCCCTGAGTTGTCTCTCCTCACCTGTAAGCCTGGGGCTGACCCTACATACAACAGAACAAAACACTGCTGCATCCTGTGCCATCCTCACACTTGTAGTGTTTGAACCCATTGTCACAGCCAGTGTGTCATTCCATGTCATTGAGGGTCTTCCTCTTTTGTGCTGATCCTCTATTTTGCCAAGAATAATGTCCTTCTCCAGGGACTGGTCTTTCCTGATAACATGACCAAAGTCTTACCATTCTTGCTTCTCAGGAGCGTGCTGGCTGTAGTTCTTCCAAAACAGATTTGTTCATTCTTTTTTGAAATTCATTGTATATGTAGTATTCTTTGCCAACACTGTAATTCAAAGGCTTTGCCAAAGGGGCAGGGAGGCAGCATCTTCTGACCTCCTCTGACCCCACAAGAGGAGAACAGAATCACCATCAGTAGCCCAGGGCCTATTCCTGTGAGGCCAGACATGCAGCCTCCCTGCAGTCCTTTCATCAACCCTGACACCAACCATTCCTCCCTCAGCATCCACCACCTCTCTGCTGGGTTCGATAATTCACTACAGTGGCCACACAGAACTCACAGATTATGGGGTTTATTAGGGAAGCAACAGGCTACAATTCAAGTTCAGAAACATGCTCAGTCTCTCTCAGCCTGCTGTGTCTCAGCTAACAGTCTCTCTCAGTCTCTCAGCGGTGCGTGTCTCTTGGTGTCTTTCTCAGTGGTGCATGTCTCTCGGTGTCTCAGCGGTGCGTGTCTTGGTGTCTCTCAGCAGTGTGTTTCTCTTGGTGTCTCTCTCAGCGGTGCGTGTCTCTCAGTGTCTCTCTCAGTGGTGCATGTCTCTTGGATCTCTCAGTCGCATTGAGAGATTCTTTCTGCCTCTAGGAGGGCTCCTTTTGAGGTATCCCCAGGTGGATAACTTTAACATTCAGGAATTACTCAGTTGCTCAAAGCAAATTCCACCATGGAGTTTACAAAGACTGATGGCTAGAAAAGTCATACCAGGTAATTTACTACACCACAAGCATCAGTTCTTCTTTGGCCTTCCTTATTCATTGTCCAGCTTTTGCCTGCGTAGGAGGCAGTTGAAAATACTGTGGCTTGGGTCAGGTACACCTTAGTCTTTAAAGTAACATTTTGCTCTTTAACATTTTAAAGAGGTCTTTTCAGCAGATTTGCCCAGTGCAATACATCGTTTGATTTCTTGACTGCTGCTTTCATGGACATTGATTGTGGATCTAAGTAAAATGAAATCCTTGACAACATCCTAGAAGAGGAACTACCAGAAGTTGACAATGGATTCAGAAGAGGATGTGGCACAAGGGGTATAATTGCTGATGTCAGGTGGATCTTGGCTCCAGACAACACCAGAAAGATACTTATCCATATTTTATTGACTATGCAAAGCTGTTAAACTCTGTAGATCATAACAAATTATGGATAGCGTTATGAACTCTTAATTGTGCTCATAGGGAACCTGTATATAGACTAAGAAGCAGTTGTTCGAACAGAATGAGGGGATGTTGTTGTTGTTGTTAGGTGCTGTTGAGTCGTGTCTGACTCATAGTGACCCTACGCATAGTAGAACGAAACACCGCCTGGTCCTGCACCAGCTCCTTGATCCTTGCTATTCTTGAGCCTATTGTCGCAGCCATTGTGTCAGTCCATCTCATTGAGGGCCATCCCCTCTTTCGTTAACCTTCCACCTTGCCAAGCATGATATCCTTCTCCAGGGAATGGTCCCTTCTGAAAACATGAATAAAATAATGCATAATTTAAAATCAGGAAAGGTGTATGCCAGAGTTGTATTCTTTCACCATACTTATTCAATCTGTATGCTGAGTAAATAAACTGAGAAACTGGACTATATGAAGAAGAACGTGGCATCAGGATTGAAGAAAGTCTCCTTAACAACCTGTGATGTGCAGATGACACAATCTTTCTTGGTTAAGATTAATAGCCTTGGAAACCCTGTGGGGCAGTTCTACTCTGTCTTAACAGGGTTGTTGTGAGTTGGAATTGACTTGACAGCAGTGGGTTTGGTTTTGTGTGAATTATTTGTCTCCATTAGGAGCTCTGGTAGCTTAGTGCCTAAGGCACTTGACTGCTAATCAGAAGGCTGGGGGTTCAAACCCACCAGCCACTCTTCGGAAGGAAGGTTGGGCAATCTACTTCCGTAGTGATACTGCCTCGGAAACCCAAGGAAGGGTCGCTATGAGTCAGGGCCGACTCGACGGCGCATAACAACAGCAACAACATTTGTCCCCATTATATTTAAAAAGGTGCCCTGGTGGTGCAGTGGTTAAAACATTTGGCTGTTAACCATAAAGTCGGCAGTTTGAACTCACCAGTCACTTTGTGGGCAAAAGATGTGGCAATTGGCTTCTATACAGATTACAACCTTAGATACCCTGTGGGACAGTTCTACACTATACGATAAGGTTTCTGTGAGTCTGAATTGACTTGATGGTAGTGCATTTGTTTGTCTTTGTCATGTTTTTACTATTCTTACAAGAAAAGTAGTCATAGAAGTTCTCAGGTGTCATTGGCTAGACATGGCAAGTCATGGATAAGACTAATGGCAGTAGGAAGTGCCACATTTACTTAACTGAATCAAGACCACCTGCCTTCTGATTAAGGCAGTTTCTGATGGTAAAGGACAAAGTGAGGGGAAAGGTTCCTTGGATAGGAACCCGAGAAATCCCCTCAGGTGGGCTATTGAAATTCTCTGAGAAGGTGGGTTCGTAACTTCCGTTAGTGACCTGTTTCATTTGCTGGTTAGTAAGCTGAATGTGTTCATGTATTGACTAAAATTCATCTTTCTTTTGCTTCTTTCTCATGAGGTTTATGCTCAGCTTGATATGTTCTCTGTCTTTACCAGGACTCTTTCTACCAGTGATGATGTTGAAGACAGAGAAAACGAGAAGGGTCGCCTTGAGGAAGCCTATGAGAAATGTGACCGGGACCTGGATGAGTTGATTGTGCAGCACTACACAGAGCTGACCACAGCCATCCGCACCTACCAGAGCATCACTGAGCGTATCACCAACTCCCGGAATAAGATAAAGCAGGTTAGCTTCCTGTCTTCATGTGTGGGGATGTGACACCTTCCTGTAGCACAGGGTGGTTTGGAGTAGTGGCTAATGGTCCCCTAGTAAGTGATACATAACCACTCTTCTCGGGGTCTTAGCTCCCTGGAGTGTCTGGTGGAAGAGAATCACAGTGGCATTTGCTTCTTCCCTCCCTGTGTCTTACCCTCTGGCTCCTCCCATTGCGTCTCACTGCAGCGTGAGATGACATAGTGAAAATGCCCGCAACTTGAGGAAGACTGGAAGTTACCCAGTGCAGAGAGCAGGCTGTTTTAAGACCTTAGGCCCCTGCTATGAGAGGAGGCTGCCATCACATGATATCAAGTCCATTTAATCTACCCAGATCACACAGTTCATTTGTGTGTATGTGCATGTTTATGTGTGCTTGTGTGTGTTTCTGTCTGTACACATGCTGCTTTAGTAGTGATGTGCACTTAGATAATTTTTTGCTGTTGAAAATTTGGCTTTGAGCATCTCACCTGATTTGAAGTTGGTTGTGATTTCTCTGCAATTATTGTGCTTTCGTGGTAATTTTTGTTAAATTAAAAGAAAAATCTAACTTAAAATTATTTAAAAACATAATGAAATGTTTATGAATACCAAAATTCTTGAATATCGTGCTTTAGTTGTGACAAACGTATATTCGTTTTTATTTTAATATTTTTATATTTTGAGGCTCTTTTTCATTTCTTTCTCTCTCTCTCTTTCTTCCACCCTGCTTCCCTCTCTCCCTTCCTTCTCTTCCTTCTTTCTCTCTGCCTCTGCCCCTCCCTTTGTAGGTCCTTGTGTCCTGGTTCCTTTAGTGCTTACTGGATAAATTGAATTTTAGGCGTATTTTTCTATTTGGCCAAGGGATGAACTATCTAGTAACTATCAAACGTATCATCACATCATAGTCTCTGTAGTTCTCGGCCGTGTCTTCTGAGGACCACTCCTTTAATACCTTTGGCTGTGACTCTGATAAATTACGATGCTCGCTACCACTTACTGAGCTTTGATTATTTGCCAGCCATGATTTTATCTGGTGCTCATTCAGCAAATGTAGAATTCACACTGTTCTCCTAGCCTCTAATGTCATTGCTGCTGGTTTTCAGAGGCTTTCTTTCTTTTTTTTTAAATAGAAGTCTTTATTTATTTTTAAATTAGATATTTTGCAGAACCCCAGCATACCAAACAGTAAGAGGGGTGGTCCTGTCCTCTTGTTGGGTGTTGGGTAGAGAAGCCCATGCTTGGACCCTTCCTTGCCTCTTGGTGACTGCCCCTGCAGCACCTTTGTGAGCATTCAGACCTTAGCGTGAAACCCACTGCCCTGTGTTACGAGGTTGATAAGAGCTCTTGGATGGGGTCTGCCATTCTCACATGCTTTCTTTCCTGTCCTCTAGACCTCATATTAAGATTCTATAAACAGATACATACATTATCCTTCCAAGAATCCTGTTGATGCATGACTTTGAGCCTCCAAGAGTCCAGTTGCAGCAGAATCAGTAGGCTTTTTCTTTTTTTTGAAGGTGTGTGCTGACCTCTTTACATTTTAAAATTAACCAGTTTTTTTTTTAAATTTTTATTGTTTTTTGGGTGAAAGTTTACAGAGCAAATTCATTTTCCATACAGCAGTTCACATACACTTTGACTCGTAACATTGACTGTGCAGGAGTCATTTGACTCCACAGTGCAGGAGCTCTCTTCCCACTTCCTCCCCATAGTTACCTCTTCCCTGTGTCCTTCTCCCCCATGCAGTCCTTCCCCCTGAGCTGTCTCCCTGTGCACACACAGCTAGCTGGGCATTTGTGAAAGGAATAATCTTTTCAAGTGGTGAGTTCAGCCTATGGACTTATCAGTGAAGCTGGGTAAAGCTGTAGATCCATTCATCTAGATTGAAAGTAAACTGTAGTCCATTTGACCCAATATTCTGAGCTCAAGGGAGCTTGGCAAATGAAGGTATACAGCTGCTGACCTTCTGGCTCTGCCTCAGGTAATCCCAGCCAGCTGAGGGACCTTTGGGGATTTGTGCTTTCTGATTGGTTGGGTTGACAGCGGGGACTTTGTCCTACTCTCCAGGCCGTGATCTCCGCCCTGCCTCCCTGTCCCTCAGCTTTGATAGCGTCTTTGCTGCTAACATGGGTATCTGCCTGGTTTTGACAAAGCAAGCCCCATTCGGATGAGGTCACATTTGTTTTAGTCACCACAGTCTTCCCACCATCCTCATTTTCACAAAACAGAAAAAGAAAACTTTGTGCTTGTCACAGCTGATAGTTGTCAAGAATGTAACCGGTACCCAATTCAGTGTTAAGAATTAGCTTCAGTATTGGGGAGAGAAATAAAGGGCTATGGCTCTTTTCAAGAAAGCCTTTACTGATTGATAAGTGGGAGATGGCAAGTGTTGGGGAGCAATGAAAGCAAGGCTGTTTTTGTTGCATAATTTGACAGTGAAATTTGCATTGTGAAAGTTCATTTTGTATCGCCAAGGAGACACTGATATTTCCTTACTAATTTTTTCTGCCTTTTTCTTTTTAATAGCATTTATGATGACATATAAAATATAGGTGTATTTCTTTTCAAAGTAAAAATGTGAATGACTCAGTAGTCTTCAGGATATGAGATAATTGAGAAACATGTAGATCTGTGTTGAAAATTTCTGTCTGTTCTTTGCCGGAAGGACATTATGAAGACTGACAGAACAGATACTTGTTGAGGATCCATTTTAGGTGCAGGAGGTTAACAGTGGAAAACACCAGTGCCTGTCCTCAGGGAGCTTATGTGCTAATGGGAGGCAGTGCCTCAGGGGCTACTGTACCTAGCACATAGCAGGTGCTTCCTTGTTGATGCAAAGGATTTTCACTCAGCTAGTAATCCAAAAGTTGAGTGGAAAGGAAAGGAAAGCCACGGTGTCCAGGAAAGAGCAAGCAAGCAGCAGAAGCATCTAGGTAAGGGGAGGGACCTAGGTCCCAACCCCCAAGTGGCAGGAAGAGCAGAGAGTAAACGAAAGGAAAGCTGGGGCATCCAGGACAGAGCGAGCAAGTGGCATAGACATCCAGGTAAGGGGAGGGACCCAGGCCTCAACCCCTAAGCAGCAGGAAAAGCGGAGGGAAAAGGAAAGGAAGGCCAGGGTGTCCAGGTCAGAGTGAGCAAGCAGCAGCAGGGATCCTGTTAAGGGGAGGGTGGAGAAGTTTCCAAAGCTAAGTGAAAAAAACTTGTCTGTTGGTTTGTCGCGCTCTGGTGGTGTGTTGCTGTGAGGCTTGAGGCTGTGCCACTTGTGTTTCAGATGCCAGCAGGGTTGCACATGATGCACAGGTTTCAGCACGGCTTGTAGACAGAAATAGACTAGGAAGAAGGAGGATGCCATCCACTTCTCAAAGAATTGGCCAGGGAACACCTTATGAATAGCAGAGAAACACTGTCTTTTCCATTACAAGGCAACAATATGAATAGCCTGGAAACACTATCTGATACAGTGCAGGGTGACAAGCCACTTAGGTTGGAAAGCTCTCAAAATAGGACTGGGAAAGTGCTGCATCATCAGAGTAGAACCAACCTTACTAATATGGATAAAGTAAAGCTTTTGAGACCTCCATTTGCTGACATGACATGACTCAAATTGAGGAGAAACAGCTGCAAACATCCATTAATAATCAGAACATGGAATGTATGAAGTATGAATGTAGGAAAATTGGAAGTTGTCAAAAATGAAATGGACTGTGTAAAGATTAATATTCTAGGCATTAGTGAGCTGAAGTGGACTGGTTTTGGCCATTTTGAAATCAGACAACCATATGATCTACTATGCCAGGAATGACAATTTGAAGAGGAGTAGTGTGGCATTCATCATCACAAAGGATATTTTAGGATCTGTCCTGAAGTGCAATGCTGTCAGTGATAAGATAATATCCATATGTCTACAAGGAAGACCAGTTAATACGACTGTTATTCAAATTTATGCACCAACCATCAAAGCCAAAGATGAGGAAATTGAAGATTTTTATCAGCTTCTACAGTCTGAAACTGAATGAATGTTCAGTCAAGATGTGTTAATTATCACTGGTGACTGGAATGCAAATGTTGGAAACAAAGAAGAATCACTGGTAGTTGGAAAATTTGGCCTTGGTGA
>NW_006921952.1:3047191-3048539 GCF_000298275.1 Orycteropus afer afer | reverse complement strand
GTTAAGGAACAAAGATGTCACATTGAAGACTAAGGTGCGCTTAACCCAAGTCATGGTACTTTTAATTGCCTCGTAAGTACGTAAAAGCTGGACATTAATAAGGAAGACTGAAGAAGAGTTGATGCTTTTGAATTGTGGTGTTGGTGAATAGTACTGAAAATACCATGGACTGCCAGAATAACAAACATATCTGTCCTGGAGGAAGTGCGGCTGGAAATGCTCCTTGGAAGTGAGAGTGGCCAGCCTTTATCTCACCCACCTTGGTCATGTGGTCAGAAAGGAACACGCTTCAGAAAATGATACCGTGCTTGATATAGTAGAGGGTTAGCGAAAACAGGGAAGACACTCAGGGAGATGGGCTTACAAAGTGGCTGCAATGATGGGCTCAGGCCTAGCAGTGCTTTTGAGGAAGGCTTGGGGCTGGGCAGCGTTTTGGTCTGTTGGGTGTGGTGTCACTAGGAATTGGAGGTGACTCAGTGGGATCTAACAGCAACGTTGTTTGGTTTTAGAAGGCTTCAGTGGCTATTTTTGGTATAAGGTTTAAAGATTTTCAGTTCCCTTACTATTAGTATGGTGGGGTTACAGGACAAAATAGGGAAAACTGGAACCGTCTTCATTAGAGTTTCAATGGAGTCTGTGATCTGCCCCAAAGTGCATAAGCATTCCACTGCACTCACCAGGAAAGATTTCAGAATCCCCTTCTCAGGGCTGTGTTTTACACGAGGGAGTTTTATGGAAATTTGATTTAGGGATAGTCCTAAAGTTGTAGGACTGGATTGGATGCTTTTTCAAGAAAACTCCTAATCTCTGCATTCTATCTTTATGCTTCCCATGCTTATTGGAAACGCGATGAAGTTTAGTTCTGTAATCACAAGAAGTTTAAGGTTTATGAGTATGTGTACTGTCTCATAGCAGCTCGTAGAGGAAGATTCTTCCTTGTGAAAACATGATAGACTTTCTGGGCTGATGGCAATGGCCCCTGTATTGATGTGGGTTAGACTGATACAGATGTATGCATCAGGTAAAACCAGGGCTTCAAATTGGTTGGAAAACAGTTCAGTCACGGCTGATGGAGCGTATGTGTTGCACAGCAATGAAATCTGTTACATGTGGGATTTTGACCCAAGTTGGAAATAGGCAGTGGTGCTCTGCTCCCTCAAAGATGTCCCTGATATGTGTTTTCTACTCAGGTCAGAATCCCACACACAAGGGAAATTTGGTTGCAATGCAACACGTGTGCTCTGTAGGCCATGACTGAAACTTTTTGAACTGGTTTGAAGCTCTGGCTAAAACCCATCAAATGCTGCACATGAGATGTATTTGTGTATAAATTTAACTCACACAAAAA
>NW_006921952.1:3043951-3046071 GCF_000298275.1 Orycteropus afer afer | reverse complement strand
ATGTTCTAGAGCTAGAACCATGGGTCCAGAGGTGTCTCAGGTGGATAGGAGATCCACAAGGAGGAGTGGAGAAGGAAAGACTAGAGACTCTTATGTCCTCCATTTTCCTTTTAGATATGTTACCATTTATGTGCTGCTCATATTTTCAGAGTATTTTGTATCCTTTATGATTTTTTCCTAGATTCACTCAAAGGTGGGCCAGGAATAGTTTTCTCATTTCATGGCAGAGAAAATACAGACACAGAGAGGTGGAGATGTACCCGAGTGAGTGAGTGTGAAAACCAGGATTAGAATTTTGCATGATGACCAACCAAGGGGATCAAATGGGAGTGCAAATTACATGACCAAGTACCAGAGAGGAATACTAACCAGATTACTTACGGATTTAGGCTGCAAGACTTTGAACTGTCCCAAAATTGACTGTGTTTCTTCGTAGGTGAAGGAGAATCTGCTCTCGTGCAAGATGCTGTTGCATTGCAAGAGGGATGAGCTGCGGAAACTGTGGATTGAAGGAATTGAGCATAAGCACGTCCTGAACCTGCTGGATGAGATAGAGAACATCAAACAAGTGCCTCAAAAGCTGGAGCAGTGTATGGCCACCAAGCACTATCTCAGTGCCACCGACATGCTGGTAAGAGACTGGCCTGTGCTGGTGGTCGGTTTAGCAGAGCTGGGCAAGCACTCCCTTTTGTGCTGTCTGACTCCTGTAACGTGTGTAGCCCGTGACACACTGCCCTGGGGATGCACGCGCCCTCTCAGGTGAGGCCCAACTGCTCCCCTTCTGGTCCCAGTGTTTGAAATGAGAGGTGGTTGTGCTTAGTATTTTTGAGTTGTCTGCCTTTGGAATAGCAGCAAGAAGTGTAACGGTAAGAAACCAATACTTACATCATGTTAGAATGAGAATCAGAGGGGTTGTCTTCACTCGGAGGTGGTCCATGATTCCCATTGGAGAAAGTGAAATCGACATGAGGGAGGTTTCGGAGCTTTATAAAGTTGATGGTCTACCTCTGAAGGATTTTTCCATGTCAGGACTTTTTGTCCTTTAAATTCATAAGATAGAAAATAATTTTTTTTGTGAATAATGCCAGAAATAACTTAGTGAAGCCAGAGTATTCTGTAGCCTAGTGTTCAGCTTCTCTCTTAATCCAGTGTGTTCTGGTACTTTTTGAATTGGAAATGAAAATTCAGACAAGGTTGGGATTGGTGATGCATGTGGCTGAGGTTCAAGGAGGTGAAGAAAAATACAGATTTGCTCCCTAACAATCCTAACTTTCCCTGGATCTGTGGTTCTGGGAAGGTCCCTGGGTAATGGTTTCCTTTTGACTACTAATGTAGCGGTTGGTGGTTCGGATCCTTCAAGTGACACCAGGTAAGAAAGCTTTGGCTCTCTGCTTCCATGAAGATTGCAGCCAAGAAAACCCTGTGGAACAGTTCTACTGTGTACCACCTGGGGTCGCCATGAGTCTGAATCAACTTGGGAGCACTGACTTTTTGGTGCCATTTAGAGAGGGCTGTTCTGTCCCTGGCACCCTGCCCCCCTTCCTGGTCATCCATAGCTGACTCAGGATTGCAGAAGCTGTCAGGAGCCGATGGAGTGGCAGCCCTATACTCGGATTGTTTTCTTTTCCTTCATAGATGAAAGCCCCAAATTGGATTGGATGCAGCACTGGACAAAACACTGAAAGGAATTGGTGGTCAAATAGGTTAAATGATCTAAGTGGTTCTAATTTGTTCAGACTTCCTAGAGGCATTTTGATAAAAGTACTTGATCAGAAACTTTGAATGGAAATTTGGTAACCAAGAGGTGAGAGGTGCCATCATTTTCTGTCATGTATTAATACCTGATTATGTGATTGGAGTGAATGGCCAGTTTTCACTGGGAAGGTGGTTAATAGTGGTCTACTCTTGAGAGTGGCCAAAGGATAGGTTATTTTCAGGATCTTGTTCAAAACAACCTCACCATTTATCATGACCGCAGGGTGGCCCACCTGAAGAAAACGAGTCCCCTTTCATCTTTAGTGTTGTTTATGCATCAGGATGCATATGCGCGCTGCATTACGTTTCAGGAGTCAGCAGTCACAATAGTTAGGTGTCTATTACATTTCAGGAGTCAGCAATCA
>NW_006921952.1:3031582-3042576 GCF_000298275.1 Orycteropus afer afer | reverse complement strand
TGGCGCGGGATCGGGCAGTGTTTCGTTCTGCTGTGCATGGGGTCGCTATGAGTCGGAAACGACTCGACGGCACTTAACAACAACAACAAGTGTAAACAGTTGCTTGACTCATGTAACCAGTTAGCTAAGGGACAGATGTGTATGTGGAATGTGCCCTATATTTTCTCTCTGCTTGGATTCTTCCCTGTTTGGCTGTGAGTAGTTTCTGCCATGGGTGAGTAGGGGTGGACATTGGCAGAGTTGAGTCCAGGCCACACACAGCCTATAGCTTTTCAGAGGAAAAGCATCCTTTTTTCTAATTCAGAAAGCCTGGATTAGCACCTTGATCAGGCCAGTTCGAGTACCGTGACCACCAGTTCCAGCTACAGCAGTGTGGATAGGGGGGTGCAGGAAGAGCAGTTATCCTTGGAAAAGGGCGAATGTGTGAAGTCCATTTCCCAGATGCGGGGAATACTGACACCTTGCAGGACCGTCACATGCCTGCTCTGTTCCTTCACCTTTACCTGATGTCTGGTAGAGTGGTCTGTAAGGAGCATTGTGCTGGAGAACTCAGAGGCAGTGTGACAGTTATCAAGAGTTGAGAAGACACGAAGGGGATAACACATTCATGGAGCATTTTGAAACATTAAGCATAGTTTTAGATGTCTGAGAGTTCTTGATATCGTATAAAAGTGTTTTAATCATTTTCTCCCCACTTTTTAAATGTCTGCTGAGAAGAGAGGTGTGGCTCTTGGAAGGTGGTAAAGGATGCAGACTGAAGCATGTGTTAGGTTCTGTGATGGGGAGAGTGGTTATCATTTCTCCGTGAGAATTGCAGTGATGCGTATCATGAGTCGGAGTCAACTTGGCCACAGTGGGTTCATTGGCAGTGATGGGGAGGGATTTTCCTGATTGCCTCAGTGACGAAATGCCCTTGCTTATCTCTTCTCCTCTATTCCTGCTGTTCGCAACTCTGTACTCAATAGATGTAAAGCAAAGAATTGTGATATTTTTGTAAATCTTTCAAGAGAGGTGAAAGTAAAGTGTTAATACCAGAACTATGATATATAAAGTGGGAATATAATTCATATTTGTATAATTCCTAGTTCCACCACACTAGCTTAATAAAGATTAGGTGAGTTATTCAGCAATTTCCGAGTCTCAGTTTCTTCAGACATGGTTATTATGAGGATCAGTTGAGATTATGATGTGAAAGCTTATTTTAAATTGCAAAGCATTGTACAGTTGACTTATTTTTACATTTATTTAATGCCATCATTATGCAGGTCAGTTAAATTACTTGTGTGGATGCATGTTGATGTAAGTTGATTTTTGTTTGGCTTTCATTGTCTCTGTATTCTCTGCTACCAGACCTAAAGGATGGTTGAAAGTCATGTTGGTGAAAGGTACCAGTTTTTGATCCAATTCTCCTGATCATGTCACACCCCTCCGTCATGTGTCTGTGTATTTCTTGGTTTATATTCTTTAAATTTTTAAAAAATTTTCATTATGAATATTTCAAACATACAAGAAACAACAGGAAATAATACAGCGCAACAGCTATGAGCCCAGCATAAAACTGTGAATGTTGTCAGTGTCTTCTGATTTCTTAATGTCACACACAGCTGCTTCTGTCCGTTCTCCTGTTTTCTCCAGAGGTAGTTGCTCTTCTGAAGTTCGTATTAAGTATTCCCACGTGTAGTTTTGTGCTTTTGCTGTGTTTGTATATCCAATCATAACATGTTATATTTGAAGTGTTTAAAATTTAAATATATAGAATCATTTTCTTCGTATCATGTTTTTTGGGGAAAAAACCACTTTCTGTTGTAATTGGGGTGAGAGTTTACAGAGCAGATCAGTTATTTCATTCAATAATTTATACACATTTTGTTTCGTGTCATTGATTGCAATCCCCTCAATGTAGCACCATTCCTCCCATTTCCTCCCTCTATTTTTCATCTCCATTCTCCTTCCTCTCTTAACTCTGTCCTTGGGCAAGTGCTGCCCTTTGGATCCCCACTGGTTGATTGCTCTAAGGATTGTGTATCTTCCTAGAGTTATTGTTCTCTTTGTAGACCT
This sequence comes from Orycteropus afer afer, assembly GCF_000298275.1. Lineage (NCBI taxonomy): Eukaryota > Metazoa > Chordata > Mammalia > Tubulidentata > Orycteropodidae > Orycteropus > Orycteropus afer. The sequence continues at coordinate 3,040,518 of NW_006921952.1, read as the reverse complement.
GTCTATTGCTTGGCTGAAAATTGAGCTAAGGGAGAGACTTCATTTATAGGTCCAAAGGGTGACCAAGGGCCGTAGTCTTGTTTGTTCCACCAGTCTCTGTCTGACCAATAACCCTGATTTTTTTTATGTGTATCATCTTTTAACTTGGTCTGTTTATTTTTTTAACTTAGTATTATTTTCTTGAGATGTGCTCTACGTGATTTACGTGTTGTTGGTAGGTGGCGTCAAGTTGGTTGCAAGTCATAGTAACCCTGTGTACAACGGAACAACACACTGCCTGCTCCTGCACGTGCTCACCACTGTTGCTGTGTCCGAGCCCGTTGTTGTGGCTGCTCTGTCAGTCTGTCTTGTTGAGGGTCTTCCTCTTTTTCACTGACTTTCTACTTTACCAGGTGTAATATCCTTCTCCAGGGAGGAGTCCCTCTTGATAACATGTCCGAAGTATATAACACGAAGTCTTGTCATCCTAACTTCTAAGGAGCATTTTGGCTGTACTTTTCAGGACAGATTTGCTCTTTGTTCTGGCAGTCTATGGTACATTCGGTATTCTTTGCCAACACTGAAATTCAAAGACATCAGTTCCTCTTCTGTCTTCTTCATTCATTGTCTAGCTTTCACATGTGTAGGAAGTGATTGAAAATACCATGGCTTGGGTCAGATCCACCTTGGTCCTCTTAGTGATATCTTTTGCTTTTTAACACATTACAGTTGTTAGACAATCATATAGTTTTATTATGCTGAGAATGACAAATTGAAGAGGAAAGGTGTAGCATTCATTGTCAAAAAGAACATTTCAAGACCTATCCTGAAGCACACTGTCAGTGATAGGATAATATCCGTATGCTTGCAAGGAATACCAGTTAATATGACTATTATTCAAATTTACACACCAAACACTAAAGCCAAAGATGAAGAAACTGAAGATTTTTACCAGCTTTTGCTGTCTGAAATTGATCAAATCTGCAGTGAAGATGCATTGATAATTATAGTGACTGGAATGCAAAAATTGGAAAACAAAGAAAAGCATTTCTAGTTGGAAAATATGGCCTTGGTGATAGAAATGATATCAGAGATTGCATGATAGAATTTTGCATGAGCAACAACTTACTCATTGCAAATACTGTGCATGTGGATCTCACCAGAAGGATCACACAGGAGTGAAATTGACTTTCATCTGTGGAAAGAGACAATGGAGAAGCTCAATATCATCAGTCAGAACAAGGCCAGGGAGTCAACTGTGGAACAGACCACCCATTGCTCCATTGCAAGTTTGAATTGAGAAAATTAAAACAAGTCTATGAGAGGCAAAATATGACCTTGAGTATATCCCACCTGAATTTAAGGATCATCTGAAGAACAGATTTGAGGCATTGAACACTAGTGACTGAAGACCATATGGGTTGTGTGATGATGTCAAGAACATTATTCATGAAGAAAGTGAAACATCATTAAAAAAGACAGGAAAGAAAGAAAAAACAAAATGGAAGTCAGAAGAGACTTTGAAACTTGCTCTTGAACAGAGAGTAGCTAAAGCAAATGGAACAAATGAAGACAGGAAGAAAAGATTTCAAAGGTCAACTTTAGAAGACAAAGAAAGTATTACAATGAAATGTGCAAAATCTGGAGTTAGACAATTAAAAAAGGAAGAACACACTTGGCATTTTAAGCTGAAGTAATGGAAGGATTGAAGGATTTTATGGGCACAATATTGAATGATGCAGGAAGCATCAAAAGAAGATGGATGATGTGCTAGTTAAGTTCGTGTGTCAACTTGGCTGGGCCTGGTTGAGTGGCTGGGCAGCTGGATGTAGTATTCCCCATGATGAGTCTGGTAATCAACTGCATGGTAGACTCTACTGTGAGCAGCTGAGTAGCTGCCTTAGGGATATGGTCAGCTTTCTGTATATAAGGAGAAGCCTTGGGGAACGGTGTCTGGCTTATGGCATGCTTGAACCCTGCACGTAGCCATGTTGTTCAGCAGCCTGCCATGCTCTGCTGACCTTGGGACTTTCAATGGACTTGAGTTAATGGCCTGCTGTGTGGTTTGGTAATGTTGGGACTGTGCCTTGTTGTTTGTTGACCTTGGGCTTGTCAGCCTCAGCAGCCAGCAGCTGTCTGAGTGAAGAAATGTCTCTAGCTCCAGTGGGCTGGGAGCAGGAGGCAGAGCTGAAGCCCAAGGCTGAGGGGCTTTCACCCAGCCCCTAGAGCCTGGCACTTTGAACTCGGACTTAAAGCCTCCAAACTGTAAGAGAATAAACTGTTTGTTAAAGCCATCCCATTTGTGGTATATTCCTGTCAGAGTGGCCCTAGGTAACCAGAACACGTGGAATACACAGAGTCACTATACCAAATAGAATTGATTGATGCTCAACCATTTCAGGATGTAGAATATAATCAAGAACCAATAGTATCCAAGGAAGAAGTCCACACTGCACTGAAGGAATTGGCAAAAACAAAAAAACAAGTGTCCAGGAATTGACAGAGTACCCATTGAGAGGTTTCAGTGAACAGAGCAGTGCTGCATGTGCTGGCGCGTTTATGCTAAGAGATTTGGAAGACAGCTACCTGGCTAACAGAGTGGGAGAGGTCCATATTGGTGCCCATTCCAAAGAAAAGTGATCCAACAGAATGAGGGAATTAGTGAACGATATCATTAATGTCACACACAAGTAAATTTTTGCTGAAGATTATTCGAAAACGTTGCAGGAGTATACTGACAGGGAGCTGCCAGAAATTTAAGCTGAATTCAAAGAGGACGTGGAACAAGGGATGTCATATGAATCTTGGCTGCAAGCAGAGAATACCAGAAAGATGTTTAGCTGTGTTTTATTGACTTTGTAAAGGCATTAGACTGTGTGGATCATAATAAATTATTGGTAACATTGCAAAGAATGGGAATTGCACTTGATTGTGCTTGTGAGGAAATTGTACATAAACTAAGAGGCAATTGTTGGAACAGAACAAGGGGTTACTGGCTAGTTTAAAATCAGGAAAGATGTGCATCAGAGTTGTACTATCTGGTCTGTGTGCTGAGCAAGTAATCCGAGAAGCTTGGCAAATGAAGAAGAGCGGGGGCATCAGGGGTGGAAGCCTCATTAACAACCTGCGATATGCAGATGACTCAACCTTACTTAGGAGCTCTGGTAGCATAGTGCCTAAGGCATTTGACTGCTCACCAGAAGGCTGGCGGTTCAAACCCACCAGCCACTCCTGGGAAGGAAGGCTGGGCAATCCTACTTCCGTAGTGATACTGCCTCGGAAACCCAAGGAGGGGTCACTATGAGTCGGGGCCGACTCTATGGCAAACAACAACAACGACAACAACCACCTTACTTGCTGAAAGTGAAGATTACTTCACTTACTGATGAAGGTCAAAGACTACAGCCTCCAGTATGGATTTTACCTCAGTATGAAGATTGTGAGGATGGCACAGGACTGGCAGTGTTTGGTTCTGATTTACACTGGGTCGTGGTGAGTTGAAACCAACTTGGCGGCATTAGTGAATAAAGTCTGCCTCTCATTTACTGAAATACTCACTTACCTCCTTTATGTTCAGTTATATATTCCTTAGAGATCTTACACATACTTTGTTAGATTCATTTCTGTGTATCATATAACTTATTATTTTTTAAACTAGTAGTTCTTTATTAATTAGTTTATAATCATTTATTGTTGGTGTATGTGGATGTACTTCACTTTTCTTTTTAATTGACTGCGTATTTCTGAATCCTGTCTGCCTGGAACAAGACGACTTGTTCTACTTCTGTGCGTTCTATACCTAGCATGCTGTTAACTGCCGTCGAGTTGACTCCCAACTGCATTCTGCCCCAGACTCATGTCGACCCCATGCAAACTGATGACCGTTGTGCTCCATAGGGTTATATTGGCTGATTTTTGAACGTTGATCACCAGTGTTTTCTTCCTAGTTCATCTTAATCTGGAAGCTCTGCTAGATGGTACAGATGCCGAGTGTGCTTTTCTGCAGCCGAAAGATGGCGGGTTCAGATCCACCCAGAGACACTTCAGAAGAAATACCTGGAGACCTGTTTCCAGAAAATCAGCCATGGATCGTCGTTCTGCTCTGACACACATGGGATAACTGTGATTTGAGCTGATTCAAAGGCAACTGGTACCTGACATAGCTGAGCCTATATAAGCAGAGTTCACACAATGTTAGCAGATAGGTAACTACCTGAAAGTTTGTACAACTAAACAGAGAAAAAGCATTTTCTCTCTAGGAGCGCTGGTCTCTCTTTTCTCCTCTGGTTTTCAGTGGCACAGTTCTCTAATTCCTCATCTTCCCTTTCTGTCATACTTAAATGAACAACAATAATTACATATTATTAATACGAAATTATTATAATGTTGGTTGGTATGTGCTGTCGAGTCGGACCCGACTCATAGTGACCCCTCCTTGGGTTTCCGAGGTAGTATCACCTCAGAAGTAGATGGCCCCATCTTCCTTCCGAGGAGTGGCTGGTGGGTTTGAACCGCCAGCCTTCTGGTTAGCAGTCAAGTGCCTTAGGCACTATGCTACCAGAGCTCCTATTTTAATAATAGCTGATATTTATTGAACACTCACTATGTGTTGGTTCCATTTTAAATATATTATATTTGTTACCTCATTTCGTTTTTGCAACAGCCCTGTGAGAGAGAGGTTTGCAGATGGCTGTAGTTGCTTTGCACAATTTGGGGAGTAATTGGCATATCCCAATATACAAAGAAGACTTCATGGAAGTAGGATTTATAGTGCACTTAAGAGGTTGGAAATATCCTTCAGTTTGTTCCTTTGTATAGGAGAGTGAATAGTGAGGTCTGCAATTGCTCTTTCAGTAGACTTCATACGAAACAATAATCGCATTTCCCGTCCCCTTGGTTCTGTGCTATTAGAGGTAAAATCTATTTAAGGCATCTCAAGGGTCCGGAAGGAAATCTTTGGTAAAAGATACCAGAGGAAAGTGAAGACAAAACAATCTAGTCTTTCAGAACCCTCTGACTTCCTTGGATTTGTTTATCAAAAGATTTTGAATGTTCATGTGAAGGCAGGTGCAGCTGCCTGCTAAATTGAACCCGCACTCAGTACCAGTTAATAAATCCCGAGTAAATAAGTCAGCAGGGACCAGAGCTCTCCGTGCTTTTGCTCTGTCTGCTCCACCATCCAGCTGGCCTGATAGCTGTAGGCTTGGCTTCTAGATGCAATAGTTATTTATTTTTTGATATGATAACTCGAGTATTGCATAAAATAATTAAATTGTCATGACAGGGGATGTCTGCAAATAGACCTGGCCTTTTGTTTCCTTCTTCAAGGTAAACAGCTGCTGTTGGCTTATGAAAAGCTCAGAGTGATCCAACACGAAGTCTGTATCCATCACATTGAAATCGGAGACAGTGATTAATATTGTAGCCTGTGGCTTTGTGATACTGTACGGTTACATTAGACCTTTGCAGCCATTGTGCTGGGCTGATGCAAGCCCATTAATGACATAATTTCTGGTTGCCGCATCATATTTCTGCAGTCTGTCCTTTGTATTCCACTCACATTAATTGAAATAATTTTGCCAGTGAAGCGTGTTTCAAACCTCTAATTAAAATTTAAATTGAAATTTTAATTCCCTTATTGTCTTGAAAAGACGGCTGAAGATGCCTTGTTACAGGTTTCATTATCACTCAAAACACTCCAGCTGCTGGTTCTAATGTACAGTGACTGATTAATTCTGGGAAGAATTATTAATGTAAGAATAGCAACTTCTTCCCAATGGCATGAAATAGCCAGGAAAATATTTCATGATACAGGCAGTCCCAGGTTACCAAAGAGATCTGCTCCTAAGTATGTCTAAGTTGATTTTGTAGGTAAGTCAGAACAGGTGCATATGGTTCTTTTTTAGCCTCATTTTAGTGCAAGAAAAGGTGTGAAGCCTTTTCAGTGATATAAAAGCTGCATGTTCTACAGGTGAAGGTGATTATGGTGAAGAACTTGTTTCCTGTAGAGGTTGTTTGCAAGCCCTGGATTCAAAGTGAGGGCAAATTTACATTAAAGGGCAAGTGGGAGTTGTGGGTAAGTCTGAGGTTCTTTGTCACCTGGGGATTTACTGTAGTTAATATGTTTATAAACTTTTTTTTTTTTTAAAGGGAAATTTGTGTAGAAGTCTGCATCTAACTAAAATTGCACCAATGAACTTTGGAAAGCACTCATGCCGGTCTGATTAGTCAGCCTATAGAAGTCGTTCATAATCACATCCAGTCAGGGGAAGCATGGTTTTGAAGCAGGTGAGCTGACAGTCACAAAGCTTGCAATTCAAGTAATTCTTTTCATTTCTCAGCCTCCCTTAGATTGTAGAGATCTTGAATATCTCTCACTCATTTTATCCTTTTTATTCACATGCCTTTAACAAGAAGAATCTGTAGCTGTAGAGTCAGAGAGGGGTATAATAATTGTAGTAATAACTCCTCGCATAGGACCCCAGAGTGCTGTGCTGAGAGTTTGAAACTGTGGAATCACTTCACTTACCCTGAAAATGTGACCACATCTGAGATTGAGTGAGTGAGGCAGCTGTTTCACTGAATCATTTTCTAAGCTCCTGTAATAAAAGTTATTATGTTTGTAATATTTCTGGTTTGCAAGATTCTTTCCAGTTGTTTGGCAGCAGTCAGTGTTGGGAATGTGAGCGTGGGTCTCAGTTTGGGTCAGCTGAACCTGTGATTTACTTTCGTCTTGGACTCTTACTGGCTGGATGATTTGGGACTAGTTGTTTAACTTGTCTGCTGAAAGTTGGAGTTGATAATAATATATATCCCCCAAGGGTTGTTGATAGGATTCAATGAGATGTTAAAGCATGTATGTAAAGGATGGACAGTATACTTACTTTGAGCTACTAGAAGAGTTGACGATAGGGCGTTTTACTCCTTTTGGTCTTGTCCCAACAGACATGTACTTGAATGAAAGACTTAGCTTGCCTTTTATACAGGCAGTTCTCAGATTACACATGAGTTCCATTTCTAAGTCTAAGTCTGTCTTTAAGTTGAATTTGTATGTAAGTCAGAACAGTTAGCTAATGGTTTGTAACTAATGAAAGTTAGTCAGATGTTTGTCTTGTCTTCTATGCATAAAAAATATTAAAAACTTCCAGATATACTAAAACATCTTTAACATAATAATACAATAATAATAATAATATTTTGATGTGTGTCTAAAAGTAGTACCCATTTGTTATTATGAACCATTGTATGAACCTTAAATTTTAAATTTTTTTTAAAGTTGTGATTTGGATGAAAGTGTAAAGAGTAAATTGGTTTTCCATTCAACAATTCATCCATGTTTTGTTTTTCTACTTTATAATAGAATAGGCTTTATGGGGGTTGGTTTATAACTAGGCGTTGTATGTAAGTTGGACATTTGTACTCTGAGAACTGCCTGTACAGTTAAAGGAACCCCTGCAGGCAGAGAGGATTTTTCTCAGAAAGTAGTTCTAGTCGACTCTAACCCAACCACAGGTGCATGCAAAACCCCACAGCTCTGTGTCACAGTTCTGGGATTTGGGGATTTGATGGACAGATTTCAGACTTGGTGTCATCCGGCTGCTGTTGTCAGCTGTCGTTGAGTTGGCCCCTGGCTTGTGGCAACCCTGTGCAGACCACAGAATTGCATTGATTTTTGCAAGTCGATTGCCAAGCCTTCCTAGTCTGTCGTTGTCCAGAAGCTCCGCTGAAGCTCGTTCAGCAACACGCAGAGCTGCATCAGGGGTGTGTTCATACGGTGCTGCTCTCTGGTTCAAAGCAGTGTAAAGTGCTGGCCAACTATCCCAGATGAACGTGTTGCAAAATCCAGCCCTAGGTGACCGAGGCCTGCTGGGTTGCACAATTAGATCTGAGCCAGTTCAGTATTGGAGGGTGCTTCCTGACTGTGTTGGTTTCAGTGTTAGGTTAATTGATAGAAAGTTATTATTTCTGTCAGTGATCAGACAGCTGGGCAAGTTGACCAGTGAGGTCGCTCCTATTTGTGCCAGTAAACCAGCATCATTAACAAATAGACTAATTCTTATTTTCTTTTCCTTGTGGACAACTTGATACATTACTTGGATAATGTATCCAAGTAAGGAAAAAAGAGACCGAAGCACACATTCCTTTTCTCTGGCTTGAAAGTTTCTGAGGTTCCCAGACGGTTTTTTCTCATCATTGCCCTGGGAGTGACATTGATGCAAAACCTCTATAAACGTCAGGAGCTGGAAAATTCTAGTGAGCTTGTTGGACTTAAGCTGACCGTGTGGTTCAGTGGCTCTGCCAGAACATATTGATGTTCCATGTAGATTTCTGCACAAAATGATAAATAATATTTCCCTGGCCAAGCCCTTTGTGCCTATTGTAGAACATTAGGCAACATTCTATACTGACAATTTAGCAGGAGAGTCTGGCACATGTATCGCAGTATTGAATGGATTTCCAACCTGTGGCGATGAGTTTGTTGATCAGTTTTGTTGTTGGTATGTGAGTCTGAAGGTGGCTCTTACCTGGATGCAGCTGACGTGCTAAGTAGGGAGAGACAGGTGATGAGCACATGAATGGAGTCTCATGTCATGAAAGGTCCCATGGAGAGAAATGCAACCAGAAGGGGGGCTGCTAATCCAGGGGTGCAGTAGGGGTGGTGTGGTTTGCTGTCTTAAACAGCATGATCACTGGAGCTGCTTTGTGGCTCCTTCGTTTCCTCAAACATCTCCATCTGCTTGCTCTTCAACTAGACCTAGGAAAAGCCAAGAACACAGCCATCTTAAATGAATAACCTTGGTTTTTATGCCCACAATTAAGTGAGCAGGCTTAGCGAGGTAGCTTTGTTTTCTCTGGGAGAGTAAGAAGTATAGGACTTTGTAGCAACCATTTTTCTTGCTGCTTGAAGCCCTTGTTATTTGTATTGTTGCAGGCTGGTGTTGCTAAATGCCAGACTG
>NW_006921952.1:3023233-3030792 GCF_000298275.1 Orycteropus afer afer | reverse complement strand
GTTTTAATTCTAGCTCTGACTCAACACCTCCCTAGTTCCGTGACCTAACAAACTATCCTGCTGTTACGTGGTTTGTTAGTATCCTTATCTGTAGTGTTCTGTAAAGTATAAAGCGGTGTGCACATTTACGGGGGTGAAGGGGTCATCACTGTATCATCACTCTTACCCAATCCCAGGTAAAAAGAAAAGGCATGGTGTGGTGCTTGTTTCCATTCAGTAGTGTTTCTCCCTTAGGGCGTCCCAGGTGGTTTTAATCAGATAAATTACACCAAGGTGTGTGTGTGTGTGTGTGAGAGTGCGCTTGTGAGCGCCTGTGTTTACATACTTGAATCTGTTGGAGGAATGATCTAAGAGTGAAATATAAGCCCTTTGCTGTCATCCTCTGTGATATTTCTGGATGTCCTTAAATTTCACACATAGACTATTGAGCGGTTGTTTCATTGGCCAGTCAGTATCCCTGTGGCCAAATGGGATTCTCATATATGTGTAAATTGCAACTCTGACTTCTGAGTTGTTGGTTGGAGTCCCCGCCTCACCTTGATGATGGTCTGAGAATGCTGATGGGAGGCTTTTTGCTTGGCTTCAGGAGACTGAGGGATCTTGTTAAAGAAGTCGGCTTTCTCTGCAGTTCATCCCCTAATTGCGGCTTTCTCTGCAGTTCATCCCCTAATTGCGTGTGGTTGCCCAGCTCTCAGCCTGCAAAAAACCATATTCCTCTCACCTTCCTTTGTGGGATTTGAATAGTTCATGTTAGTAAGAGCTGTGTAAGTGTTCAGCATTTCTAATGGATTTTGGGCTCTCGCAGAGTGTGGGTGCAGTTGTCTTGATTTAAGTGTGAGCCTGGACTGATGCTTGGAGACCTCCTTCCCTGACCTGAACAGGAGAGTCATTCTGTAACTTTTTCTCATCCCTGAATAGCACATAGGACACTTGTGAAGTGAGGGTGCCTTTCCTAGTGGTCTCTTTTTGTGTAATTTGGGGAAGGAACCCAGGCTCATTTTATGGAGCACTGATGGGAACTGAGAATTGAAGAAGTCATAAGGTTAGGAATATAGAGAGCTTTTCTATAAGCCATTACAAGCCTTACCTTTCTCTTCAGGTGTTCCAGTTTCATTAGGGAAGTAATTGTGAGCATACGTTATAAGGCCATCTAGATGATACAAGGCTCTTAATTTTGCATTACGCACCTGAAGCCCTACATACATGCATAATTTTGGACTTGGAATCCAACATTTTTCATTTTATCTTAAGGAAAGAATTAAGAAGTTTATGTTATGTATTCAGAAATAGGGAGACCTTGAGTGTTGCAAATGGCTAAGGCACTTGATTGCTAACCAGAAGACTGGCGGTTCAAACCCACCAGCCACTCCTCCGAAGGAAGGTTGGACAATCTCCTTCCGTAGTGATACCGTCTCTGAAACCCAAGGAAGGGTCGCTATGAGTTGGATCCAACTTGATGGCAGTGAGTTTTTGGTTTGTAATTAGTAACCCAAAGGTAATGTAAAGGTTAAGCAGGGGAAAAGTACATTTCTGGGCCTTATTTTTTTAATCTGTGATATTGGGGTAGGGCCCCAGACTTGACACCTTGATAGAAAAGTTCTTACATTCTTTTCCCAGATGCTGTGATTCTTCGACTCAGTAACCTTCATTGGGTTTCTAAGGCTATAAATCTTTATGGAAGCAGATTGCCCTATCTTTTTTCCACGGAGCTGCTGCCTCCGATCTTTGGGTTAGCAGCCAGATGCTTTAACCACTCCACCACCAGAGTGCCTTGTGATTCTGTGAGGCTGATGGAATATTTTAGAACACTTTTCAAGGAGGGGAAAAACACAAAACAAAACAAGCTGACGACTTTAATACAATCTGGGAATCATTTGTGGTAGAAGGCCCTGACCTTTAAGAGAAAACCAAACAAAGCAAAGAAAAACAAAAAAAACCCAAAGAAAGCTTAAGAATGGGCTTTTAGAACTGCAGTAATGGGGTGAGTTCTTCCGCGGAGCTTCAAGTCATATTTGATCTCTTCTGAGTTTTGTTTTCTAAGATAGTTTTGAAGGTGTTCTTTAAAGAAGAAATTCACCAGCAAGAGGTCTTTTCTTTGACAGCACTTTATTGTCCGTGCTCCCTCCTCCTTTTCACTTATCAATAACTTCATCTCATTTGCTTTATCCTGTAAATTCCATTATCTCCCAGGCAGTCTATTGCATTAAGCCTTTAGCACCTAATATTGCTTCATTTACATTGACACACGCTTGACCTCGGCCCTTCCCTCTCTTTGTTAATGCACCAGCCAGCACTGAGACCTCTCCCAGGCATTATCATTTGGCTGTTAGCTCAACTAATAACAGCCCTTCATTTGAGCTGATGAAGGTTTATTAAATAAAAACGTGCAATAACCCGGGCAGTAATGGGTGAGCGGAGGGAGGCTGTGTCCTGGCTTTAATCACGAGAGCGTGCTGAGTGCGCAGTATGGGAAGATGGGGCACCTGGACAGGGCTGATCGATAGCGTGCTGCAGACTGATTGAAGAACGGGCATTTTTGATTGCCCGATTAGATCATCGTTGATTAGGATGTAGGCTGAGGACTTTGGAGGAACAGAGTATTCTTGGCCTTGCCTTATGATGCAGCTGTTCTAGGAAGTCTGTCTTAAGTACCAACCTGTCAATAGCCCCGAGGGCTTTAGTCAGTTGCAAAGCTGAGCCACAGGGAGCCAGAACATTTTCTTAGTCTTCTGTGGTGCACCAGGGATCCACGCCAGTCCCAAGCCTTTACTGTAGCCTTGCCCTGATGGACTCCCTTTGATGGATTCCTTTTATTCGTCCTTGAAAGTCCTCCCCGCCTCCAGGTCTTTTTGCAGGGAGACCAGGCTAAGCCTGCCTCTGCTTGTGGCCCCTGTAGTGACTAGTGTTCTGCTGTAAACATAGGTTGAGTGGATGATGTTTTCAAGTTTATATTTAGCAGGTGGGAATTTTGAGAACTTGGGGTCACATACTGTGGTTTCATGGCACAGGTTTTATATAGTATAGAGTGGTGTTCACATAGTAAAATGATTCTTAGTTTATAGGACTCTGTAAAGTCTACTGTGTTCTACGAAGAACACTACGATGTCGTAGATGCACCAAAGCTCTCACAGCTGCTCTTGGAACTGTTAGGTTGAGCCCTATGAAATAGCCAATATTTGATCAGTTTTGACCTGTAAAAATAGTAGTTTCATATTGTTCAAACTGAAATGAATGACAGTAGTTTGCGTGTATGGTTTAATCTGCTTTTTAGATGTCTCTGACCAGTTTCTCTGTGATAAAGATGAAATGTTCTGTTTTGGGAAATACAGTGTAGCAAAATGGAAGCATTTGGGGCAAATGTTGGCCCGTGAGTGATCTGGGATTGTTGGGGCACGTGCTGTAATGCCATCCTGCTTGCGTCAGGGCGGGTCTGCATATTCTGCGTTCACTGGAGACTGGAGCCTGAAGGTGGTGGTGAAGACGTGGGGGTGCAAGGGTCCTGAGGAGGTTGCCTTCCAGCCGTCCAGGGGCAGGGTGGCGGTGGACCTGGGACCTGGACGCTCAGTGAATCTGGCTCTCTGAGGTATGTTTCCTTTGTTGTTCATAGCCAGGCATTTTTGGTATTCTCCTTTAGTTGAGCTGCTTTAAAAAGTGTATCTAATTTTTGCCTTTTTATATGCCTGTAGGCCTGTAGGAAGGGAGAGAGTGTCAGTTCTCTGGACTAGTCTTATTTCGTGTCTTTTGACTACATCTGTAAATCGGACCAAGGAACCATTTTCAGAATGCTTATATTGTTTTACTAGAGAAATGCTTCCCTAAGAGAGACAAACTGACCTGCTGAAAAGTGATAAAACAGTATAATTATGTTCGAAGCCCTGAAGAAATGTTTGTTTTGGACTCAGCAATGGCAACACGTTGGCCTGTGTTAGGGAACATTGTGGCCAGAATAGGCATTGTCCTTAGCTGCCAAATGGCTTAGTTGTCAGGTAAGTTTTCATTCATTTGTAATTTTTCATGTGGCATAGTGGTTTGCTATGGGCTGCTTACTGCAGGGTTGGTGGTTCAGACTTACCTAGCTGCTCTGTGGAAGAAAGGCCTGGTGGTCAGTTTCTATAAGCAGTACAGCCCGGAAAACCGCTTGGAGCAGGACTGCACTGGAACGCATGCGTGGAGGTGACTTGAGAACAGCTAGAAACAATGATCTATTTTTGTGTGGGTTTGGTTTGTTTATTTCTTTGGGCTTAGGCCTTGTTGTGTGCAGTCAAGTTGATGCCGACTCACAGGAACCCTACAGGACCAAGTAGAACTGCCTCAGGGTTTCCTAGGGTTGTAGTCTTGACGGAAGCAGGCTGCTGGGTCTTTTCTCCTGCAGAGCCACTGGTGCGCTCAGATCACCCAGCGCTTAATCATTGTGCCGCCAGAGCTCCTTGACTTGGGCCTCAGCCTCGACTCTGTTTACGGGTGTTAATGACATGCCTTTTCATGTCTCCCCTATCCCAGTGGGGGTAAAAATAAGTTTCTTTCCCAGCATTTCTTCCGTGAAGCAGGTGAGAATGGGCGACTTTGGTGTTACCTCAGAGTGGTTCCATTAGTTCATGTCGGAGCCTAAAGCTGAATCTTTTTACCTCATGAGCTTGACTCAGATGGGTGTAAGACAAAGTGTAACTATTGAAGAAGGTGTTTGTTGTTGTTGTGGGCCTTTGAGATGATTCTGACTCATAGCGACCCTGTAGGACAGAGTAGAAGTCCCGTATACGGTTTCCAGGGCTGTAAGCTTGACAGAAACAGACTGCCCCTTCTTGCTCCTGCAGTGGCTGGTGGGTTCAAAGCACTGACTTTGCAGTTAGCAGATGAGTGCTTGACCATTTATATCCCCAGGGCTTCTTCATTGAAGAATACCCAAAACCAAACCAAATCCATTGCTGTCAAGTCGATGACAACTCATAGCAACCCTGTAGGACAGAGTAGAACTGGCTCCATAGGGTTTGCTTCCATGGCTATAGCCTTTATGGAAGCAGACGGCCCCATCTCTCTCCTGAGGAGTGACTGATGGGTTCTAACTGCTGACCTTTTGGTTAGCAGCTGAGCTCTGCGCCACCAAAGCTCTTTCTTGATGAAGAATGGTGTTTTGTATTTTACACAGAAATAACACTGAGGAATAGCTATTGGGAAGGAAGATGTAAGGATACAGTAGTTGCTAAGTTACAGAGCTCTTCCTCGGATGAAGACTTCTCTCTAAAGTAAAGGCAGCATTCTTTGAAGAACCCTACTGTTCTTGATTATGCTCATTTCCGCTGTACCTCTGGCCTATTGTTTTGAGCCACAGAGAGATTATTTAGAATTTTTGTGTTCACAGGAGAATAGGTTTCTAATAACAAAGCATTCTGTCCTGCTTAATATCATGTGATAAAACATTTTGGTGACGTTTGCCTATCTTCATAATCCTAAAAGAAATACTTGTTTTCCTCTCTAAACAGATTTCTGGTATCTGTGTTGACAGTTTCCAGTGGTGTTGAGTAGAACCCTAATGCTCTGTTGGATGGTAATAGATGCTGTGTGAAAAATCTTGCTGTAGTGTCTGTCCCCCAAATTATTTTTTTTAAAATATATATAAGAAAAATTCCTGAAACACTTAATTGGTTCTTAACATTAGGCAGCACTCTACCTGTGAAAAATGGCGTGGCCTACCTGGAAGTGGTATAGGCCGTCGTAACAGATCTCTTGGGGCCTGAAAAACTGGTTTCAATTTGTGGGTAGATGCCTGGGCAACATTTAGCAAGAAACTGACCATCATATGTTGTCTGTTTGGTCTTTCACCTGTTACACCTTTTCCTCTGCCTTTAATACGTGTTGGTGCATTATGCAATGTTACTTGGCACACTTATGAACTAATTTTTTTAAAATAACTTTTTATAGTGATGTGGGTGAGAGTTTACAGAGCAGACTGGTTTTCCATTCACAATTCATACACAGTTTGCTCTGTGACTTTGACTGCAATCCTCACAGGGTAACAGCACTCTTCCCACTTGTTTTGCTGTTTACCATTTCTGTTTGTCCTTCTTTCCTATTCCTTCCTGTCTTTATCCCTGGGCAAATGCTGCCCTTTTGATCTGGTGTAGTTTATTGTTCTAATAAACGTATTACCTCCTTGGTGTTACTGTTCACCTTATAGACCTGTCTTCTCTTTTGCCTGAAAGTTGAGCCTTGGGGGGTGAGTTCAGTGCCCAGACCTGAAGGGTGTCTGAGCGCCATAGTCTCAGGAGTTCCACCAGTCTCTTACCAGACCAATAAGCCTGCTTTTTTTTTTTTTTTTCTTTTTTATGATTTTGAGATTTATTCCACATTTTTCTCCTACTGTATTCAGAACCTTCTCTTGTGATCCCTTTCAGAGTGGTTGGCATTGGTAGCCAAGCACCATCTAGTTTTTCTGGTCTCAGGGTCATGGAGGCTGGGGTTTGCATGGTCCATTAGTGCTTTGGACTAATTATGTCCTTGTGTCTTTGATTTTCTTTCCTTATCTTCGCTCTGGACAGGGAGAGACCAGTAGTTGTGCCTTGGATGGCTGCTCACAAGCTTTTAAGACCCCAGTAGCTACTTACCAAAGTAGGATGTAGAACCTTGTCTATGTGGACTTATAATGCCAGTTGACCTTGATGTCTCCTGAGAGACTGTGATCCTGAGTCCCCAGGCCCAGCAACTCATTCCCTGAAGGTGTTTGGTGATGGCTAAGAAGTTTTCATAACTTTGTCCCGTGTATACTCTATTCTATTTATGGATATATTTGCAGTACATATAGATACATGTACAGAAATGTGTATGAATTTATAGAATGTGTAGTCCTATTTGCCATCCCATTTCTGTTCAACTTGCATGTTTCTCTGTGTATCCACTCACAGATTGTTGTTATTATTGCAGGATTGTGTATATCATAATATATACGTTTGTTGTCTTTAACTCTTAGGCTCCTCCTTGTGTCTTCATTCACCTGGATCATTTTGTGTTGACCTGCTTCTTATTATAAATTGCCTTTCTCTAATTAATACATGTCCGTCCTCTACTCAGTGATTTACTGTTTCTTCCCCTCCCATCCCTGGTAACCTTCAATGAATGTTTCTTTCTGGATGAAAACCTTTTCTTGACATTTTACGGTAGTGATCACATATGATATTTGTCCTTTTGTGATTGACTAATTTCTCTCAGCATAATGTCTTCTAGGTTCATCTGTGTTATGAAGTGTTTTGCAGATTGACTGTTATTCTTTAACCTTGTGTAATATTCCATTGTGTGCACGTACCATGGTTCGTTTATCCATTCATCTGTTGACAGGCACTTAGGTTGTTTCCATCTTTTTGCTTTTGTGGATAATGTTGTGATGAACATGGGTGTGCATATACCTGTTTGTGTCACGGCTCTTATTTCTCTAGGATATATCCCTAGTAGCTGGATTGCTGGATCATATAGTATTTCATGTTCTAGAAGAACGTGGCATCAGGATTGTAGAAAGACTTATTGACCACATGCGATACGCAGATGACACTGCCTTGCTTGCTGAAAGTGAA
>NW_006921952.1:3020159-3021848 GCF_000298275.1 Orycteropus afer afer | reverse complement strand
TCATAGGTTTTGTTGGGAAATGTGAGGCCTCCTACTTTGTTGATCTTTTTTGTTGGTGTTGTTTTAGTGTTTACTAAGTCTTTATGATTTTCTTCTTTTTTTTTTTTATTTTGGTGATAAGTAAGGTTTATTAATTTTCTTTGAGTTACCCTGTAACTTATTATCTTCCCAAGTTTAAAACAGTCCATTGTATCTGGATATCATCTTGTCTTCCTAGGAGTCATTTTGGAAGTTCTGTAATGACATCATTTATTCCCTTTTTACTTTGTTGTTGTCATTGTTTATAAATCGATATCTCCGATTCCTCATTTTCAGTATTGTAGGTTTATTTTATTTTTGATACTTCTATATTTGGGTTGATTTCCAGGTCGTGTTGTATGTATTAATCTCTGGTTGTTGTCTGTCATTGTTAGTTCTCTGTCTGAAGGACTTCCTTTAACATATATTGTAAAGTTAGCCTGATTTTTACAAATTACCATAACTTGTGTTTTTCTGGAAATGTACTTGTTTTGCCATGTGTTTGAGGGACAAGTTTGCTGGATATTTAATTCTTGGTTGGCAGTTGTTTTCATTCAAGGTTTTATATGCTATACCATTGCCTTCTTGCTTGCGTTGTTTCTGCTGAGAAATCAGAGCTTAGTTTTATTGGTTCTTCTTCGTAGGTAACTTTGTTTTCTCTACGCTGTTTTCAAGATTCTTTCTTTGTCTTTGATTTTGGAGATTTTTTTCCTTGGGGAATCCATCTTCTTTGGGGATTGTTCAGCTTCTTGAATGCACATTATCTTGTCTTTCATGATATTAGGGATATATTCTTGCAACAAATCCTCAACAGTTTTCTCAGTGTGCTATTTTTGGATCTCTTTTTGTTCTGGAATTTTGATCACACATAAGTTACTCTTCTTAACAGTGTCCCATATAATTTAAGCATTCTTCATTTTTTTCTCATTCTTTTTTTCCTGATTGTTTCTCTATCAGATTAGTATTAAGAGATTTGTCTTCAGTTTCACTAATTCTTTCTTTTGTTGATTCAGTTCTGATCTTGTGCCCTTCTAATTATTAATGTATTACCTGTTCTGAAATTTCATTATTAATCTTCTGGATTTCAATTTACTATTTTTATTTGATTTCTAATTTTTTGTTTATTTTGTCAACTTTTTCTTGTATTTTGTTTTTTATTATTCTAGAATTTTGTCTATATTCCTTAATTTTTATCTGTGGTTCCCTTCATTGTTCTCTGAATCTGTTGAAGGTACCTAAATATAATTGTCTTAAATTCCTTACCACGTAGTTCCAATATCATGTCTTCCTCTGGGAAATTTTCTGTTCCTGTATGTTGACCCTTTGTTTGAACTATCTTGTCCTGTTTTTTTTTCTTTTTTCTTTTTGTGTGTGTGTGTGTATGATTGGAACTTTTTTTGTAGTAATAATGTGGAATGCTTCATGAATTTTTATAACATCCTTGTGCAGGGATCATGTTAATCTTTTCTGTATTGTTCCAGTTTTAGTACATGTGCTGCTAAAGTGAGCACTAAACCAAATTTTGGTAATTTCTTACAATTTGTGAGACTAATTTTCTTTTTCTTTTTTTAGAAATGATAGTTTAATGAACCCTTGTGTGCCGCCACTCTATGTTATCCTGCCATTTTAAAAAATGCATTTATCGATATATAATTTATGTACAGTGAAATA
>NW_006921952.1:2996574-3002381 GCF_000298275.1 Orycteropus afer afer | reverse complement strand
AAACCGACCGCAGCATATATGGGATTTTTGTATCTTTTTAAAAAGTGGCTTGGGTCAGTGGGGGGAATGATGGCTATTTAGTAAATGGTGTTAAGACCATTGGCTTTTGACTCGAAGAAAATAGATTTAGATTCCTACTTGTTAATGTACAAAAAAATTCTAGCTAGGTTTAAAATACACACACACACACACACACACTAATACACACAAACCCTCAAGACTTTATTAGTCCCAAAAAGAAGGATAGAAGAATATGTGTGGACGAGGCTTTCCCAAGTACATCTGAGGACATAAAAGGAAATATGAGTGATTTGACTATTTAAAAACTCCATAGTCAAACAGTCAAATGAGAAGAGTACAGACTTTGAGAGAATACTTTCAATATGTGAATTACATAAAGCTATAAATTCTCTAAAGTATGAGCATATTCTTCAGATTAATAATAAAAAGACATACTCCCCAAAAGAAAAATGGACAGATGCTATAAACAGATAACTCATAGATTACAAAATGAAAATGACTAATGAACATAAGATTGTTCAGCATCACGAGTATACAGCAATTCATGTTTGAAATGAAAAGGACAAGTGTTTGCTCAGAAGATTATCAAGATTAAACACATTGGTATCAGCTGTGCTGTCGGGACAGGGGAATGTGTGTGGCTTTCTTTCGCTGGAGGAGTGACCCATATGCCTTGTTTGAAACTAAAAATTTATGTATTCTTTGACCATGGGATTCCATTTCTAGGTTACAGCCTACAAAAAAAAAAAAAAAAGTTACCCATTTGTAAAAAATGCATGTAACAGGATAGTTGTTTCAACATTTTTGATAAGAACAACAACAACAAACACAACACGTTACATGTTTATCCAGAGGAGTGTGGTTAACAGAATTGTGGTATACCCCTGCACTGTGCTGCTTGACCTTAGAACAGACACAAAGATCTCCGTATGCTGTTAGGGAAAGATTTGTGAGATTTACTGTTGGGTCAAAAAAGGAAGTTGAAAAACCTGCATGTATAGTATGAGCCTATTTGTGGAAGGATTAAGAGGCTGTATATTGGTTTCCTTTATCCTTTCTGTAGACGTTGATGCTAGTATGTGCATAGGCAGTTCCTGCAGTGGTAATACCCTAGGAAAGAAGGGTTGTCTATGTACCCTCTGCACTCTGAGCTTACTCGCCATGAGCATCTGTTACTTTATGAGGATGCTTTTGAGGATCTTTTCAGTGACGTGGAAAATATTTCGGTTATATTTTTGATGGGAAAATCTAGGAGAAATTGGAACCCTCATCCATTGCTGGTGGGATCGTGAATGGTATAGCTACTGTGGAAAAGATGGAGGTTCATCAAAAAGTTAACATAGAATTACCATATTAACCAGCAGTTCAACTCCGAGGTAAAGGCGTAACTTGTTTACTTGTTTACTGTGCCTCATTTTACTGGGCTTTGCAGATACTGCGTATTTTACAAGTTGAACAAATCGAAGGCTTGTGGCAACCCTGTGTCAAGCAATTCTGTTGGCACCATTTTGCCAAGAACATGTGCTCGCTTCATGTCTCTGTGTCACATTTCAGTAATTCGCAATATTTCAGACTTTTCTGTAATACTAGTGCACACTTTATAGACTACAATAACTGTTGTAACATAACTTTCATATGCAGTGGGAAACTAAAAAAAAACCTGACTTGCTTTATTGTGACATTCACTTCATCATGGTAGATTGAAATGGAACCCATACTATCTCCAAGGTATGCCTGCATATACCTGAAAGTATTTAAAGCGGGAACTCCAGCAGAGAGTTGTACACCAGTGTTCACTGCCGAAGCTTGCACAGTAGTCAAAATGTGGGAATAGTCTAAACGTTTGTCTGCCGATAAATGGATAAACGTCAGTCATAACAAGAAATGAAGGCCTGATCCCCACCACGACATGTATGAACCTTGACAACAAGCTCAGTAGATCAGTCAGAAACAGAACGACACATATTATATGATCCTGCTTGCATGAAATACTGGAATAGGCGAGTGCATAGAGTCTACCAGTGGTTACTAGGGCTGAGGGAGGAGGAGAGGGACTTACTGCTTGGGGACCCTGAGCTTCTGAGGGACAATTTGGAAACAATGGTGCTGGTCACACAACATGATGAATGTAGTTAATGTCACTAAAGTGTTTGTGTACAGTGTTTTGTTGTATATGTACTTACCACAGTTTTTTAGAAAAGCACTCTATGCAGGATGACGCAAAGATTTTGAAAAATGAGTGTGTGTGTGCGTGTGTTAGGAGAGAGAAGAATAAGGAGGGAGGTAGGCAGACATGAACTCCTTTCTGTATATGTACTTGGAAGACACTGCACTAAAATAATGTCTGTGGATGCTGATTACTGTTATTTGTGTTTTTAAGAGAGAACCCGTAATCCGTTACTAATGAGACAGGTCACTGAAACTCTCTTAGAGAGCAGCCAGTCTGCACTTGTTTGCCATCCTGGGTTCATGCTGGAGTTCCCCTTGCTTCCTTGCCATGCAGTGACTCAGTGGAGGGGAAATGGGTCACACTGCTGCTGTCTGTCTCCGGGTGCAGAATGAAGCTTCTGGGCTCCAGTGTAGTGGGTGCTTCCTATGCAGATAATTTTGTCTTTACATGTGTTTTCTTTCTTCAGGGGTCTGTTTTCTTTTTGTTAGCTTTCAGTTCTTCTTTTCCCCTTTGTTCCCTCCCCTCCCGTCCCACCCCTGGTAACCAACAAAGATCATTTTCTTCCGTATATAAACCTTTCCTTGACAATTTACAGTAATGAACTAATACAGTATTTGTCCTGTGATTGACTTATTTCACTCAGCATAATGTCCTCCAAGGTCTTCCATGTTATGTGGTGTTTTGCAGATTCTATATTATTCACTCAGCATAATGTCCTCCAAGGTCTTCCATGTTATGTGGTGTTTTGTAGATTCTATATTATTCTTCAGTGTTGCATAGTATTCCATTGTGTGTATGTACCATATTTTGGTTATCCATTCTTCTGTTGATGGGCACCTAGGTTGTTTCCATCTTTTTGCTATTGTAAACAGTGCTGTATCTGTTCTTGTCCTGGCTCTCACTTCTTTAGGACATACACGTAGTAATGGAATGGCTGGCTCAAATGGTATTTCTAATTCCAATTTTTAAGGGATCACCATACTGCTTTCCAGAGTGGTTGTATCATTTTACAGTCCCATCCTCGCCAGGATTTGTTATTTTCTGCCTTGTTGAACTTCGCTAGTAGTGCTGGGGCATGATGGTATCTCATCATTTTGATTTGCATCTTTCTAATGGCTAATGCTTGTGAGCTCTGGTAGCATAGTGGCTAAGACACTTGCCTGCTAACCAGACGGCTGGCGGTTCAAACCCACCAGCCACTCCTCGGAAGGAAGGTTGGGCAATCCTACTTCCGTAGTGATACTGCCTCGGAAACCCAAGGAGGGGTCGCTATGAGTCGGGTTTGACTCGACGGCACACAACAACAACAACAACAACAACAATGCTTGTGAACACTTTTTCATGTGTTTCTTGGCTGCTTGAATATCCTCTTTGATGAAGTGTCTATTCATGTGTTCTGCCCATTTTTAAATTGCATTGTTAGCCTTTTTGTTGTGAGGTGTTGTAGTTTTCTAATTCTAGAGATAATGTCCCTTGTAAGATATGTTGTTGCCCCATATTGTTTCCCAATCTGTAGGCTCTCTTTTGACTCTTTTGGAGAAGTCTTTGGAAGCACATAAACATTTAATTTTTAGAAGGTCCCATTCATCTAGTTTACATTCTGCTGTTTGTGCATTTTGGATTATGATTAACAGTATGTTTATGCCATAAATCAGGGCCCCTAAATTTGCACCTATTTTTTCCTTGAGGAACTTTATAGTTTTAGGTTTCACATTTAAGTCTTTGATCCATCTGGAGTTATTTTTTGTGTATGGTGTGAGGTATGGATCTTGTTTCAGTTTCCTGGAAATGTATATCCAATTTTGCCAGCTCTATTTGTTAAACAGACAATCTCTTCCCCATTTAACGGCTGATGGATCTATTTCTGCGTTCTCAATTCTATTCCACTGGTCTATGTGTCTGTCGTACCAGTACCAGGCTGTTTTGACTACTGTGGCTGCATAGTAGGTTTTGAGATCTGGGAGCATGAGACCTCCTACTTACTTGTTCTTCAATAGTGCTTTACTTAATGCAGGGTCTTTTTCCTTTCCACGTAAAATTAGTGACTGGTTTTTCTATATCTTTAAAGAATATTGGTGGGATCTGGATTGGGATTGCATTGAATATATAGATTACTTTGGGTAGGATTGACATTTTCACAATGTTCAATCTTCCTATCCATGAGTGTGGTATGTTCTTCCAATGTTATACAATGTGGAATAGAAGCCGTGATAGAGGGCATGCTTGTCTGGTTCACGTTTGTAAGAGGCGTGCTTTCAGACTCTTGCCATTGAGAATAACGTTGACTGTTGGTTTTGCATATATGCCATTTATTATGTTGAGGAATGTCCCTTCTATTCCTATTTTATGTACAATTTTTATCAGGAATGGATGTTGGGTTTTATCAAATGCCTTTTCTGTATCAATTGATATAATCATGTGGTTCTTTTCCTTTGTTTTATTGATGTGATGGATGACAATGATTGTTTTTCTACTGTTGAACCATCCTTGCATATCTGGTATGAACCCCTCTTGGTCATTGTGACAGTTAAATTTGTATGTTAACTTGCCTGGGCCTGGTTGAGTGGCTGGGCAGCTGGTGGTAGTTATTCTCCATGATGAGACTGGCAGTCCACTCCATGGTGGGTCTGCTTCCTGTGTATAAGGAGAAGCCTTGTGGATAGTCTCTAGCTGATGGCACGCTTGAGCCCTGCATGTAGCTGAGTCATTGTTCAGCAGTCTGCCATGCTCTGCCGATCTTGGAACTTTTAATGGACTTGAATTAATGGCCTGCCATGTGGTTTGGTAGTATTGGGACTGTGCCTTTTTACTTGTCAACCTTGGGCTTGTCAGTCTTAGCAGCCAGCAGCTGAGTGAAGAAAAGCCTCCAGCTTCAGTGGGCCAAGAGCAGGAGGCAGAGCTGCAACTCAAGGTTGAGGGGCATTCACCTAGCCCCTAGATAGAGCCTGTCACTTTGAATTTGGACTTAAAGTTTCCAAATTGTAAGAATAAACTCCTGTTTGTTTGAGCCATCCCATTTGTGGTATATTCCTGTCAGAGGTATCCAGAACAGTCATAATGTATTATTTTTTTGATACGTTGTTGGAATCTATGGCTAGGATTTTGTTGAAGATTTTTGTATCTGTATTCATGAGGGAAGGATATTGGTCTGTAGTTTTCCTTTTTTAGTGATATCTTTGCCTGGTTTTGGTATCAGTGTTATGCTTGCTTCATAAAATGAATTAGGGAGGATTCCATCCTTTTCTACGTTCTGGAATAGTTTGAGTAGATTAGTGTCAGTTTTTCTTTGTACATTCGGTAGAATTCTCCAGTGAAACCATCTGGGCCAGGAGTTTTTTAATTGGTAATTTTTTTAATGATCTGTTCAATTTTTTCTTTTGTTATGAGTCTGTTCAACTTTCCCACCTCAGTCTGTGTTCTTTTAGGTAAGTCATGTGTGTAGTGGTTATGTTTGTGTGTCAACTTGGCAGGGCCTGGTTGAGTGGCTGGGAAGCTGGTGGTAGTTCTTCCCCATGATGAGACTGGCAATCAGCTCCATGGTGGGATCTACCACAAGCAGCTGAGTAGCTGCCTTTGGGATGTGGTCTGCTTCCTGTATGTAAGGAGAAGCCTTGGG
>NW_006921952.1:2993383-2994984 GCF_000298275.1 Orycteropus afer afer | reverse complement strand
CAGTCTGCAACTCTTTGTGTCTTAAGTGGTGCATTTAGTCCATTGGCATTCAGTGTAATTATGGACAAGTATGAATTGGTTGTTTTCATTTGTTGTATGGTTTTTTTGTGGTGTTGCTGATTTCTTTGTTGCATATAATTTTCTGTGCTGAGCTCGTCTTTTTTATGAATCGTGTTATCACTTCTTTTGTTGCTGTTGTTTTAGTATTTGCTAAATATTTGTGCTTGTCCTCTTTTTAATTTTGATGCAAAGGTTTATCATGTTTCTTTGAGGTTACCCTGTGATTTATACTTTTCTTCCCAAGTTTAGAACAGTCCATTCTATCTTGAAACTCTCTTGACTTCCTCACCATATAGAGTTCTGTATCTACACTGTTTTACCCCTCTTTTTGGCTTGTAGTTGTTCTCATATGCCAATTGATGTCTTTGCTTCCCTGTTTACAATCTTGTAAGCTTATTTACTTTGGATACTTCCATAACGGGGTTGGTTTTTGGGTTATGTCGTCATTTGTGTTAATAGTTGATTGCTGTTTGCTGTTGTTGTTGCTTCTCTGTCCAGAGGACTCCTTTTAGCATCTCTTGTAAGGTTGGTCTGGTTTTAACACATTCTCTTAATTTCTGCTTATCTGAAAATGTCCTAGTTTCACCCTCGTATTTCAGGGATAGTATTGCTGGGTATATAATTCTTGGTTGGAAATTTTTTTCTTTCAGAGTTTTATATATACCATCCTATTGTTTTCTCTCCTGCATGGTTTCTTCCGAGAAATCTGAGCTTAGACTTACTGGTTGTCCCTTGTAGGTAACTTTTCATTTTTCCCGTGCTGTTTTCAGGATTCTTTCTTTGTATTTGGTTTTGATGAGTTTGATGATGATATGTCTTGGTGATTTTCTTTTGGGACCTGTACTGTTTGGGGAACATTGGACTTCTTGAATGGATATATTCTTGTCTTTCATCAGACTGGGGAAATTCTCTTCCAGCAAATCTTCGACAGTTTCTGTTTTATCCATCTCTTCTTCTTGTGGAATTCTGATTACATGTACGTTATTCCTTTTGATGGTATCCTACATGAACCTTAGGCTTTCTTCAATTTGTTTTGATCTTTTTTCTGATTGACCCCTTTCCCATGACGTATTGAGGGTATTTGTTTTCAGTCTCATGAATTCTGTCTCCCATTGATTTGATTCTACTCCTTTGCCCTTTCAATGTGTTACTTATTTCTGAAAATTTAGTATTAATCTTCTAGATCTCTATCTGTAGATTTTGTATCATTTCTGATTTTTCATTTATTTTGTCATTTTGTTCTTGTATTGTCTTTTGAAATTATTCTAGGTTTTTTTTTTCCTGTGTTTTCCTCAATTTTGTCAGTGTTTTCCTTGATATGTCTTTCAGTGCATTGAAGATACATAAATATAATACTTTTCAATTCCTTATCAGGGAATTCTAATGCCGCTTCTTCCTCAGGGATGTGTTCTGGATTTGTATACTGGTCCCTTGTTACTACTGTTTTATTTTCTTTGTTTTGTTTGGATGTTATCTGAGTAAGCAGGATACTGTGCTCCTCTGTTTGCTAGTTGGCAGCACTTATATTTCAGCACCTGTCT
>NW_006921952.1:2989854-2993283 GCF_000298275.1 Orycteropus afer afer | reverse complement strand
TGCTGTTTTCAGGATTCTTTCTTTGTATTTGGTTTTGATGAGTTTGATGATGATATGTCTTGGTGATTTTCTTTTGGGACCTGTACTGTTTGGGGAACATTGGACTTCTTGAATGGATATATTCTTGTCTTTCATCAGACTGGGGAAATTCTCTTCCAGCAAATCTTCGACAGTTTCTGTTTTATCCATCTCTTCTTCTTGTGGAATTCTGATTACATGTACGTTATTCCTTTTGATGGTATCCTACATGAACCTTAGGCTTTCTTCAATTTGTTTTGATCTTTTTTCTGATTGACCCCTTTCCCATGACGTATTGAGGGTATTTGTTTTCAGTCTCATGAATTCTGTCTCCCATTGATTTGATTCTACTCCTTTGCCCTTTCAATGTGTTACTTATTTCTGAAAATTTAGTATTAATCTTCTAGATCTCTATCTGTAGATTTTGTATCATTTCTGATTTTTCATTTATTTTGTCATTTTGTTCTTGTATTGTCTTTTGAAATTATTCTAGGTTTTTTTTTTCCTGTGTTTTCCTCAATTTTGTCAGTGTTTTCCTTGATATGTCTTTCAGTGCATTGAAGATACATAAATATAATACTTTTCAATTCCTTATCAGGGAATTCTAATGCCGCTTCTTCCTCAGGGATGTGTTCTGGATTTGTATACTGGTCCCTTGTTACTACTGTTTTATTTTCTTTGTTTTGTTTGGATGTTATCTGAGTAAGCAGGATACTGTGCTCCTCTGTTTGCTAGTTGGCAGCACTTATATTTCAGCACCTGTCTCTTTTCCAGTCATTAGCCTCTGGTATATCCATGTTGCCCTTGGCAAGTGGATCCCTTGAATCTGAATGAGAATGCTGTCACTTTAAATATCCAAAATGGCCACCACTTGTAAATGTTCAAAATGGCTGCGCCCTCTGGATAGCCGAAAGTCCACAGCTGTTTGTCTCCTCCTTTGCTGTTTCCCTTTTCAGTTGTCATCTACCTGTGCAGTAGTCTGTGCAGCCCTTAGTGAGAAGACCTGCTTTTTAGGTTAATTCTCCTGTCCTAACACCACTTGGAAATATTCAGGCTGTCCGTGGTGTCAGGAGAGCTGATAGTGCACAGCTCCGTTTGTCTCCTTACTCACTGTTTTCATTCAGGTTCTTCTACTGGTTGGTGTTTAATCCACTTCTGTGTCTTTCCTTTCAAAGCTCAGGGCTCCAGATTGTCTTCTGTGTCTGTGTCAGTTGGTTTCTCTTTTGTTTGTTGAAGAGGATCCGTGTAGCTTCTCTGTCTATTCCGCCATCTTACTGGAAGTAGCTTGCCTTATTTTTTATCACATTGTCTTCACCCTCGTGCTGTCATTTGAAGCCATGCCTCTGTTTCACTTCTGCGCCTTCCACATCATTTATTATTCTTTCTGTAGGTCCAGCCAGATCTTAGAACTACGTAGAATTAATGTTCAGCCAGCCATTCCTTTTACATTGTGCAGTTAAGATTTTCCATTAAGGACATATTATGTTTGACGGATATTTCTCAGCTCACTTTGGTCTCCCAGACTTGTGTCACCACTTTCTTTCTGACAGGTACTATGCCTGCTGTTAGGGTAATAGAGGTGAATGTTAGTTACTAGCTGTCCAATGGAGAGTTCAACTTTCTTCTGTCATTTGTCGTCTGACAATAACATCACCCAAATGAGCTGCAGCTACAAATCTTGTACAAAAGTTAGAGCCATTTATTACAAAGTCAAAGAATGTAAAAAAGTTCTAATTAAAAAGCTAATGTCTAATAAACTTTTAAAAACCAAAAAAAAAAAAAAAAAACTCCCTGCCATTGAGTCAATTCTGACTCTTAACAATTCCCATAGTGTTTCCAAGGCTGTAAATCTTTATGGAAGCAGACTGCCTCATCTTTCTTCCACAGAGCAATTAGTGGGTTCAATCCATTGACATATGCCATTAGCACTTCTTAAAACAAAACAAAACCAAAAAGACACTTATTTTCCTGACTTGAAATACTGAAATCATACGATTTGAAAACAGATCCTTACTGGTTGGATGGATGGTTAACTGGCAGAACATTCTTGGGCTGTGGCAGTAGTAGGTGTTGTCTTTTTCTTTGTGGTCTTGTTTAGTTTGGTTTACAGTTTTCTGTCTTCTACTGTATGCTTTTTATGTATTCTAATTTTTTGATCCCAGTCCTAAAGGGGAATTGACTGATGGATCATGTGAACACTTGTTAATACTTTATTTTATTTTTTTAATTGTGATTTGGGTGAAAGTTTATGGTGCAAATTGTTTTTCACTTCCATATGATTTTTAAATAGGTGACAACATTCACTCACTATATGCAGTTCATAATTTTTGGGAGTGATCTTAAGTGAGCCCTGGTGGTATAGTGATTGAAACACCTGGTTACTAATGAAAAGGTCAGAAATTTGAACCCACAGCCACTCCCCAGGAGACAGATGTGGCAACCTGCTTTCTTAAAGATTTACAGCCTTGGAATCTCTATGGGTGTTCTACTCCTTCCTGTATCTTTGCTATGAGTCAAGATTGACTCGGTGTGATCTTCACTGAAAAGGAGCCCTGGTGGTAGGGGTGTACTTGTTAAGGTACTTGGCTGCTCAACAGAAGGCCAGTCATTCGAGCCTACCAGACATTCCCAGGGCTTGAGGAGTCTGCTGCTGTAAAAATTACAGCCGGGGAAACCCTATGAGGACTTCTGTTGAGTTGCTGTCAGTTACAATTGACTTGATGGCAATGATTATCTTATATTAAGGAGTGTAAAGGGGTATAAATGGTTACATAGGGTCGTCTGCTAACCAAAAGGTTGGGAGTTTGAATCTACTCATGGTTTGGAAGAGAAGCCTGGTTATCTTATGAAATTTCAGTGTTTGAAGACTCAGTGGAACACAGTTCCATTCTGACACCCGTAGGATCACTGAGTGTCATGGTTGATTCAAAAACAGGTAGTTTGGGTTGGTTTTATCTTACTGCATGAGGGATTTTGTTAGTTTAAATCAGTTGTCTTTTTGTACTCTCAGTTACAAATGATTGTGAGTGGATTTTAAATAAATATTTGTAATCATGTTTCTTTTAAAAGAGAAGTGGCTTCTATCAGTATTTCTTTTAAAATGAAGTTCATAACATTCTAGTTAGATACTTGAAAAAGAAAAATATACTTTTGATTTCTTTTTTAGTTTTGAAAAATACTTTCTCTGAGAGATACAAAACCCATCGAGAGTATTAATTAAATAATATTTTCTTGACTTTATCTCTGATGTCTGCTGAGAACAGGACTTATTTTCTCTTCTGAAATAGAAACTGAGGTACATACTATTTAATTGTGGTATTTTATGAGAGCACCTACTTTTGTGTCAAGCCTCATGTTCCCAGTAACTAAATAAGTGGGTGTGCCTCTTTCTCTTGAACTTGAGACTAAATC
>NW_006921952.1:2987818-2989694 GCF_000298275.1 Orycteropus afer afer | reverse complement strand
GATGGAATTTGAGGGCTCTTCTGGCTCTGATAATAAAGTCAGCAGGTTATTTCTTTAGAAGTTGAAATGGCGAGTGATTTATCCCTCTTATATTTAACTCAAATATATTTTTAGGTTAAAACTGGGAAAATAATTGTAGGTTTTAACCTAAAGTGAATCATGCAGATCTGTGTTTATAGAAGTGTCTGTTATTTTAAATGCATTTATATACATTTTGATGTGTACACACATATGTACTAATGGTTCTGCTTCATGTATAGCTCTGGCAGGCAGTATGCTAGCTGTGTTCTTGAATTTTCCTGCTAATCGGTCTTTTTGTTTATTCTTTAAAATTTCTTCCACTTCATCAGGGAAATTATTATAAAATGAGTTATGTATTTTTCCTACCAGTTCCATTTGAAACTACTTTTTTTCTTAATTGTTCAGTGAAGTAAAACTGACAACAACAACAACAACAAAGAAACAAGCCCATTGCTGTTGAGGGCATTCCCACTCATGGCGACCCTGTACATTCCAGAGTAGAACCCCTCCGCAGGCTCTCCCTGGCTGTAAGCTTTACAGAAGCAGCTCTCCGGGTCTTTCTTCCATGGCACTGCTGGGCGAGTTTGAACCTCCAGTGTTGAGGTTAGCAGTTGAGCACAACCCAGGGACCCTAGTTGCTCAGTAGCACCACTGTGAACACCATTGAGTTTTCTGACTGCTTGGACATGTGCGGCCAGGGGGTGGCAAGGTGTGTTGAGCAGGTATTGTAACTGTGAGTAAAATGAAGGTAAAAGAAGAGGAGGGTAGGAGGAAGGACAAAGGAGAGGATGGATGTTGTTGACAGATGGAACATGAGCAAATGGAGAGATCTGTGATCTAATGGAATTTCAAAAGACAGCAACTGTCTGACAAATTGTTGGATATGAAGGTTCAGAAGTGTAGCTGCATTCCTAGAAGTGACTGAACTGATAGTACAGAATAATTTTTGTTTTTTCAGATTCTGTTGGATTTCCTTAAGGTAGTATAGGCAAGTAAGAACCTATAGTTTTCAATATAGGAAAAGAACGATTGGAACTTAGTATGCCAGTTCCTGGTAAATGCTATTTCTGTTACTTTTGTGAGTGTTGGTGGTAAAGTCGTTAGGCTCTTGGCTGCTAACTTAAACCTACCAGCCACTGGTTCTACTTTGGTTCTGGTTTGTCCGATAGGGTTGTTATGAATTGGGATCTGCTTGATGACAGTGGACCTGGTTTTTTCATTTTGGTTACTTTTGTATCTTATACTTAGTGTTTTACAGGAATTTGCAAATGATTCAAACAACCAGAAATGTGCTGAGTTTGGTTTAGTGCGTGTCTCAGTTATACTTCAGACAGTGTTTCTGTGCTACACATAAAGTTTTCCCTGGCCAGTTCTTTGAGAAGTGATGTCTTCTCAGTGGTCTTCCTAGTCTGTCTCAGTCTGTCTTTGAGATGTTTCAACAAATGGATGCCCCACTGGAGGCACTCACTCGGTTATGCCAAGAGATTTGGAAGACAGCTACCTGGCCAGCTAACTGGAAGAGATCCATATCTGTACCCATTCCAAAGAAAGGTGATCCCACAGAATGTGGAAATTTTCAAACAATATCATGAATATTGCATGTAAGTAAAATCTTACTGAAGATAATTAAAAAACGGTTGCAGCAGTATTCCAACAGAGAACTTCCAGAGGTGAAAGGTGGATTCAGAAGAGGATGGTGGAACAAGGGATCATTGCTGATACCAGATGGATCTTGGCTCAAAGCAAAGAATACCAGAAAGATGGTGCAGTGTAGTAAATTACTTAGTGTGGCTTTTCTACCCATAAGTCTTTGTAAACTCCAAGGTGGGAATTGCTATTAGCAACTGAGGAGATC
>NW_006921952.1:2983142-2983942 GCF_000298275.1 Orycteropus afer afer | reverse complement strand
TATGGCGATTCCTTAGAAACTGGAATTAGAAAAACACATTTGAGCTAGTCATTCCATTACTAGGTGCATATCCTAAAGAAGTGAGAGCTATGACAAGAACAGACATATGCTCACCCACATTCATCGCAGCACTATTTACAATAGCCAAAAGATGGCTATCAACCATATCAATGGCCAAAAGGTGCCCATCAACAGAAGGATGGATAACAAAACTATGGTACATATACACAATGGAATATTATGCAGCACTAAAGAATAATGTAGAGTCTGTAAAACACCACATAACATGGATGAACTTGGAGGACATTATGCTGAGTGAAGTAAGTCAATCAAGGAAAGACAAATACAGTATTAGTTCATTGTTGTAAAAAGTCAAGGAATGGTTTATATATGGAAGGAAACTTTCTTTGTTGGTTACCAGGGGAGGGAGGGGAAGGAAAGGAGCACAGCAAAAGAAAAGAAAAATGCATTGCCCATGTCACTTTAGGTTAGTGTATTTCACTGTCCATAAATTATATTTTAATAAAATTCATTTATAAAAAAGAGTCAGCGATGGTGGATCTGTTGGATCATTAGGCTGGCCTGCTGAATCCAGTTGTAGATGCATTTATTTGTTTTTTGAACATTGAATTGGAATGCTTTTTGTAGAGTGTGTGCTTTCCTGTTTTCTATAACCTCTCTGGCTCCTATTATCTTTCACCTAGATGCTTCCTGTACAGCAGTCCTGCCTGGTGCTGTCCTATGTCCTGGTTGCTTTGTAGCCTGTCATGGTCCCTCACTGTGATGTGCCATGTCTCTCC
>NW_006921952.1:2981199-2982467 GCF_000298275.1 Orycteropus afer afer | reverse complement strand
GTTGTGGCCTTGGTGGTGCAAAGGGAATGGGCATTTTGTGGGATGGCTTCAGGTGCCTTTGTGTGGCGCAGCTAAAGTCCTCAGTGCCTTATAAAGAAATAGTAATGTCTTTTATAGTTGACCTTTTAGATAGAAATAGAAGTCTGGCTCTTAAGCTTGAAATAATGAAAAGGCAGAGAAGTAATTTGGGCTCAGTCCATTTTGGGCAACTAATTGAAAGTGTTTCTCTTGAGATTTAACAATATATTGTTGCTAGGCAATTTTATTACATTTTAAGATTTCATTTCAGTTAAATTATTTTTTTGTGCTATTTAGGCTTGAAATGTTGACGTTTATTACGTTGAAAAGGGTGGGGATTCTTTTGTGAGTCTTGTAGGTACTGATGATCCTACGTGTGTTGTCATCTTCTGAAACCTTACAGAGCTTTCCCTCTGGTCTCTCCCGGGAGTGAGAAAAGCTTTGTTTTCTTCCTCTTTCTGATGTCCGGTTGCTCTTCTTTGAGTTTGGACACCTGCTTTGAGCGGTTGTAGAGCTGTGGAATTACAAAGCAGAAAATATATTTGTACTTTTGATTCTGTTTTAGCTCTGCTTTTTGTTGAAATTATCAACTGTTACATCCTTGTGTCTCTAGTATGAATCATTACGGCTTAGCTTGGTTCAGTCAGATTATGGAAGTGTTGCCCAGTCAGTGGCCAAGTGGAATCCAGCTTCTTAATGTTTATGAAGAAATGATAGGGTGAGCTTTTCCAAGTTAAAAAGGTGAACAAACACCAGTTATGGCACATTCAGTAGAATGATTTTGCTACATCTACTATTTTTAATAAGGCAGCTCTTAATTTTTGATGGACACCTTCATTCTCTTAGGCGCTGCAGTTTGCTTTTATTCACTTAGCAAAGTTCATGATGACACGTCGACTTTGGTAGTCTGTTGCTTAATGATCTGAAATGACATTTTTTCCTAAATTTTATTGACTTTGTTGTTGTTGAGAATATACACAGCAGTGCATACATCAATTCAGTGGTTTCTCCATGTTCAATTCAATGACATAGATGACAGTCTTCGAGTTGTGCAGCCGTTCTCACTCCCGTTTTCTGAGTTGTTCCTCTTGCATTAACATAAACTCACTGCCTCCTAAATTTCTTGTCTTTCAAGTTGCTGTTGCCACTTTGATTCCATAGAGATAGTTTTTCAAAGAGCATAATGTCTCCTTGAAATGCTCAAGGCAGACATTTTTTACTCGTTAAACTTTTCTTTGGTTTTACAATGA
>NW_006921952.1:2978774-2980569 GCF_000298275.1 Orycteropus afer afer | reverse complement strand
TTTAACATCTTAAACAACATAGATGTATTATGTTCCACTTCTGTGGGTCGGAAGTCAAACACAGGTCTCAATGAGCAAAAAATCAAGGTGTTGGCAGGGCTACATTGCTTTCTGGAGGTTCTAGGGGAGTCCCTTTCATTGAGTTTTTCAGCTTTTAGTGCTTACCTCTTCCTTGGCACCTGCTCTTTGGTTGTTTCACCTGCATAACCCAGGCTGTTCTGCCCACCTCAGGGTCCTTACCTTCAGTCACATCTGCAAGGTCACTTTCACCCTGACATAGTCACAGGTTCTGTGGATTTGGCCCTGAATATCTTTGGGGATTCATTATACCACATAGTCTATTTTCTGCCATAAGTTAGCTTTAGGAGGCAACGGACAAAAATTAGACTTTTTGAAATTAAGTAGTGAAGTCTCTTTAACTTTTTGTAGGTCTGGTCTTTACTGTGTTAATCAGGGTCTCATTATCTCAGAGTTTTATGTAGATGGAGAAGATATAAATTAAATAGAGAACTGCATAAAATGTTACCAGGTCCATATAACCAGAAGGCTGGTGGATCAAACCCACCAGCCACTCCTCGGAAGGAAGATT
The DNA here is from genome assembly GCF_000298275.1 of Orycteropus afer afer. Lineage (NCBI taxonomy): Eukaryota > Metazoa > Chordata > Mammalia > Tubulidentata > Orycteropodidae > Orycteropus > Orycteropus afer. Next base: position 2,979,980 of record NW_006921952.1, on the reverse strand, counting down.
GGGCAATTTACTTCCGTAGTGACACTGCCTTGGAAATCCAAGGAGGGGTTGCTACGAGTTGGATCTGACTCAATGACAGTGAGTTTGGTTTGTTTGGTTTTTTAAGTCCATGTAAAGGTATGGAGCAGAAATTTGGTTTTCATCCTGATAACAAACAGTGAATCCTAAGTGTCTCTTTGTGAGTGCTCTGCAGGTCAGCGTGGGAAGTCATAGCCATCTGGGAATTCAGTGTGGGCTCTTCAAGCTCCCCTCTTAGTTCCTGAAACAGTAGGAGTGAGGGTGTGAGCCATAGAATTGGGCTTTCTATCGGGGCAGGTCCTGTAGGGGCCATTGGGTAGAGTCCATCTCCCGCAGGAGTGCCGTGAAGTGTTGTTGGAGGGGATTCCTCAGGACTTGCAGGTTGTTATTAACTAAATGAGAATTGTGATCACTTGTGTGAATGAGTTATTTTTCAGATGCCTTATTTAGAGGTAGAGTTGTGAGAAATTTTCCATCATCGTAATATGTTATGTTATTCAAGTGATGGTGTAGTTATCCTTGCCATTACTATTACTGCATTTATACTTATTACATGTAAGGGGATTATCAAATATTTAGATATCATGAGAGTGGAGGAGAATCATACGTGTGCCTATCATGTACTTTGGAAGTACGGCCACAAAATGCAAGTTCAAGCCACAGATTGACAGACCCAAGAAGCCTGTTAATAGAAAGATGATTACTATCTACTTAATTTTCCTACATAGGAATGAGAAAAAGACATTGTATAATAAAAATCTTGACAAACAATAGGCGATTTACCAAAGAGACTCATACGGTCCATGTACATTGCAAAACTGGCATTTATCTGACACAGGTTAAGTTCCCAGAATATCTAAGGAACTCCTATAAATCAGTAAGACAAGCCCCTGGAAAAATAGGCAAAAATGTCAGCAGGCAGTTTACATAAAGGGGGGACCCATGCTAGTCAATATATGAAAAGCTGCTTATGTTTGCTGGTTAATCAGGTATTGTTATTAATATTTATTGTGATTTAGGTGAAAGTTTACAGAACAAATTCATCATCCATGTAGCAGTTCACATACACTTTGTTTCATGGCATTGACTGTAATGTCCCACAATGCAACAGCTTTCCTCCCACTTCCTCCTCCCCATAGTTGTTTCTTCCCTGTATCCTTCCTTCTCATGCACTTCTGGCTATCCCTG
>NW_006921952.1:2973058-2977244 GCF_000298275.1 Orycteropus afer afer | reverse complement strand
TAGGCAGTTTATTTTGTAAAGTCTTATTGTGAGACTGGATACTTTCTTTAAGAATTTTTGGTATGATATTTTAAAGAGTCTCTTAACTTGGCCTGGGAACTCTGTATCCTGAAATGCATAGGCATGAAATAAGAGGTTATGAAATTTCTCTTCTTGGAACTCACATACCTGCAATAGTTAATTACAGTTTGATTCCCAGAAGTCATGTGATGTCTTTTGTGTTGTTTTGCTCTCAAAATGAGGCCTCCTTTGCCATCTTAAGTCAGCTGTTTCTGAATCATCCTCGTATTTGCTCTTAATATCTTTGTGGATTTCTATGATTGAGCATAGATGATGTTAAGAATATATACAAGGGAGGCAAAATAGAATGGTGGAATTAATGATTCAAGTATTTATAAATGTGAAAATTATGCAAGGCCAGATTTGATTTAAATGAGTTTTTATTAAAAAATTTTTAATATTTGAAAATTTATTGGTTTTTATTTGTACTTTTATTTTAAGAAATGCATTCATACTATGATTTCATAAAATGTATTAAAAATACACATATATTTTGTAATTTGAACCTGTATATTATTCATAGTTTATATACTGGAGATCACTATAACCATCACCCCATGTGCTTCCCACCAGAGTAATAAACATTAATATTTGCTTAAGATTTTCCTTTTTCAAGAAATACAACATCACAGGCACAGTCGAAGCCCTATGTGGTGTAGTGCCTAAGGCATTTGACTGCTAACCAGAAGTCTGGTAGTTCAAACTCACCATCCACTTCTTGGAAGGATGATTGGGCAATCTACTTCCATAGCGATACTGCCTCAGAAAACCAAGGAGGGGTCACTATGAGTCAGATCCGACTCGAAGGCAGTGAGTTTGGTTTATTTGGTTTTGTGAATGCATGAAGTCAAAGAGCTGAATAGAAGATTTCAAAAAGTGGCTCAAGAAAAGAAAGTAAAATATTATAATAAAGTGTATCTCTGCTGCAGTCTTAGAATTTATTATTTCTCTAAGGAGCTCTTATTCCTCTTATTAAAGAATAATATTTATAAACCAAGATCTGTGTCCCATTTGTACTCATTGCTACTAGTATGTCAGTGTAGTAGTCCTTCTTAGCATGTGGGCTAGAAAATATATATGTGTATGTGTGTACACGCATAGGTATATGCACAAACACACAAAGGTCTGTACCTGTTTATTTCTATCCATTTGTATATATATTGCAACTACGAGTTTATACTTATTCCTCTAATCTGAGTCAATCACAGCAGTTCTGGACTTCCTTCTTTCCTAAATAAGGAAAGCTCTTCAATAATGAGAAACTGGTTTTTATAATCCACAGTAAATTTACTTACTTACACAGTCCTCATACACACTTAACATAAAATTAGAATTGCAAACCCATGTTTTTTTAACCATGTTAGGTAAAAAACAAATTTGCTAACTTTACTACAATGTTTGCATACCAAAAAAAAAAAAAAAACAACCAAAAAACAAACACATAGGCACTGAGTCAGTTTTGACTGATAGTGACCCCCATTGGGTTCCCAAGGCTGTAAATCTCTATGGAAGCAGACGGCCTCATCTTTCTTCAGTGGTGCGGCTGGTGGGTTCAAACCACTGACCTTTTGATTAGTAGTCCAATGCCTTAACCACTGTACCACCAGAGCTCCTTATATTTGCATATAATTATTATTATTTTTTGCCTTTGGCCTTGTAATATATAATAACAATGGTAGAGTCCAAAGTTAGTTGGTTAGTTATTGTGTTTTTGGACCCACCCAGTATGATTGTTACTTATTCGTAGCAGTTAGTTTCATTTGTGCTGTTTGTGTTTCATGTGGAGTTCTCCTCATATCCTGGATGATCTTATTTATGGATTCATTTCTGGGGGCATATAAAATATTGTTATGGTGTATGTGTCAGCCTGACACAGTGCCTTCAGTCCCATTCCCATTTCCCCATCCTTTCTAGTCTGTTTCCACCCAATAGGTAATCTAGCTCATTAGTTTCTGGTTTACCTTCTCTATTTTTTTTCCCCCCCACAAATGAACAGACACCCACAGACACATGCAGAGACCCATATACATACCTACACTCACTCCTCACTTACTGACCTGGTTAGGTTCCAAAGACCAGATAATTATTTATAAATTTGCCTTATGTGAAAATGAAGCCTGACCACATCAGATCACACAATGGAGGCTGACTACATCATTACATACCTTCCAAATACATCATTACATATCTGCCAACCCACTGAGAATCATTACCCACCCAAGTTAACACATGCCCTTAACCGTCACAGCCAGCACTACTCTGGCCTTGCACCTTGGTGTTCGTTACTGCCAGACATATGTCATTAATGCACAAAATAGTTGGATGGTACATTTTTTACCATTGTCATAAGTGCAAAATGTCAGCTAATGAGATAGGAAGTGAGGGGTAGGTGTGTGCATATGTATATATCATTCTTCCCCCTAACCTCCCTTCTTTCTATGGATGCTGTGTTACACTTTGATGCTTTCTCTTAACAGTATCCTAGCAGTCACTTCATGTTAGCTCACTGGGGATTTCCTGATTTATTTCTTATACCTGCATCATGCTCTGTTGTGTCCTTTCACCTCTGTTTATTTAGCAGGTCTCATGTTTGTAGGTATTTAGGTTGTTTTCCATATTTTGCCACAATTGGCAGTGGTTCAGTGAATAACCTTGTGCATAGGTATTTTCATAACAATTGGCAGTGGTTCAGTGAATAACCTTGTGCATAGGTATTTTCATAATTTTGGCAGTGTGACTTTAGGTTAAATTTCTAGAAGAGGGCTAGCTCAGTCATAAGGTAAGTCCACGTGCCCCTCCACTGGGATTGTATCAGTTGCATTTCTACCAACAATGCAGAGCATGCCTCTCCTCCCCAGAATGTGTTGTCATATGTTTTAATTTTTGCTGATAGAATAGGAAAGAGTACTATCACGTTGTTGTCTCATTTGTGTTTTTCTAATTATGTGGATTTGAGCCATTTCCCATATATTGAAGTTTGCTATACCCTTTTTATATCATTTTATCTTCAAATTTATTAATATGGTATATTATGTTAATGAATTTCCTAATATTGAGCCAATTTTATATTCTTACAATAAATCTCTCTTGGTTGTAGTATATTATTTTCTCAGTGTGGTGTTGAATTCTGTTTGCTAGTGCTTCATGTAATGAGCCCCAGTGGTGCAGTGATAAGTGCTTGGCTGCTAACTGAAAGGTCAGCTGTTCAAACCCACCAGCCACACTGGGGGAGAAAGACCTGGCAGTCTGCTCTTACAAAGATTACAGAGTAGGAAATTTCTCTCGGGGAGTTCCATTCTGTCCTGTAGGGTCACTGTGAATAGGAATTGACTTGACAGCACACAGCAATGATGTTTTATTTAGGATTTTTGTATTAATGTTTATGAGTGACAGTTGTCTGTAGTTGAAACCTTGTCCGATTTTTATTACAGTGCAATATTTGATTCGTAGAATGAAGTAGGAAGTTTCCTTCTTTTTCATGCTTTTGAAGCTGTTTATGGAATGTTGGGATTTTCTGGTGTTTGAAAGTTTTAGAATTTCCTTGTGAAACCGTATGTGCCTGGTCCCTCTCTAAATGAGGATGGTGGTGGTTGATAGGTGCTCTTGAGTTGATTCTGGCTCATAGCAAGCAATCCTGTGTGCAACAGAAGGTTAACAGTGCCACAGTCCTTGCTATGCTTGAGCCATCGTTGTAGCCACTGTGCCAATCCGTCTCATTTAGGGTCTTTCCCTTTTTCTCTGACCCTTCGCTTTACCAAGCTTGATATCCTTCTCCAGGGTCTAGTCCCTTCTGACCACATGACCAATGTAGGTGAGATGACGTCTGGCCATTCTTGCTTCCAAGGAGCATAGCGTTCCGGCTGTACTTCTTTCAGGATGGATTTGTTCTATGATGGTGGCTCCTTATAATTTTCTCTATTTCTTCTATCGGTATTGGTGTCTTTAAGCATTTTGTCCTGGGAGGATCAAATTTGATAATCTGTATTTCTCTAGGAAATTATCCATTTTGTCTATTTTAAAAATTTTATTTGTGTAGAGGTTTACAAAATAGTTTGTTTTGGTTTTTTAAAATTTCTTTGACTGATTCCCTTTAGTCATTTCTTAATTTGTACAGTCTCCTTTTTTT
>NW_006921952.1:2969724-2971053 GCF_000298275.1 Orycteropus afer afer | reverse complement strand
GATAGCCTTTAATTCTCATCTGTTTTGGTTATCTAGTGCTGCTCTGATGGGAATATGCCACAATTGGGATGGCTTTAACAAACGAGTTTATTCTTAACAATTTTTGGAGGCTAGAATTCCAAGTTCAAAGTACCAGGCTCTAGGGGCTGGGTGAAAGTTCCTCAACCTTGGGCTTCAGCTCTGCCTCCTGCTTCCGGCCCACTGAAGCTGGAGGCGTCTCTTCACTCAGGCTGCTGAGGCTAACAAGCCCAGGATCAATAATAAAATGACACAGTCCCAATGTTACCAAACAACACAGCAGGCCACTTAATTCAAGTCCAGAAAAAGTCCCAAGACCAGCACCAGCAGAGCATGGCAGGCTGCTGAACAACAACTTGGCTACACACAGAGTTCAAGCATGCCAAAAAGCTGGAGACCTTCCTCAAAGTTGCATCTTATACACTGGAAGCAGACTATATCCCTAAGGCAGCTACTCAGCTTCTCCAGTAGATTACACCATGGAGTTAATTGCCAGTCTCACCATGGGGAATAACTACATCCAGTTGCCTGGCCACTCAATCAGGCCCAGCCAAGTTGACAACACCTTAACTACAATACCATCTATTGCCTATGTAGCAAGGTACTTTCTTCTTTCTCTCTGTTATGCCATTTTTTAGTTGCATTGTTTTTACTTTTCTCAACATACTACTTTATATAATTGTCTTCCACCCTTATCCTCACTTTAGATATTTAAGATGCTCATCATTAGTCTTTTTGCCCCAAATTCACCCAGTCATCTTTTGGTTGGACAAAACTGAACATCTAATAGATTGTTCAGAATCTATGTGCACAGTTACCTTGGTTGTAAGCTACTATTTCTGTAGCTGTGATACTTTAAGGATATCTTGGGTGAGCATAAATTCTCGATTTACACTTTTACTAATTGAGTTTTTTTTTTTAATGCTATTCCAGTGTTGCCTTCCTTTATATGTTGTTCTTTTAAAAATTGTGATGCCAGTCTAAGTTTTTTTGCGCTTGTAACTTATTTGATCTTGTTCCCTAGGCCTTAATGAATTTTTTTTTCCATCTTAGAAATTTAATAATTTACTAGGATGTGTCTTGGAGTTCATCATTTTGGGTCAGTCTTTCCAGCTGTCCAATGAATGGGCTACTTCATTTTGTAGATTCAAGATTTTCTCTATATTTCTGGCAATTTTCTTAGTTTATGACTTTGAGTGTTCTTTTCCATTATTTTTCTTGTTTATCTCTCTAATAATCCATTTCTTTTTCTTTACTTGTCTTCCATTTCGACTGTGTTCTTTTTGATCTTTTTATTTATTTATTTATTTA
>NW_006921952.1:2963616-2965114 GCF_000298275.1 Orycteropus afer afer | reverse complement strand
TTGGCTCCCCTGACAGATGGAGCACTGTCACAAGCCACGGCTGCCTGCCTGTGCTTGCTTGCTGCCCAGCGCCCATGGGGCCACTCTGACCCCACTGCCTGTTTGCGTCTGTTGTCCACAGAGATGTCAGTCCAAATTCTGAGTCAGACTATTTCTTTTTATTTTCTGAATTCATATTTTATCTATAATTATATTTTGAGTAGATCGGAGACCTTAAGAGTATGAATTTACAGTGCCACTCTGATCAGAAGCCCACGAGTTATTTTTCAGTGGTAACTGGTTATTTTCTGCTTGAGAATCTTGCTCAGATTCCCATCTGTGGGTGTGGCATTGTAGGTCTGTGATCGTTTGGTACACATGCCTGGTAAGTTTTTAAAGGCTTCTTTTCTCATATTCTGTTTATATTCTGTCTCATAGTGGTAGACAGTTCTCATGTTATATAGGGATAATGTTACTGAAGCCAGTATGTAACTTATGTGTAGGTTGAAATCGTATATGGGAATGAACTTTACATAGTTTATGTACTATGCACAGTACAAGGAATGACATCAAACTGGAGCAGTAAACAGTATAGTTATGATACCGTAATTACTATACTGTAGTTACATTGCTATAAACCTGAAAAGCCAGGCCCATTGCCCTTGACTAGATTCTGACTCAAGGGGACCCAATAAAACAGAGTAGAACTGCCCTATAGTGTTTTCAAGGCTATAATCTTTATGTAAGCAGATTGCCATGCCCTGCTCCCACGGAGTGGCTAGTGGGTTCTAAATGCCAACCTTTTGGTTAGCAACCATTCACTTAACCACTGCGCCACCAGGGCTCCTATCCTATCCTACAATTACTAAGATAATTATATCTTTCTTTGTCTATTTACAAACAGTAAAGAGGCAGTATTTCTACAGAAATAGAGTGTCCAATCTTCCTTCCAGGGAGTGGCTGGTGGGTTTGAACTGCCATCATTCTGGTTAACAGTCAAATGCCTTAGGCACCACACCACCAGAACTCCCTAAATAATATAGCTCATTTAATAAAAAGTTAAAGTGTATTACCAGAAAACTTACCTTCTCTAGTTTGGTCATGGATGTGTATAGCTATGCACGCGTTACTGATTTTGACTTCCACACATACTGAGAAAGGACAGCAACCAGGGGCTGCTCTGCATTGGTTTTTGTACTCAGTGGAAGACACAAAAGCATTGTTTTAAATATAAAATATTTAGCTACAAAGATGTATTATTCCCCTTGCTTATTTTTAAATGGGCTGTCTCTATATAACCCCAAACCAAATCCACTGCCATGAAGTTGATTCTAACTCACAGTGACCTCCATTGTTTCCAAGGCTATAAATCTTTACAGAAGCAGGTGGCCTCATCTTCCATGGAGCAGCTGGTGGGTTTGAACCTGCAACCTCCTGGTTAGTAGCCAAATGTGTTACCCACTGTGCCCCTAGAGCTCCTTGTCTATAATATAAGCATATATATATATATATATATATA
>NW_006921952.1:2961456-2962956 GCF_000298275.1 Orycteropus afer afer | reverse complement strand
TTGCCCAACCTTCCTTCCGAGGAGTGGCTGGTGGGTTTGAACCGCCAGCCGTCTGGTTAGCAGGCAAGTGTCTTAGCCACTATGCTACCAGAGCTCCATAGTATTCCATATTTAGCCCCAACCACAGACATGACTTATATCCATTAGGCATTTATACCTAAGTGTCTCTTACTGAATTTTCATATACTGTGTCTACAGAATATGTGTGTAATACGAAACACTTGGGGCCCGTAGGATTTTAGTAGAAATAATTCATTAAAAGATATGAAAGTCTTTAAATATGTAGTGATACTTTGTCAATCAGTGACAGTCTTCAAAGGCAGATTCAAGGAAGTGTCACTTGCTAAGATCCTCAGAGCAGAAAAACCCAAGTAAGAGAGTTGGGAAAAGAGTAGGTTTCTGTATCTACATGCTCTGAAACCTGCACATTGAGTACATATTATTGTAATAATGATATTAGGGAATGGGTCAGGTTTAGTAGTTCGGAGTTGTGTACATTTTATTCTAATGGTAGTATAAGGCCTTACTGACTTTCACCTAAATTAATTTTTTATAAGGCTTTTTTCATAAAGCTCCAGTAATTCTGTCTGACCTCACAGGGTTTTTGTGATCATTAGACTGGTCTTCATGGTTGATTATATTATCCTTTTAAATTGCCTTTTAATTTTCAGCTGATGTAAGGGAAATAGATAATATAAATTAATTAATATTGGATCTGCTCAGTGTTTATGCTCTAGGAAACTTCAGGAGACGAACAGAACAATAAGGTTCCAAACGAATGTTCCATATGGGCTTGTACCATTTTATTACTCATACCTTGCTTATTAACTGTTTTGTTTTTCCAGTGGGCTCCTTGTCACATTGGTGTAGTTACGTGCCACGTCATCTGGGAACTTTAGGTTGAAGCTACATTCACCTCCTGACTCAGTCACTCTGTGATGGTCAGGTGGCCCTTGCACGTATCCTGGGCCTCCTGTGTGCTCTTGTGTGAACAGCTTTTTGTCTCAGCTCAATTTCTGTTCCTTTTTATCCTACCGGAAGCTCTGCTTATATTCTGCTGCATTTTCCCTCCGTCTACTGTGCAGAATTTAGATGGCTCTTCACTGAGTACTTCCCTCCTCTTGCTGGTGGGGTTGGCTTCGCTAGATGGGGTCATTCTGTGGCCTGAGGTTTCTAACTCTTTCATGTATATGACCATGTAATGGAAACGTCCAGTTTTGGAGCGTTGGGAGATGTCGATGATTCAGTTTCATTTGCCGCAGAATTGTCATGTCATCTTTAGAGGCTTAAGGCTTCTTGGTTCTACTTTCAGTTTTACTGTGATTATTAAAAATAAATAAATAAACACCATAAAATTAACTGCCTTCTACATTTCCAGAAAACCATATGAATTAGGTTATTATTATTATTTTTTTTTATTAGGATTTGGGTGAAGATTTACAGAGTAAATTCACTTTTCATACAGCAGTTCACATATACTTTGTCTCATGTCATTGACCA
>NW_006921952.1:2957852-2960046 GCF_000298275.1 Orycteropus afer afer | reverse complement strand
TTAGGGTATATACCTAGTAATGGGATGGCTGGGTCAAATGGTATTTGTATTTCCAACTTTTGAAGGAGAATTAAGTTATTTTTTATGTACCTTATTCCTCATGGCCTTCTGGGGCCTGAGTCTAAGTAAAACAACACCATCATGATAAATGTGTGGAAGACTTAGTCACATAAGAACAGACCTGTGGACAGCAATTTTATCATGTGTGTCTTTAAGGATTTCAGTTCTTATTTAAATGACTGTTATGAATTTGGAGGAAAAAGAAAAGAGACTGAAAAATCGCCTATAGGAGATTCTGTGTCATGTGAAGTGAACTTTTTGGAGACTTGAAACAGCATTTCTATGAGTATTTAATCCATGTTCTGGAATATTGGCATTCTTCCCTAAATAAACATTTCAGTACCATTGCAGTGGTGCTGGGGAACTGAACAGTGGGCTGTAGTATTCCATCTTGAAATAGAAAACCAGAAGTAATGAAAATAATGCTTGAATCTTACTAGGATACTGGTGATAATTTTAATTATTAGCTAATTTTTCAAATAAAGAACAATTTAGAAATAAACATTTTAGCTTAGCTTGGATCTAATATAGAAGAATGCATTTATTCTGTCAGGATATCAAATATTTTGAAAAAGCCATCTAGGTGTAAGTTTGAAGGGTGAAGGAGAAGGGAGGGTGGGAAAAACTCTAATTAGAGAGTCTGTCTGCAAGGGTGACACTCTCAGTTATTAGGGTCATTCTTGTTTTACCTCTCTTCACCCAATCGTTGGTAAATTGAGAGAAGCTTTTTTCCTGTGCTCCCGTTGGTAGCTACGAAACCCCTGAAATCATACATGAAAAGTTTTGCATGTAGGTGCATTGTTGGGAAGGGGAAGTCTGTGGTTTTCAGTAGATAATAGAGATCTCAGATCCCCAATGTCCGTAGGAGTTAAGATCCACGCTTCCGGGCTGTTTTATCCGGTCATGCCAAATGGTTCGGATTAAAGCTGTCACATCCATGGAGGCCCTCTTACACGCTTCTTGTCAGCAGACTTCTGTGGATGAGCAAGATTTAGCACTGGTAGATAATGATGCTGTGGTAAACCTATTTTTTATTTTTTTAAAGAGATAAGTTTGTTTTGTATTTATGAAATTTCTCTTCATTACTTTTCTCTTCCAAAGTCTTGTCTCACTTATATGTATTATTTTTCCTTTATCTTTTCTTATCTCTTTTATGACTTGTTATCTTTAGCTTATTTGACTTTTTCTCCTGCACATATTTATAATGGCTCTTTCTCCAGTTGCGTATCCTAATTAATAGGGTCCGGCTCTTGTGGCACCCAGTATGGCATTCTATAGACAGTGAGTGATTAATAAGTGTCATTAACTGACTGATTCATTGCAGACATAGTGATGTATGGAAAACTTCCTGTGGAGACTTGCTTACTAATTTTTAATTACTTCTGCCTCTTATTGCTAACCGGTGGGATGATTTGAAGGCTGTAACTGTTACTTTGTGACTCTTGGGTAGTTCCTATGTAAATATAATTTTATTATACTTGAACTGAAAAATGTTCTTTGATCGCTTTAAAAGTAGAATGAAAGCAGTAATTCATCGATTAGATCCTTTCTGTTTTTGCATTTTGTAGTGGAATCTAAGTCTATTGTTTATTTTACAGTGAAGGAAATAAACCTGCAGGAGATCAAAGAGGATTTGGAATTGGATCCGGAAGAGAACAGTGCCCTCTTCATGGGCATCCTCATCAAGGGGCTCGCCAAACTGAAGAAGATCCCAGAGACAGTGAAAGCAATCAAGGAGCGCTTGGAGCAAGAGCTGAAGCAGATTGTGAAGAGGTCTACGACCCAGGTGGCCGACAGTGGCTACCAGAGAGGAGAGAACCTCACTGGGGAGAACCAGCCAAGGTAGTTGGGGTGCACTTTGTGTTACTGATAACTCTATTATATATTTTCTTGGTTGGGGAAGTAAGTAAATGTGGTCTCTGTTCATGTTATTTTGTCGAACTGTTGCCGTCGAGTCTATTTCAGGTCATGTGGTGGTGTTGTTATGTGCCATCGAGTCAGACCTGACTCACAGCGACCCCTCCTTGGGTTTCCAAGGTGGTATCACTACGGAAATAGATTGCCCAACCTTCCTTCCGAGGAGTGGCTGGTGGGTTTGAACCACCAGCCTTCTGGTTAGCAGTCAAGTGCCTTA
>NW_006921952.1:2953767-2957057 GCF_000298275.1 Orycteropus afer afer | reverse complement strand
GACGGCACATAACAACAACAACAATGTGGAAGTAAATTGTCACATTTTTGTTCTGTAGAGTGACTCGTGGGTTTGAACCGCTGACCTTTCGGTGAGCGGCTGAGTGCTTAACCACAGTGCCACCTGGGCTCCTTTAGAAATTATAGCTCATAGAAACTCAAATTGGTGAAAACACTTTGTCCAGGGATAATTCATCTGTCTGCTTTTTGATGTAGTTGAAAAGTTTAAAACATATGGTCCATACTCACATAATTAAATTGAATGACATGTCGTAGCAATTGTTGAACATGCACTAGGAACTTAGCAGTGTTCAAGGTAATTTATATATACTGTCTTGCTTAATTCTCACTACAACTTTATGAGCTAGTTATTAAGACCTCTGTTTAATATTTAAGGAGACTGGAACTCATAGCTTTAAGTATTTAGCTTAGGTCATAGAGTAAATGGCTGCTGTTGGAGTTGAATAGAAGTAAGTGTAGTGAATTCTAAAGTCTGTGGTCTGTCCTCTGTCCCATGCTTGCTTCTTCAGTGGGTGGTGACCCTAGCCAAGAGTCCTATCAGTCTCAGGAATTCCTGTACTTACTTAAAACAACTAATAGCCTTTGGATTTAATAATTCTTGTTTCATAAGGAGTAAACTGAAATTGTACTCAGATTCTACCTCTGTCTGTGGCTGTCCTACATTGAGAGATCGTGTTTTCCAAACCAGCTTTTAGGACATCGTAGACCAATGTTGTCCAATGGTGGAATAAAGTGTTTGAAATTAGACTTTCTAGGAAGATCCAAGGTCTGTAAAGGGGTCTCCTCCATCCTCTCCTCCCTTCCCTCTCCTCACTCTTACCCACCAGGTCTGTGTGAGGCTGGAGTTTGGCATAAGTGAAAAAGACCCACGAAAACTATTGGTTTCATATGAGAACGTGGCAGATAGAGCATGTCTCTCTCATTATTCAAGTGGCATGAGTTCCTGGGAGGGGATCGTGTGTGGAAGGGTTGTGATTGCCTGGGGCATCTTGTTGGCATGTTCTCAAGGAAATTCCCGTTTGTACAGAGGGCTTTTTTTTTTTTTTTTAAAGTGGGTAAACTGAAGGAGAAAGAATATTTATTTAGCACAGAACCCCTCAGACTTCCTTTACATTTTTTGAAAATAACTAATGATATCTATTTAAGTTGTCTGTCTTCTTTGGTATATCTAAATAACACTAAATTCAAATATGTTTTAAAGTGCTTTAACCCCTTTCAAATGTTTGAAAGCAAATACTTTGATAAGTATGGGTTTTGGTGTCGTGGCCAGCATGACAATTCTAGAACAGGTGGTAAGAGAATGAGTTAAAAATAAGAGAAAAGTAAAAGGATGGGAACGGGAGGGACACTCAGAGCTATTGCAAAGCAGTGTCAACTTTATTATGATTCTTCTCAAGATTATATACAGATTGAATAAGGAAAGGATATGAAAAGAATATAATTAACAAGTTACAGATTAAATTCAATCATTCTTGTTTCCGGGACTTTCACGTCACCAAAACTCAAATTACTATGACTCAGGTCACCATGACCTCCTAAATTCCAGCCTCATACTTGTATGTAATTATGTTCCCTATAAATCTTATGATCCTTATTAACTTATTAACTTTAGATTGGCTTCTTTATACTCTGGTTCAACTAAAGTTATGCCCCTTTTGCACCTGCTGTTTCTCTGAACAACACAAGGGAGAAAATGGCTGATGGTGTTCTAAGAGCAGGGCTCAACCTTCAGGGACACTTAAGAGCATCAACCCACAAGACTTAGGGCCCATCAGTCCTAGTCCTTATGGGGACACTAAAAGTATCAACCTATTTATGGGAGCCGTTGCTCAGTCACTCACCATGTCCCAACAGTCCTTTAAGACTTAGGGCTCTCCACATTTTGGAAGGGAGCAGACTTGACTTTGAGTCCTAGGTTTGTAATGTGAGGAAAGTAATCTATCTTACAGTGTTGCTTGCTTCAGCTGAGGTTATGTACCTAGGTTGTTCAGGAGAGCAGCACCAGAAAGTACTATTGCATGCTTGCATGCCTCTATACGTTGTTAATTGTCTTTGAGTAGGGTCTGACTCATGGCATTCCTGTGTGCAATAGAATGAAACATTGCAGAGTCTACACCATCTTCCCAGCTGTTAGATTGAATGACGGTCTGTGTGATCCACAGGGTTTTCATTGGCTGATTTTTGGAAGTAGATCCCCAGGCCTTTCTTCCTACCCTGTCTTAGTCTGGAAGATTCACCGAAACTGGTCCATAATGGATCACCCTGCTAGTGTTCGAAATAGTGGAGGCATAGCTTTAGCACCATAGCAATGTGAAGCTCCCTCAGTATTAACAACTGATGGATGGATGGAGGACATACATACATACATATGTATGTATATATGTATGCATGTATATATGAAGAAAGCAGAAATCCTCACAACTGGACATCTTGGTCAGTGGAAAAAAGATTAAAGTTGTCAAGGATTTCATTTTCCTTGGATCCATAATCAACACCCATGGAAGCATCAGTCAGGAAATCAAATGACACTGCATTTGGCAAATCTGCTACAAAAAAGCTGTTTAAAGTGTTAAAAAACAAAGATGTCACTTTGGGGACTAAGGTCCACCTGACCCAAGCCATGGTATTTTCAAATAAAGAAGACTGAAGAATTGATGCCTTTGAATTATGGTGTTGGTGAAGACTAGTGAATATTCTGTGGACTACAAGAAAAAACAGAACAACACAAAACAAAAACCCAAACTCACTGCCATGGAGTCAGATCTGACTCCTAGCGACCCCTCCTTGGGTTTCCAAGGCAGTGTCACTACAGAAGTAGATTGTCTGATCTTCCTGCTGAGGAGTAACTGGTAGATTTGAACCGCCAGCCTTCTGGTTAGCGGTCTACGCCACCAGAGCTCCCATGGACTATGAGAATGAGCAAGTCTGTCGTGGAAGAAGCGCAGTTAGAATGTTCCTTAGGAGTGAGGGTGGTGAGACTTCATCGCATGTGCTTTGGTCATGTTACCAGGAGGGATCAGTCTCTGGAGAAGGACATCCTGGTTGGTTAAATAGAGGATCAGCAAAAAAGAGGAAGACCCTCAGGGTGAGATTAATTGGCACAGTGGCTACAACAGTGGACTTAAATGTAGCACTGATTGTGAGGATGGCGCAGGACTGGGCAGTTCTTCGTTCTGTTGTACATGGAGTTGCTACGAGCTGGAAAACATCTCCTTATTTATTGCTAGTGCCTAAGGCATTTGACTGCTAAGAAGGCTGGCGGTTCAAACC
>NW_006921952.1:2950037-2953492 GCF_000298275.1 Orycteropus afer afer | reverse complement strand
AGACCTTTTGACTCTGTACTAACGAACACTCCTGAATTCTGCTTTGCTGTTTGCGTTGTTGCTGCACACCCCTAGATGAATATCCTGAACTTTCTTAGGGAAATAACATTACTATAGTATGTATTAGAAATAAAATGAAAGGGCACGGATCAATAACTTCTCTGCAGATCTCATTACAGTACCCTTAAAAGCACTATGCCTTTCACAGTATTTTGACCTCTCCCCCCCCAATTCCCTAACCCTCTTCCAGAATTCACAAGAGAAAATTACAGCACGTGAACTGGAAATTCAGCACACTGCCTCAGGAAATAATAAATGTTTTTCTCTGTGAGGAATGAGTGAACAGGAGGGCTTTTTCTCTTTATTTTCCGTTTTTTGGTATTTTAAAATGCTTTCACAGGCAGGATGTATTGGACACTAACAACTGAGCAAGCCTCTGGCCTTGGTTTCATATTTGTAACATGATCCCATGTTGTAAACCATAACAAAACGAACCCCACCACCATTGAGTTGATTCTGACTCATAGTAACCCTATAGAACAGAGTAGAACTGTGCCATGGAGTTTCCCAGCATGTAAATTTTTAGGGAAGCCGACTGCCTCATCTTTCTCCTGTAGAGTGGCTGTTGGGTTCAAACCTTTGACCTTTGATTAGCAGCTGCATGCGTTAATCACTGCGCCAGCAGAGCTCCTCAGTATAAACTGTAAAACTCTGAAATTTTGGATTAAAACCCCTTATTACCCAATAAAATACTATGGAGAAAACAAATATTTGGGGCAAACCACTTTCTTTGGAGATCAATAATGAAATTCTTGAGTTGGATTCCCAGTGACTGATAATTTCGACCCAGTGGTGGTTGTGTGTGTCAAATAAAAAGAATCTAGACTTCATATCCTATCCAGTGCTTTAAAATTTGCCGAATATTAATTTCCTTGTAAGCTTTGTTAAACAGTGATTCCACATAGTTGATTCTAGAGGTTTAGAATTTTAGCAGGAATAGTATCCAGTTGTCCCTTGAAGCTTGCTTGGTGTTTTATGTGCGTCTGGCTTTAGTGGACAAGGTGTTGCTGGCAGTAATTTTAGAGAGAAGTAAAATTACAGAGATGTCACTTTTAAGACTAAGGTGCACCTGGCCCAAGCCATGGTATTTTCAATAGCTTCATATGCATATGAGAGCTGGATAATGAATAAAGAAGACTAAAGAATAATTGATTCATTTGAAATATGGTGTTGGTGAGAAATACTGAATATACCATGGACTGCTAGAAGAGTGGACAAATCTGTCTTGGAGGAAGTACACCCAGAATGCTTCTTAAAAATGAGAATCTCCAGACACCCTCTCTTATACTTTGGCCATGTTGTCAGAAGGGACTAGTCCCTGGAGAAGGATATCATGCTTGATCAGTGAAAAGGGGAAGACCTTCGACTCGGTAGATTGACAGAGTGGCTGCAGTGGTGAGCTCAAGCATGGCAATGGTTGTGAGGATTGTGCAGGACCTAGTGCCGCTCTGACAAGAATACACTACAAATGGGGTGGCCTTAACAAACAGGAGTTTAGTCTTACAATTTGGAGACTTTAAGTCCAAGGTCAAAGTGCCAAGCTCTAGGGGCTGGGTGAAAGCCCCTTAACCTTGGCATCCAGCTCTGCTTCCTGCTCCCAGCCCACTGGAGCTAGAGGTGCGTTCCTTCACTCAGACAGCTGTTGGCTGCTGAGGCTGAGAAGCCCCAAGGTTGGCAAGTATAAAGGCACAGTCCCGATGTTATCAAACCACACGGCAGGCCATTGTAAGTCCCAAGGTTGGCAGAGCATTGCAGGCTGCTGAGCAACGACACGGCTACATGCAGGGCCCAAGCGTGTGCCATAGGCTAGAGACCATTCTCAAAGCTTCTCCTTATATACAGGAAGCAGACCATATACCCAGAGGCAGCTACGCAGCTGCTCACAGTAGATCCCACCATGGAGTTGATTGCCAGTCTTACCATGGGGAATAACTACCACCAGCTGTCTAGCCACTCAACCAGGCCCAGCCAAGTTGACACACAGACATAACCACCACAGGCAGTATTTTGTTCTGTTGTGTATAGGGTTGCAATGAGTTGGAACCAACTTGATAACACCTAACAACAACAGCAACAGCAGGCATTATTTCTGTTTACCAAATTCAAGGACTTTTATGGCTGAAGGTATAAAAAGATGGTTTTTTGTAGAGAAAGTTGGAACATAGGCAAAAACAACCATGGACCTTGTGGTAGTTAAGGTTGTTGTCAACTTGACTGGGCCTGGTTGGGTGGCTGGGCAGCTGGATGTAGTTAGTTATTCCCCACGGTGAGAATGGCGATCAGTTCCATGGTGGAGCAGCTGATTAGCTGCTTTAGAGATGTGGTTTGCCTCTACATAAGAAACAGCTTTGACGAGGGGCTCTAGCTTTCTGGCACTCTTGGACCCTCCATATAGTCTAGTCTTCATTCAGGCTTGCCAGGCTCTTCTGATCTTGGGACTTTTAATGGGCTTGAATCAGTGGCCTGCATGTCGTTTGGTAATATCTGGACTGGGCCTTTTCACTTGTTGACCATGGGCTTGTCAGCCTCAGCAGCCAGCAGCTGGCTGAGTGAAGAGATGCCTCCAGCTTCAGTGGGCCAGGAGCAGGAGACAGAGCAGAAGCCCAAGGTTGACGGGCTTTCACCCAGCCCTTAGAGCCAAGCATTTTAAACTCAAACTTCTAGTCTCTAAAACTGTAAGAGAATAAATTCCTGTTTGTTCAAGCCATCCCATTTGTGGTATATTCCTGTCAAAGCAGCACTAGGTGACCAAAACAGACCTTTTCTTCCCAAAATATGTATTACCTCCTCCACAGTGATACAGCTTATTTCTGAACATTACCATGTAAATGTGAGGCAAGATTCCAGAGCTGGACTTTCCTTAAGAGTTCCATGCTGGTTGTGATGCATTGCTGGCCTGTTTTCATTTGTCTTTATTTAAAGAGAATTTCATAAGGTTTTCCCTGGCCAATTCTTTCAGAAGTGGACGGCCTCTTCCTTCTTTCTAGTCTGTCTCAGTCTACAAGCTGGGCTGTTACCTGTGCACCAGGTGCACTCGCTGGGTTTTAAACACCAGAGGCTCAGCCTCAAAACTCAAGTCTACATGTCACCACAGTAGGACAAACTGACAGACAAGTTTGTCTTGCTGTTGGAGACCTCTCGTATCACCTCTAACCGGGTCCCTGTGGCTGACTGTACCTCTGTCTGGCTTCCTGGCTTTGACCCCTTTCTCCTGCTCTTCTGCCCTGCTGTTTTGTGCATCCCTGAGTTGTCCCTGGGGCTGACTGCCAAAGAAAGGTGATCCCACATAATGTGGAAATTATAGAACAATATCATTAATATTGCATGCAAGTAAGATCTTACTGAAGATAATTCAGAAACGTTTGCAGCAGTATATGGACAGAGAACTTCCAGAG
>NW_006921952.1:2946751-2948369 GCF_000298275.1 Orycteropus afer afer | reverse complement strand
ATCCCCCTCCGAGCGGTTGACAGTGGTAGCCAGGCACCATCTGGTTCCTCTGGTCTCATAGTCATATAGCCTGAAGATTGCATGGCTATATGTTTTGGAGTAATTGTTTTTATGCATCTTTGTTTTTTTCATTCTTTTTTTGCTCTGGATGAGGAGAGACCCGTTGTTATATCTAGATGGCAGCTTCCTAGCTTTTAAGGTCCCAGTCGCTACTCGCCAAAGTAGTAGGTGGAACAATGTTTTGTATAGTATGTTATGCCAGTTGAGCTTGATGTCCCCTGTGACTATGGTCCCGAGCCCATAGGTCCAACTACTTGGTCCCTCTGAGTAGCTGGCTATGGCCAAGAAGTGACTGCAACCTTGCCCATTGTCAGCTGTACTATATACCTGGGAATTCTTACAGAACATAAAAATAAAGTTGTAGAAACATTGTCTGCCAACCCTATACATGGTCATGGGCACACTCCCATTGCATAGACATACCTAATAGTTCAGCCTGTCCACCCATCTATCTGCCCATATATCCATGTTTGTCTTCACTGACAACGGGGTAATGTATGTTGTCTGTATCTTCTTTGTTCCTCTCTGTCTTCCTCTTCCTCAATGCTACTGTGTTGATCACTTACACTTAGTACATTGCCCTTCTCTTCACCCAAATCAGTACTTGTCTCTACCTAACAGTGTTCCCTCCTCTCCCCTCCCACCCCTGTTAACCAACAAAAAAATTTCCTTCCACATATAAACCTTTCCTTGACTTTTTACAATAATGGACTAATACAATATTTGTCCTTCTGTGATTGACTTATTTCACTCAGCATAATGTCCTCTAAGTTCATTCATGTTATGTGGTGTTTTGTAGATTCTACACTATTCTTTAGGGTTGCATAGTATTCCATTGTGTGTATGTACCATAGTTTGGTTATCCAATCTAAAGTTGATGGACACCTAGGTTGTTTCCATCTTTTGGCTATTATTGTAATAGTGGTGCAATGAACATGGGTGTGCATATATCTGTCATTGTCCTGGCTCTCACTTCTTTAGGGTATATACCTAGTAATGGAATGGCTGGATCAAATGGTATTTCTAATTCAAACTTTTGGAGGAATTGCCATATTGCTTTCCACAGTGCTTGTATCATTTTACAGTCCCACCAGCAGTGTATGAGTGTCCCAATCTCTCTGCATCCTCGCCAACATTTGTTATTTTCTGTCTTGTTGAACTTTGCTACCTACTAGTGTCTGGGGTATGATGATATCTCGTTGTTTGATTTGCATCTCTCTAATGGTTAATGATCGTGAGCATTTCTTATCATATGTTTGTTGGACACCTGAATATACTCTGGTGAAGTGTCTTTGGTATTCATGTCTTCTGCCATTTTTTAAATTGGATTATTTGTCTTTTTGCTGTTGAGGTGTTGGAATTTTCTATAAATTGTAGAGATAAGTCCCTTGTCAGATATGTCATTGCCGAATATTTTTTCCCAGTCTGTAGGTTCTTGCAGTGAATTGCTTGATGTGGCCCTTCTAGCCATTGCCCTCCTTCTGTGATGTTTTGTAAATCCCATTATCCATGCCTATTTGGAGTGGTGTGGTAGTTAAGGTCAGGTATCAACTTGGCT
>NW_006921952.1:2941814-2944906 GCF_000298275.1 Orycteropus afer afer | reverse complement strand
GACTCTTTTGGAGAGAAGTCTTTGGAAGCACATAAACATTTGATTTTCAGAAGGTCCCATTCATCTAGTTTCTCTTCTGTTTGTGCATTTTGGGTTATGCTTGATAATCTATTTATGCCATATATTATGACCCCTAAATTTGCCCCTAATTTTTTCCTTGAGGAACTTTATAGTTTTAGGTTTCACATTTAAGTCTTTGATCCATCTAGAGTTTGTTTTTGTGTATGGTGTGAGGTACAGATGCTGTTCCATTTTTCTGCAAATGGATATCCAGTTTTGCCAGCACCATTTATTAAACAAGCATTCTTTTCCTCATTTAATGGATTTCGGCCTTTTGTCAAGGATCAGCTGACTATAGGTCGATGGATCTATTTCTGGGTTCTCAATTCTATTCCATTGGTCTATGCAGCTGTATAGTAGGTTTTGAGATCTGGCAGTGTGAGACCTCCTACTTTGTTCTTCTTCAGTATTGCTTTGCTTATCCGAGGTCTCTTTCCTTTCTATATAAAGTTAGCGATTGGTTTTTCCATATACTTAAAGAATGCTGATGAGATCTGGATTGGGGTTGCATTGAATGTATAGATTGCTTTGGGTAGAATTGACATTTTCACAATGTTCAATCTTCCTGTCCATGAGCACAGTATGTTCTTCCATTTATATAGATCTTTTATGGTTTCTTAAAGTAGTATTTTATAGTTTCCTTTTGTATAGGTGAGCCAGGATACTTTTGCATCCAGTTTTCAAAAATCAGTTTGGTGATCCACTCAATGATTTATTTCATTTTTGATCCCCCAAATTACCTGTTTATAGGAGAAATAATTTTCTTTTCTGTTCATTTATCATCTAGCTCATGTCTGTAGGGCACCTTTTCCTAGTAAAGGGAAATTTCATCTACTTTCGTTGCCAATTTGCTGAATGCTAGGGCCACTCCTCGGAAGAAAGGTTGGGTAATCTACTTCTGTAGTGATACTGCCTTGGCAACCCAAGGAGGGGTCGCTATGAGTCGGGTCCGACTCGACGGCACATAACAACAACAACAACAGGGTAACATGTGCCTTGCTTATCTGCCCTTAATTTCCATAGAAAACGGGCAGTGTCTTCATCTTCAGAAGACTAGGTAGCCCACTGTCTTTGCAATTCATAACCGGTTTTTTTCAACTCCTGTTGCCTAATTGTTGTATCTTTTCCAAAATCATGAGAACTTTTATGTCATTTTTGTTTCAAAGAAGCTAGAGGCATTTCTCTAATATTTAACGAATAGTAAAAGCATGAGGAATAGATGGAAAAAAGAAATGTCTTCTCAGAGGTACAATATCTCATCAAGAATATGGGAGAAGGAAGAATGTGAGAAAAGAAAATGATTGGCATTTTAAATGACCCTGTTTAAATGTGAAGGTAGAATATTCATTGCAGGAGTAAATGCAAGCCTGCTGTAGTTTGGTAAAATTGTTGGCCATGAAGAGGCTGAAAAGGTTGTGTGAATGCCAGGAGGACCTTTTCCTTTTTGTAAGGAATCCACTATGGGGATGTTCTTTGACCTCTCTTATGACTGAAGGAAGATTAAGTATCTGATATCAAAGACGGAGGAGAACATTACATGTGCTCAGTGTGATACCGAAGGAAGGTTCATGGAAAACACTGGAAAGAAATATACTTTAATGTGTAAAGTACTGTTTTTTTTAAAAAAACCCTCAAATAACCCACGTTCTATGGATTTTTTGTAAGCCACGCCATCCCTTTGTATGTTAGTTTCTTATGTGCACTGTGCACGTCCTCTTCATTTAGTATTATTTACATGGTGCCTTATGTGAAAAATAATGTAGTTGTATTTGGCACTATTGTTGTTATTTGCCATCGAGTTGGACCCGTCTCATAGCGACCCCTCCGTGGTTTTCCGAGGCAGTATCATTACAGAAGTAGATTTCCTCATCTTTCTTCCAATTTGGAACTTTTCTTGTATTTTGCAACTGTCATATTAAGCTATAATAAAAGATTTGTTACTTAAGAATCGGTATTATTCAAGTTACTTTAATCAAAAGATAGCATTTAAAACAGAAGTGCCTATTGCGAGTATAAACTTTCATAAAAGTAAATTTTAGCATTTGGAAAAGTAGGATACTTTTTCGCAGATCACCTGGATCGTGTTCATCAAGTTGTTTTTGGGGTGCATCTGTGTGTGTGATTATTACCGACTGCCTGTGGAATGGAAGCTTTGAGAGAAGGAGGTCTAGTTTGCTTTGTTTGGTGCCACATCTCCAGAATCCATTGCATTGCCCACTTGATCCATGATAAATATTTGCTGGATGAATAAAGGAATTGCAGATATATTGAATATCTGCTGTGGATCAGGCACTGGGTTCAGATGTGGAGTAAAACCAACATGGTTCCTGGCCCCATGAAGTTTAGAGTGTAGAGGAGAAGAAAGGCGGATAATCTGAGAACTTGTGGCAAGGCTGGACTATAGTTGAGAGTTAGAGAGGAAAGGCCAAGCGTGCTGCGAGAGCAGCCAGGGGGACCTGACCTGGTTTGGGTGAGTGCCACGAGATGTCTTTTTTCTTTTACTGTTGCTTTGTACAGCTTGTAGTAGTTGTGTTGTGGCTGTCCCTTCGGGGATGATGACGTGGTGAGCTGCTGCTGAGTCAGCTCTGTCTCAGGGCGACTTTGTGTATAACAGAATAAAGCATTGTGTGGTCCTATGTCATCTTCATGATCATTGGTATGGCTGAGTTCATTGCTGTAGTGCTTACCATTTGTTCTTCTTGTGTACTTAACGTGACTTTGCCATGTAAGATGTGAGACAAAGTCACCAAGGCTCTTAATATATACCACACCTTGCTTACTGACATGGTAGGTTCCAAAGACCAGATTGTTATGTGAAAATGGAGGATGATTATATCACCTCAGCCCCTCATCTGTATTGTGACTGTCCCACCAGGCCCCTGCTGAGGTCACCTGCCACCATTGCCTCCCCCTCCCCCATGTCGCCTCGAGAGTTTGACTTCTGCCCACAGGGGAGGGTTGTCCAGTCTTCCAGAACCAGAGTGGTCCAAGTGTCTCTCTCTTCCCTGTCCCTAGAGTTCCCTCCCTTTCCT
>NW_006921952.1:2937941-2941324 GCF_000298275.1 Orycteropus afer afer | reverse complement strand
GTCCCACTTCTTCCCCGGCCCTGAGGACAGCCCACCTTCAGGACACTGGCTGCTACTGCTCCAGCCTCAGCCCCCTGTGGGTATCCAGGACCCACTGGGCAGTGTTGTGTCCCCTCCGGACCCACTCCAGCCCCACTCCAGTCCCACTCCAGCCCCTGTCCTCTCTGTCTGGGACAACAGTGGCTCAGGGAGACTGCAGCCCCTCTCCCTTCCTGTGTGGTGTAATACTATGCATTATGAGCCCCATTTTTACATGCACAGGGGGTCCACCAGTCAGGGACTCCTTCAGGGACCTCAGAGTTCAGTCCTGCCAGACGTGCATTGTTAATACGCAAAACAGTCGAGCAGATTTTCTTACTAGTGTAGTAAATGCAAAACATTGATGAGGAGATACTCCACAAATGAGGAGTGTCGTTAGGTACCACTGAGTTGGTTCCGACCCATAGCGGCCCTGTGTGCAGCAGAATGAAACACTGCCTGGTCTTGTGCCATCCTCCCCGTTGCTGTGCCATCGTTGCAGCTGCTGTGTCCGTCCATCTCATTGAGGGTCCCCCCTTTTTCACTGACCCTCTACTTTACTAAGCATGATACCTTTCTCCAGGGACTGGTCCCTTCTGACAACATGACCAAAGTACAAGAGAGGAAGTCTCGCCATTCTCACTTCTAAGGAGCATTCCCGTGTACTTCTTCCAGAGTTCATTTTTCTGGCAGTGTATCCTGTATTCCATAGGGATGTTGTTTTGTGCCTTTGAGTCAGCCCTGACTCATAGCGATCCTTCCTTTGGTTTCCGAGGTGGTATCACTACAGAAGTAGATTGCCCAACCTTCCTTCTGAGGAGTGGCTGGTGGGGTTGAACCACCAGCCTTCTGGTTAGCAGTCAAATGCCTTAGTCACTATGCTACCAGAGCTCCCATTCAATAGGAATAGGTATACTATTTGCATAGTTTTGCTGACCGTTGTTGATGAACTTTTAGTGATTATTGCTGAGTGTTTTTCTTAGAGATAATACTATTTTTTTAATGCCAGTGATGATGTTTGAGAGTTCCTTTATTCCTTTGCCAAACCAAAAGAAACCCAAACTTAGTGCTGTGGAGTTGGTCCTGACTCATATCGACCCCTCCTTGGGTTTCCGAAGTGGTATTACTACAGAAGTAGATTACCCAACCTTCCTTCCGAGGAGTGGCTGGTGGGTTTGAGCTGACAGCCTTCTGGTTAGTAGTCAGATGCCTTAGGCACTATGCCACCAGAGCTCCCATTCCCTTGCCGGTAGATTGTATTATTACATCTTTTTTCAATCAGTTGGGTAGCTGAAAAATAATACTTCACAGGTGATTTTGATGTATATTTCTCTTACGAGTGAAGTTAAGCTTCTTGAACTGGTTCTACAATAATTTGTTATGATGTTTGGTTTTTGCTTCAAAACAAAATTAGTCATAAATTGAAACAAAATGAGTCCTAAAATGGTTCAGAGGCAGGGCAATAGGTAAAGAGGGTTTATTATACTATTCTGTGTACTCTTATGTTGGAAGTTTTCATTAATATAGTGTTCAGATAATGTGTATTTCCTTTTTAGTGAACAGTCTATTTCTCTAGTATTTTGTTTGTGTTTTTTTCAGTGTTCAGAGCTCTTTATATATTAAGGAAATGATTTCTTTTGTCCACATATTATGTACCAGTTTTCTTCTAGTTTATTCCTTTTGACTTTGCTTAAGATGTCTATAGCCATGTAGATATTTGTTCTTATTTTTACGAGGCCCTATTTATTAATATTTTGTTTTACACCTTCTGTGTTGTGTGTAAAATTTAAGACTTCCCCACTTTGATATTATAAACACATTTTTCCCGACTTTCCCGTAGTACTTTTATAGCTTTGTTCTAGATACGTAGACCGTTGGTACATCTGGAGTCTGAAGGAGTGGTGCCATCCTCCCTTAACCCACCGGGTGCATTGCTCTGGGCTCTCTCATTCCTGCCTCCTGTGTATCTGGTGCTTAATTGCCCGTCAATGTGAACTGAATGACGGCCGAATAATTCTGACACTGAATCATTTACTTTGTAGTCAGTTATTTTCAAAGTTGGTATTTGCCTCATTTCTGAAAACATTTTGTTTTCAGTCTGATGGCTGCAGAATACATTGAATTGTTCTAAAAGTTGGGAAAAAATGTATTTACCGCTTTTTTTTTTTTTGAGAACAGAACTCAGTGAGAGGATGTCTTGACGCAATAGGACATTGTTATAAAGTGGTTTGATGTGTGAGGACGTGTGTAGGTCCCCAGGTTAGTTTTGTAATGCAAGGCCAGTGTTTATGGCAAGAGACATACCTGAAATAGTCCTCTTGATTCTTCTCAGCCCTGAGTGTGACTGGAGTCACAGGCATGCACTTCTTTTTCAGAGAAGTGGAATTTCCTCTCGTCTCTTCGTTCTATATTAGGTACTATTCTCCTAAGTGTCTGAAATGCAGGCCTTTGTCGAATTGGCCATTTTATTTTACAGAAAAGTCTTTTAAGAGCAGCTTTTGAAGCAAGGTCAAGCATTCGTCCTTGTGGCTTCTGCTGCCATTCCCAAGCACTGCATGTAGCACCTGGACATGCTTGGAATCAGGAAGGGCCTGGATGTAATTTAGATGAGTAGCTAATTCGAATCAAAGCTGGCGGGAAGCAAGTAAATTTAACTTCAGTGATTATGATACCATTTGATTAAATCTCTACTTTTGATTACACGTCTCAGTGAGAACATGTTTTAAATATACCCAACTGTTAAATACGGAAGGGTGTGAATAGGATGAACAGGGACACATAGAAGAAATTTGACTATTCTTCACCTGTAATATACCTATCCCCTGCAGCTTTGCAGAAATATTTTTAGAACAAATGAAAGACATTAATTCTATACATATGGGATTTATTACTACAAATGTTAACTAAAATATACAGTTCGTTAGCATGGAAGATAGTATTGTCTCCTAATCTTCGTACTTTATAGAAAGACTTAAATACATTAATTGATAACAGGACCATAGTAATATAAAAATAAACCAAACCCATTGTCATTGATTTCGTTCTGACTCCTAGTACAGAGTAGAACTACCATGGGATTTCCAAGGCTGTATTCTTTGTGGAAGCAGACTGCCAAGTCTTTCTCCCCTGGAGTAGCTGGTGGGTTAGAACTGCCAGCCTATTGACTAGCAGCTGAGTGCTTAACCAGTGCACCACCAAGGCTCCTCTGGCTCCATGTGAGGTATATAAAAAAAGTCAGTAATTTTATAGCTCTCCTATAAACTTAAAGTTGGACAGTTGCCTTTCTGGTTGTGTATTGTTCTTTGGCTGTAGTCTTCAGAGAAAGGAACCTTGGCAGAATGGGCCAGAGGTCTTACTTAATATAG
>NW_006921952.1:2930466-2937426 GCF_000298275.1 Orycteropus afer afer | reverse complement strand
TCCATAGTGATACTGCCTCGGAAACCCAAGGAGGGGTCGCTATGAGTCGGGTTTGACTCGACGGCACATAACAACAACAACAACAATGTTGTTTGGTAACATTGGGACTGTGCCATTTTACTTGTCAACCTTGGGTTTGTCAACCTCAGCGGCCATCAGCTGTCTGAGTGAAGAAAAGCCTCCAACTTCAGTGGGCCAGGAGCATGAGGCAAAGCTGAAGCCCACGGTTGAGGGGCTTCAACCCAGCCCCTAGTACCTGGCATTTTGAACTCAGACTTAAAGCCTCCAAACTGTAAGAGAATAAACTCCTGTTTGTTCAAGCTATCCCATTTGTGGTATATTTCTGTCAGAATGGCACTAGGTAACCAAAACAGACCCCAAACCCAGACTTTAGCAGCACTGGTCCATGGGTGGGATGCAGGCAGGTGAGGCAGCGGGCATGGCTCTCGGCATGGATGCTCTGGCTTTGTCTGGTAGGCAGTGGCAGTGGGGACTGCAGGACCCGGGTTGCTCCTACTGCTCAGGTGGGCAGAACATCAGGCGGGGCTGAGTGTGCCCTGCTCCCTCCTTACTCGCTTCCTCTGCTCCCCCCGCCACTACCCTCCCAGCCCTCACTGCTACTGCCTCCCCTTGCTCTGGCCCCCACGAGCAGCTCCAGCAGCGGCAGTGGTGCTGAGAACGCGTCCAAGTGGGCTTCCTTAAGGTGTATATATGGTATTCGTACAGTGTCCAAATCATGGGGTCAGTTTTCACAGAACATACTGTGAATGTTAAGTGACATGTACCTGTATTACATTTCCTAGAAGACTGAGCAATCTACTTCTGTAGAGATACTGTCTCGGAAGCCCAAGGAAGGGTCGCTATGAGTCGGAAATGACGGCAGTGAGTTTGGTTTGGTTTTATTGGTTGTTTTATATTTGACAGCGTAAAAATAATCTGCACTTGATTTCTTTTGTTTTACATATTGCAACAGGTTCCAACTAGTGATCGGACCGGTTAAGGGGTAGATCTAAACTCTGTTTCATGGGCTGTTGGTAACCTCATGTGGGGATAGGCCTTTGTGCTGCACCCAGGCTGCTTCGCTGAAGCTCCCTCTTTCTGTGTACACTGTGTATGGGTGTCATGGTGCCAGAGGCAAACTGATGCTGCAGCTTTTTCATTGCAAAAACAAACAGTCAAACAATATAACAGTTGTGTCAGGTGAAATTCTGATGATGCTTAGGGGTGCTGTCAGATCTGATTAAAGCACCTTTGTGTTAATCTCAGGAAGCACTTCCTGTCTCTGGGCTCCTCTCATCCTGATGCATCTTTGTCACAATCCCTGATCAGACTGTACTGAGTTGTTAGGAGGTAGGTAGTTGCTGGGCACAGATTAAATGCTCAAGGAGTTTGCTGAATGACAAATAAGAACAGGATGCAAAGAAGATAATATTTTAATATGAGGAAGAGATCTTTTTTTTTCTTTTTAAATTTAATGTCAGTTCTCACAATGGGATCTAAGGATCAGTAGCACTTATGTCACTTGAGAGTTAGAAATGCAAATTATCAGTAGGAGGGGTGGGTAATTAATCTCTGGGCAGGGCCCACAGGACTGTCTGCTTTAACAGGCTTTCCACATGAATCTTAGGCATGCTGGTGTTTGCGAACACTCTTCATAACATCGTAGACATCACAGGGTTTTGCAGCTTTGTAGCATTTATGCTTTGCAAAGCAGTCTACCATCTGCCATCTCACCTGAGTGGGCCTTACCACTGGCCTCATCCCAGGCAGGTCATTATTATGAATCTCATCTACCTAGGGAAATGTGAATGCTGAAGTGATCTGACAGTTTATAAAGCTTGTTGGTGGGGCAATTCAAATTAAAAGGCTTTTCTTCCTACTGTGTAAGTTTTGCTTTCTGGCTTATAAAAAGGTGATGTTCCCAATTCATTCCTTGATCCTGATTTTGGTTTTCCTCAAGAGAAGGCCATTGACTCGTCTTTGCACTGACTTATCCAGTCTCCCACCCATTCCCCACTGTGTCCGTGCCAGGCCTTTCAGAGAGAGCAGGTCCTGTTAAGAAGTGTGATCAGCAGCCACAGAGGAAGAGGCTCCTAATTCGCTTACTTGAGGATCAAAGTGATGACTTAGTTACCTAAGCCATTCATCCAGACACCTGCTCGTTCATCCAGAGACCTGCTCGTTCATCCAGAGACCTGTACATTCTTGTGCTAAGAATAGTATACAACAAGTACTAAGTGGGAGCTTGTGGTGGCATAGTGCCTAAGGCATCTGACTACTAATCAGAAGGCTGGTGGTTCAAACCCACCAACCACTCCTCAGAAGGAAGGTTGGGCAATCTACTTCTGTAGTGATTCCGCCTTGGAAACCCAAGGAGGGGTTGTTATGAGTCAGATCCAACTCGATGGCCGTGAGTTGAAGTACTGAGTGCTAAGTGGAGTCCCTGAGTGGTGCAAATAAATGGTTAAGACACTCAGCTGCTAAATGAATTGTTGGGGGTTTGAATTCACTTGGAAACCCCTGGGAAGAAAGACCTGGTGATTTGCTTCTGAAGAATGAAGCACAGTCCTGCCATGACGCACAGGGGTCACGAGAAGGTGAATCGACTCAGTGGCAACAGGTTTGGCACGTTCTGAATATCCCCCTAAGATCTTAGCTCAGGTTGTCTCTGGGAAGTAGATCTATGGATAATTTTTCTAATGTTCCGCTGTGATCACATATTATTATTGTTGTAATGGGAGAAATATTTGAGAAAGAGTGATACTAATATGTTAATTCAAGAAAGAGTCCTGTTTTTTCTTTTCCTCCTAATTTTTACTCACTAGCTTGACAAACGTCAGAATGACCAGTTCATCAGAGGCCCTTTTTCCAGAATTCAGGAACTGAGGCTGCTCGGCAAGGCCCGGATCCAGCCGAGTGTTCTTTTCTTTTTGCCCCTGCTTCCCTTTCTGGTGCTAATCCATCTTTCCTGTTCATTTCATAGTACACATGGAGAATTAGTCAGCCCCCCTCCAACAGGACCTTGTTTTCACATGATGACCCTTGTTAGTAAGTGGGGGACTGACCACTGGCTCCTTAGAAGTAGGCTTTAGATAACCCTGCAGATGGAACGCAACCTTTGCCCTCTTGCAATGGAAAACACTGATTTCGCTGAGCATGCGCAGAAAATGTGTTGGGAAGGGTAGGCAGCTAACACTGCGAACATTTTTTTTCTTTTAATTTTATTATAGTGAAAACATACACAAGACATTCACCAGTGTAACAGCGTGCCCATTTACAGCTCAGGGACATTGGTGGCATTTTTCATGTTGTGCCGCCATTATTGCTGTCCTTTTCCAAAATATTCCACTACCATTAGCATAAACGCAATGACCCCCAAACAAAAGCTTCCCCTTTCCGCCTCCCTCCTACCCCTGGTAACCACTAATAATCTTTGGTTTCTGTTTCTCTCTCTCTCAAATCCGCACCCCCCCAATCCCTGGTACGCTAAGACCATTTTGGGATGAAATCATTGATGATCCATTATGTAACCCAAGCTCAGAGCTCAGTGTTTGCCTGCTGTTCAGAATGTAGCAGCAGGGATATGTTCTGTGGCTGTTGCTGTCCAGGGTAAATACAGAACCTGGATCCTGAGGGCCTGGCAGGTGAGCAGGAGAACAGAACTGATTTTCTGCCTTGTGGGTGGCTTTGCTTCGTGACCGCGTGAGGCAGCTTCTTGGCTGCAAACATGGGTTTTCCAGCCAAACAGCTAATTCAAGGTTCCTTGGATGTTAAGTTTAGACTCTGCAGTCTTAGCTCACCTTAAACAGTGAACATTTCCCACAGCTGCTGATGTACCTTTAGCCTGTAGGCACTTGCCTTGTGCAGCTCTAGCTGTTCCCTGATGCTTTCTCATGCCTCTGCCTCCCCTATGCTGGCACTTGAAGGTGAGTTAGGGACATTTAGGAAGGGGGAGGAAGTTAGGCCAGGGTCTGGGAGAATAGACAGCCATTGCCTTATACCTGTAACAGTGCTTTTTTAGAACCAGCCAAGTCATTGGATGTGAGTTTAAAGAATGAAGATTTTTTTTCACCCTAATGTATTTCTATTTCTTATGTAAAATAGATGTTACTGCGGTACTGTTAAAGTTAGCTGTGTGTATGGTTTTCCCCCTCTTTGTGTTCTCATTATGTAAGTTGAGAAAGTTACCTCATTGAGTGGATAGTTAAATGAAAAAAAATTTTTTTTCGTTGTGGGTTTCTACAATCAGGGGATTCTCATCTTCAACCTTTATTCTTTTCCACTTATCTGTAACCAAGGAGCTCTGGTGGTGCAGTGGTTAAAGCATTCTGCTGCTACCAAAACATGGGCAGTTTGAAACCCATAAGCTGCTCCGTGGGAGAAAGGTGAGGCAGTCTACTTCTGTAAAGATGTACAACCTTGTCAGCCTGCGGAGCAGTTCCTGTCGGGTCCCTGTGGGTCGGCACTGACTCGCTGGCAGTGGGTTTGGATTCTCTGTAAGCAGGCCCACGTCGCTCCCATTCTGCTGGAGCTCGGCGTTTCACTCAGCAGATCTGTGTGTTTTCCATTGGGCATTACGAATACAGTGCTCAGTCAGACACGTTCTTACCCTCAACGTGTTTACAGTCTGGAGGGGAGAAAGGAGACCAGCGTGGGGGCAGATTAATAGCTGGGGGAGAGATGAGGTGGTCCGAATAAGCAGAGTGACAGTGGCCATGGAGTGAAGATGGTCTATTTGGAGGGCTATCACCTCCCATTTCTTCCCTCTAGGCAGTTAAAGTTGAAGGTACGGAAAGTAAAGTAGTTACTTTTCCTTGGATTTTTTTTTTTTTTTTTTAATGTATGGGTTCATACACATTTTTGCATTGGAGCCTCACAATCAGTTTGTGATTAGGGAATTGTGATAGAAGAAGTTTGTGCTTGAGGGTCCTGAGATTTGGAGAAGCCCCATGACGTGTTGCAAGTGCCATGGCTGCTTCACTGCAGCTGGATTGAACCCTCGGTTCCCGGTGCCAGTACTTTCTTCCACGCCACACAGCATACCCAGAATAGCAGTGTCTCTCACTGATTGTGTTGGGTTATTGCATGTTATTGCCTGTTCTGTGATTCTAGGAATAACCAGTGGTGTGTGTGTATGTGTGTGTATTATTTTCTGAAGGGTAGAAATTGTAATTAATTGAAATTCTCATCTCTAAGATTCTTAGACCTGTTCCTGTAAGAGTGTTTTCTAATTCAATTCTGTTTAAAGAATCATCCAGTAATTAAATGACGCTGCCAGCCCTTTTGTCTTTAGCTCAGTGGTGGAAGCCTTGAGCCTAACCGGATTTGGGCAGCTGAGTGAACTGCATTGTCATGTTCACATCTTCTTTTATTTATTTAGTATTTTTGGTAAGAGTAGGGTGGAGAAAGATTGTCATAACATTTGTGTATTTAAGTCATTTGTGTGTGTGTCTGCCACTAGAGGCAAATGTGTATTTTCTCAGTCTAGTGTGTTGCCTGCAGTCAGAGTGTATATGTGAATATTAACAATGTATTTTGGTTTATTTCTAGTAGCTTTCAATAGGTGAGACCAGTGCCAAGTTGGGCCCTGTAAATGATTCTTAATCTCTTCTAGTTTTTGATGCACAGAGAAGAGTCTTCTTTTTAAGAGCTGTATGTTGGTGAGGAGTGACGTGCCTGGGAAAAGTCCATAGTTGACTTCGATTTTCTTTTCTTCTCAACCATTCGCTCCTCCTCCCATTGCTAAGCTCAGTCCCCAGTGCTCTAGCCAAACCAATCTTGCCAAGCTTATGGGGGGACCTCTTGCCTGTAAATTTCTGTCTTAACCTGACTTGACCTTTGGGGAGCCTTGGATTCTATTGCTCCTCCCTTCTCCTTTGCCTTCTGAAGTCTTCCCTCCTGCCTTCGTCTAGCTACTTTCTAACAAGCTTTTAAATGCTGCTGTTCCTGCATTGTTGTCTGTCTGTCTTGCTTTCTCTGTATATTGGTCTTAAGCGACCTCATCCTCTCACATACTGAGCACTTTGTACGTTTCCGCTGTTAGTCTCCTGAGGTGCAGACTAGTATATCCTGGTACCCAAGGACATAGCACTGCAAACTTCCCACATCTAGATCCAAACCCAACATCTCTCCTCTGAAATTTCCATCCTGACTTTAAATCTCTCTCTCAGATAAGGGACCCATCATCTCTAGGGTCTTTGTAATGTTTGCTCTCCCCTGCAGGAGTTCTGTTCGTTTTCTCATTTGAGCCTCTGGCAGCTCTGTGTTAATGCCTACTTCAGATTTAGATTGGGACTCTCTGAGAGTTGAGAGGTTCTTCCATAGTTAAAGGCCTAGGAATGCCAAAGTAGGGAAATAATGCAAATCTTACTTCCAAAAGAGGGGAAGACAAACAGCAAATGAACCAAAAGAGAAAAGGAAGTGCCTTCCACTGGAAAGAATTCAGAAGAATCTCCGTTCTCAGTTCTGGGCTTTGTGGTCTGTTCTGCACAGTATTTTCAAGGTTCCTGGTCTAGCAGGTGCTAGTACTTGGTTTCTTTTACCGGCTAAGTCACCTTCCCCTGAGTGGATATGCCACCTTTTGTTTATCCGTTTGTTGGTTGGTGATGAGTCCCACCCTTTAGGGGTGGGCTTATCTTGGCCCTGAACCTCCGGTCTGGGCGAGGCTAGCTTTCAGCTGTGGTAGCATTTAGTGGAGTATGGCCGTGCCTGTGACGTTCACAGACGCTATTGGAAGAAAGGCTTGATGATCCGGTTCCAGCAAATCAGCCATTGAGGAGTCTCTGGAGCACAGTTCTGCCCTGGCATGTGGGATCACCAGGAGCGGGAAGTGGGTGCATAGCAACTGGTTGTTCTTTTCTTTCCCCCTAAGAGGTGCCTGGGAGCTCTGGTAGCATAGTGGCTAAGGCACTTGACTGCTAACCAGAAGGCTGGCGGTTCAAACCCACCAGCCACTCCTCG
>NW_006921952.1:2925841-2930366 GCF_000298275.1 Orycteropus afer afer | reverse complement strand
GTAGTGATACTGCCTCGGAAACCCAAGGAGGGGTCGCTATGAGTCAGGGCTGACTCGACGGCACATAACAACAACAAGAGGTGCCTTGGGTCCTGCCTTAAAACTTGGCTCCTCCGCTGCCTTTTCTGGATGGAGTGGAGTGCTGTCCTGGGACGGGGCTGCTGTGGTTTTACTAACCTGGCCTCGACATTGTGAGACCGGGTGTGCGGCCCGGAACGCAGCAGCCTCCAGGTGTCCGTCCTTGGTGCTGGTTGGCAGGACTGTGCCTGGAACTTCATGCCACAGGGAGGTTGGGCCCTGGCCAGCATGCTCTGGGCTTCCGGATGTCATGGAGCGATAGTCCAAAAGTATCGGGGTTACAACAAAAGGCTGTGAAGCTCTGCTGGTATCTCATAGGACATTTGGCAACACGGCTGCCATTCTGACAGAAAACAGCTACGATTTCCTACCAGAAGAGTCCAAAGAATATAAACTTCAATAAATTTAGCCTTGTGAAAAGGGTAGAAAGTTTAAAACTGTGAACACATAAATTATCTCCACATTTTACTTGAACAAAGCATTCTGAGGACATTCTCTTCTTATTTTTTTTCTTAGTTTTTCTTAGTTTGCTGTGTGCCTCTGAAAAATAGATTCTGGTCTGTGGATGGGTACTTGGAACACAGGCTTTACACTCAGCACGGATCTCTATTCAGAAAGCAGAAACTTTGCTTCCTCAGTTCCTCACCGTGTGTGGTGCCGGCTAACCATTTTCTCCAGATTGTCCACCGCCGCTGGATAATCTGCCGTCATGCCTAGACACACACTGCTGTGCTTTGCTCCCGTCTGCTGACACTTGGGTGGTTCTCAGATAACAGGTGGGGGAGGAGAGTTGTTTGAGGCATGCATGCGTAGAAATGAGAGCCCACCTTTAAGTGATACAGAAACTGAAGATATCATTCAGAGAGGGCAGGACGGGCCCTGTTTATAGATAGAACGTGTCATCTTCAGGTTACCCACTTTCTGGACTGGGAGTGTGCTGTGAATTTCTGTTGATTGGGTCTCATCTAAATTACAGTGTCAGGTATTAGGGTTTTATCATCAGATAGTTATGGCTGTCTCATCGGCACATTAATTGTGATAATTGGGCAGTAAGGAAGCCATAGGGATAGATACTATGCTGTCCATTTTGATGTGATTGCAATTATAACCTCTTATTTGTGGCAGTAAAATATTATTAATTGAAACTGCTGACAAGCTTTCTTGCTTTTTCTACTTTCTGTTTTAGGATGAGTCAGAATTGGACTTGACAATGATTTTTTTTTTGGTAGACCTTGAGAGCCACACATATAGAATAAAGTACACATTCTAAGACTTTTGGTGGTGGGTCGTGTTACAGGCATCATTCATTCAGGTCTGAAGTATTTGGAGGCATCTGAGGCAGGGCCTATGCTGAAAAGTTGGTAACGGAGAAGGCGGGATGACTGTTTGAACATTTATTAATATGTATGAAAAATTCCTTCAAGGTGGGGTCAAGTCCTGAGCAAGTTCAGAGGAGAAGGTGGATGGCTGACTGAGGAGTGACCCAGGAAGGCTCAGTGGCTGAGGGGTCACTACATGGCATAAAGCCCTGAGCCGTCTCTGAATACACATTTACGTTCTAGAACTGTAGGGAGAGGTAGGGGACTCAATGCATTGACGAAATCAACTTTTGTTCTAGGCCCAGCTCCCTTGCAACCCCAGTTTGTGTCCTTGGGTACATAAAGCAGATGTAATAATATGTGTCCAGCATATCTGACTGTGATGAATGGGATCATATGGATGCTCCCTGTGGTGAAAGTCAGACGGCTTGGCACGTGTGTGTTTTTTCAGGCCACTTAGGCCTTTGAACGATAGTAAGCTCAGCTTTTTATGACTGAAAGTTGAGTAGCCTTTCCAGAGTGCATAGTATTGTCAAGGGTTAGCATATTCGCTGTAACATCTGAACTGTGCCAGCCAGGTGATCACTGAAATAAGTGAAAGGAGAAACAGATGCTTATTGAACTGCTCTTACTGGTTTGGGTTCTTTACAATTGGATTTTAAATTTTTGTATCATTTCAACTTAATAGCAGATGAAACTGAGGCTCAGATAAGCTAAGAAACCTTTTTTTAGCTCGTGCAGCTGTTTGAAATCAAACTTAACCATTTATGCTAACATTTAGCATCGTAGTTTGCAACTTAGCTTTATTTTATTTTTTTTTGGAGGCCACTGTTAACTACGTGTGTTGACACTGCATACATGTGTGAGTATGAATTCCATTTATTATTATTATTACTGCTGTTTTCACCACTAGGTTACTTCTAGAACTGCTGGAGTTACTGTTTGACAAGTTTAACGCGGTAGCTGCCGCACACTCTGTGGTCCTGGGGTATCTGCAGCAGACTGTCAGCCCTTCCCTGACTCAGCAGGAAGAGGTCAAACTGTACGACATGGCAGACGTGTGGGTGAAGATCCAGGATGTCCTGCAGGTAAGGCGCTTTGGTGAAGGGTGTCCTCTTGACTCAGAGCATCATAAAATTGTGACGAAGAGCACTTGAACTTTTACTTTAAGAATCATGAACAGGTTGAAAAGGCAGTGCTTCCGTTGAAAGGTGATTCTGCTCATGTTGTGAACTTCTACCAGAGGTCTGAAACTTTGTTTTTGGCCAAACTAAATGAAACCTGCACCACTGAGTCAATTACCTATGGCATCAGTAGAACTGTTCTACTGGGTTTCCAAGGGTGTAAATCTGGAAGCCTATGCCTCATCTTTCTTCTGCAGAACAGCTAGTGGGTTCAAACTGTTGGCCTTTCGGTTAGCAGCCAAACGGTTTAACCACTGCACCACCAGAGGTCTTTTTTTGAGGGCTACACGTTGTAAATAAGAACAGATTCTCAATATGCTGTTACAGTATAGTAATAATGATATTATAATATTTGGTTTGTCTATTGTAATGTACTTTAAGTTAGTGAAATTAGTTAAATACTGAGATAGTAAACATTACCGTGTTCTTAAACACCATTTTATAAACATTAAAAACAAAATAAACACCATTTTATAAACATTAAAAACAAAACAAAACAAAACAATCTCACTTCTGTTGAGTCGTCTTCAATTCATAGCGACCCCTCCTTGGGCTTCCGAGGTCATATCACTATGGAAATAGATTGCCCATCCTTTTTTCTGAGGAGTGGCTGATGGGTTTGAACTGCTAGCCTTTTAAAGGTTAGCAGTCAAATGCCTTAGGCACTATGCCACCAGAGCTCCCTTTATAAACATTTTTTTTTGTTTGTTTGTTTATAAACATATATACAGCTTAATTCTACTGACCATATCCCAGCTGTCTACTTTTGCATATATTGAGTGAAATAACAGGTTAAGAAAATAGGAATAAATCTATGAGATATAAATGGATCATTCTGATTAGTTTATTCTAAGATTACAAGAATGATATTGTTGTTTTGTATGAAATTGCTGAGATAGTATTTAGAAATAGAATTAGATTTTTCTCTGTAAGTACTCAAACAAAAAAAAAATCCCAAACTCACTGCCATCAAATTGATTCAGACTCACAGCGACCCCTTTTGAGTTTCTGAGGTATAAATCTTTATAGAAGTAGGTTTCCCAGTCTTCCTTCTGTGGAGTGGCTGGTCGGTTTAAACCACTAACCTTCTGGTTAGCAGTCAGATGCCTTAGGCACTATGCCATGAGAGGAGAATATACTTGATTGGCCAGTGAAAAGGTGGAAGTAAAAGTAAGAATTAGCTGAAGGAAGTTTGACATAGTTAAATAGAAGTTACTTGATTAGCTAGTTCCTCCTAATATGAAGAAAATTAAGTATATGTAGGAAATTGAAAAATGTAACTCTGTACTGTTTGCATGGCAAATAAAAGTCTTTGGAGGAAAAAATAAATCATGAATGTAAATTGCAGTTATTTCTGAGAGCATAGCTTGCTCCTTGTGAGTTCAATGATTGATTCTTGGTTACTCATTCATTAGACAGATTTTGGTGCAGTCTGTTGCTTTATTTCTGGTAGAACAGAAAGAATATGGTTTGGACCTGTATTCTCTGAGTTCTCTTTACTGCTGTGTCAATAACCATGTGCCTGTATTAGGTACTTGATGAATATTTGTATATTGAATAAAATGTCTTTGTGGCTCAGAGGTTGGTTATTTAACTTCCTTGTGTCTTGCTTGGCCAAGAAATTTGGAAGATGATACTTGGCCAGCTGAGCAGGAGAGGTACGTCTCTGTGCCCATTCCAAGGAAAGGTGATCCAACAGAATGTGGAGATTAATGAACGATATCATTAACATTGCATGCAGGTAAAATTTTCCTGAAGTTGATTCAAAAACGGTTGCAGCAGTACAGCAGCAGGGAACTGCCAGAAATTCCAGCTGGATTCAGAAGAGGATGTGGAATGAGGGATGTGGTTACTGAACAGACAGATCTTGACTGAAAGCAGAGAATACCAGAAAGAAGCTTACCTTTGCTTTGTTAAATATGGAGAGGAATTTGACTGTGGATC
>NW_006921952.1:2902035-2922811 GCF_000298275.1 Orycteropus afer afer | reverse complement strand
AACAACAACAACAACAACCTGGTTTAAAATATGGGAAGTTGTATGTCAGGGTTGTATCCTTTCACCATATTTATTTTATCTGCATGCTGAGCACATAATCAGAGAAGCTGGAATAGATGAAGAATGTGGTATCAGGATTGGAGGAAGAATCATTAACAACCTGCGATATGCAGATCACACAACCTTGCTTGCTGAAAGTGAAGAAGATTTGAAGCACTTACTGGTGAAAATCAGAGACTATAACCTTCAGTATGGATTGCATCTCAGCATAAAGAAAACAGATTCATAATAGCCCTAGGGCAGAGTTGAGCTGCCCTGGGGTTTCCTAGGCTGTGATCTTGGAAGCCAATGCCCAGGTCTTTTCTCCCTCCTAGTGGCTTTTGGGTTTGAACTGCTGATCTTCCGGTTAGCAGCTGGGTGCTTAATCATTGCAGCCCCAGTGCTCCTTTTTGCACAGGGACGAAGCCAGGAAATCTGGAGAGCCCTGTTGCACCTTTGGTCAAATACTAAAGCTGCATTGGTCAGGCCACAGACTTTGTGGAGGACTGTGAGGTGATGGAGGTGTGAGAATTTGCATAAAGTTGGGAAATGTCGGAATTCAGACCACTGTGAAGATGCTCTTCTGAATATCCTGGGCTTTCAGCTCCGACTTCAGAACGGTCATGGCTTAAGCATTGGGGTATTCACACCCACCAGCCATTCCTCAGCAGGAAGGTTGGGCAGTCTGCTTCCATAGTGACACTGCCTTGCAACCCAAGGAGAGGTCTCTATGAGTCAGGTCTGACTCGATGGCACATAACAACAACAACACAACAACAGGCCCAGAGTAAGGGTCACTCTGCATCCTTGCAGACAAAGCCTTCTTACTAGTATCATCAGCTGGTCCCCCCCTTACGGTCACTTCTCACCAAAGCAAAACTCACTCTAAACAAAGCAGCATAATTCACGTTCTTAAAAATATATCATCCACAAGGTTCAGCAGACAATTATGGTTTATTTCTAAAGAAGCAAGAAAAATGTGACTCTTAACTAGGAGAAGAAAAGCTGGGAGAAATGATTATGTGAAATGAGGAATGCAGCGGCTAGCGTGCACTGCAGCAGAAAAGGACAGTGAGCTGAAGAAACAGAATCCGACTCTGACAAGGATAGAAAATAATTTCTGAATGAGTTTTTATGTTGTTATTGTTGTTAGGTGCATTAAGTCAGTTGTGACTCAGCAACTGAATGTGAAACAATGAAACAGTGCCCGGTCCGGCATCATTGCTGGTTGCCCCTTGGGGTAGCCCCTGTTTCGGTCCATCTCACTGAGGGTCTTCCTTTTTTTTGCTGACCCTCTCTGTGCTTTATCAAGCACGATGTTCTTCTCTGGGGACTTGTCCTTGCTGGTAACATGGCCACAGTATGAGAGAATTTTTATGGTTTGTGAGCCTTGGTTAACTTGAACTTAATGTTCTAAGTTCAGAACAACTTTTTAATGTCTTAGGACCCTGTTTCTAATGCTGTTGTGAAGAATTATGGTTTGAATAAAGTAAGATACTATGTCTTCCTGAAAAACATTTTTCTGGGACTGTACCTATTTGGATTTGTTAATTGTATATAATCGACACACCTTTGAAAACAAGATCTATGATTTCATACTAAAAATGGTTATAATAAACTAAGGTGCTTTAGATTCCATCAGACATTCAGTGAAAACATGAAACATTTCACGTGTTTCTGGCTTATTAAACGAGTTATACAGTTGATTTGTGTTATTCATAGTAGTTATGTTCTGTCAAGCTCTGTGAACAGTGAATTGTTGTTGTTGTTGTTGTTATTTGCCATCGAGTTGGCCCGACACATAGCGACCCCTCCTTGGGTTTCCGAGGCAGTATCACTACGGAAGTAGATTGCCCAACCTTCCTTCCGAGGAGTGGCTGGTGGATTTGAACCGCCAGCCTTCTGGTTATCAGTCAAGTGCCTTAGGCACTATGCTACCAGAGCTCCTTGAACAGTGTGTTAGTGACTTCCAAACCAGCTTTGTTCTTCCTCTGCCGGGACCCTGCCCACCACTCTGCCTGTGTGTGTTCTGAAATGATCATGGAGACGCTGCAGGTGTTGAGTTTGAGGTTCCAAAGAATTTTCAGCGAGTAGGCAACTTTGCTGTTACGGAATCCTCAGTAATGGGGATGGACTGTTTCCTCCACACGTGTGGTTTTGAATGAGTTATTTGAGGCTCCTATTTTTGTGGAATGGAATGACTTATTATTTTTTGAGATAGAATTGCGTAGTATAATGTTCATCTGTTTAACATATAGAATCCAATGGCTTTTGGTATACCTACTGTGTTGGGTAACCATGACCATAATGTAATTTCTTTTTTTTTTTTTTTTACACAAGCAGCTTACGATCATTACTGACAAAGTACATACAGATGACCAAAAAGAAAGAGTAATTGCTTCCCATACACAGAAGTAAAATCTTCCAGTATTTTGCTAATGCCATAGAGTGATTTTAGACCCTTTTCATCACTCCACAGGAAACCTTGTGCCCGTTAGTAGTAACTCCCTGTTCTTTTCCTTACTTGCTCCAGCCCCAGGCAACCACTAACGTTCTCTCTGGAAATGACTTATTTTTATCATGGCTCCATGGTCTTCATTCCCTTAGCTTTCTTTAGTATTGATGTTGGGAATTTTACAGTTTAAGAAAAATATGTGCTTAAGAGACTGAAGAAAGAGATGGAGTTTGTATGGATTATCTTTTAGCAACTTTTAGTCCCCAGATCACACATTTGGCAGTGCTTTTGCTGTATCATATTAACACATGCGTAAGCATTGTCAAGCTATTGAACACATAAAATAACATGGTACTGATCCAGTAATACAAGTGAGAGACCTGCCATAGAAATAACAGCTGCTGCATGTGTTGGATTGAGTCGAGGTCTAGATGTGGCAACACGGTCTGCCTTTTTCCTCTTTCTCTCCTCACCTGCTATTCTGCCTCTGTGCTCTTTATTTATGTATGTTTTGGAAGAATGATTTAGTAATTACTCTTGAATTAATCTGTGTTGTTTCTCAACTGCCTATCCCCTTATGTTTATTATTAATCTGTAGATTTGAGAATAAAGCCTTTTTGAATAAGAAGTTCATCTAAATATTTAAAAATTGTTTTTAGCTTTCTGTATTTTCCAGCTCCTTCAAGTTTCTTTCAGGATATATGATACTGAATATTATCAGTCTGTATACCCATTAATACACTGGGCATGCAGTGACACACACACATACACGCACACACACAAAGCACGCATGCAAATGAACTTTGCCTAATGTAAGAATGACAATGTGTCCTATAATCATTCAGGGGTGTGTTGAGTGGACCAAGACAGGTTGTTGAGGTTGATGCCGAGTTTATTTGTTGAAGGATTCGTGGAGATGGAAGATGGGAGATGGGGAATGATGACCTGATGGGGGGAATGGCAAATGTGGTGATGCTGGCAGTGAATGGACAAGGATACTCAGAAGGGTATTCAGGAAAAAAAGGAAAGTTTAGCTATGACCAAGGATTTTATCAGATGAATGAGAAGGTTAGTGTGATAGACAGACTGTAGCTTAGATTTGAGGATGGCCTTCAATACCGTATAAAGGGTTGGGATTTTTTTTTTAAAACACTTATGGCTTTTGAAGGTGGCTACCTCCTAGATTTATCTACTAGGAATTGATTCCTAGAGCCCATCTCAGACATCCTGAATGAGAATCTCTATGGGTCAGCACTTGATTCTGTGCTGTTAAGCTCCTAAGGTGATTCCAGTACATTTGTGTAGGATGCCGTCTTTGAGAACCTTTGCTTGGTCCAACAGTTCTTAAAGTAATTTTTCTGGACCACAAGCAACAGCATTGTTGTTGGGGCCATCAAGTCGATGTGACTCTTAGTGATACCATGTAACAGAGTAGAACTGCCCCCTAAGGTATTCTTGGCTATAGTCTTTTTTTTTTTTTTCATTGTGATTTGGGTGAAGATTTACAAAGTAAATTCACGTTCCATACAGCAGTTCACATATGCATTGTCTCATGTCATTGACCACAGTTTACAATGCAACAGCTCCCCTCCCACTTCCTCCCCATAGTTACCTCTTCCCAGTGTCCATCCCTCCATACACTCCTGCCCCCTGAGCTTTCTCCCTGTGCATAAGCAGCCTTTCTTTCTCCCATGATTGTTCTCTCCAAGGAGTATATCTACTTGAGGTAAATGTTCAGCTCATATGCCTGTATTTTGTTTGGCTGGAAACCACAGGTGTGGGTTCAATTCCAGACCTGAAGGGCAGCTAGGGGCCATAGTCCCAGTGGTTCCATCAGGGTGTATCAGACCAGCACCTGGTCCCCACCTTTTTTTTTTTCTCCAAATGATTTTGAGTTTTGTTCCACATTGTTCTCCCTCTCTATCAAGGATCTCCTACATAGATCCCCTTCCAAGTAGATGACAGTGGTAGCTGGGCACCATCTAGTTCTTCTGGTCTCATAGCTGTATAGGCTGCAGATCGGATGGTGTACCAGTCGCTAGGACTAATTGTTTCCGTGAATTTTGGTTTTCTTCATTCTTCTTTGCTGTGGACGAGGAGAGACCCATCGTTGCATCTAGATGGCAGCTTGCTAGCTTTTAAGATCCCAGTCTCTACTTGCCAGAGTAGGAGATGGAACAATGTTTTGTATAGTATGTTATGCCAATTGAGATTGATGTCCCCTGCGACTATGGTCCCAAGCCCGCAGGATCAACTACTCGGTCCCTCTGGGTAGCTGGCTGTGACCAAGCAGTGACCACAACCTTGCCCATTGTCAGCTCTACTATACACCTTGGAATTCTGATCATTCACATAAACTTATAGGACCATTGCCTGCCAACCCTATATATGTTGTTGGATACACTCCCCATTTCATAGACATACCTAATCGTTTAGCCTTTCCACCTATCTATCCATCCATATACCCATGTTTGCCTTCATTGACAATGCAGTACTATATGTGCAAAGAGTTCATATTTGTTGTCTGTATCTCCCATGTACCTCTTGGCTATAGTCTTGATGGAAGCAGATTGCCAGGTGTTTCTCCCACAGATCAGCTGGGTAGGTTTGAACCGATGACCTTTTGGTTAGCAGCAAGCACTTAACTGTTGCTCTACCTGGGCATTACCTGGGAATATATTAAAAATGCAAAATTTCATTCCTACCTCAGACTTACTGAATTAAAAACTTAGGACTGAGCCCTTCAACCTGGGTTTTAATAAGCCCTTGAGGTGACTCTGATGCACTCCAAAGTTTGCGAACTTTTGTTTTAGGTACTAATGGCCCATGGGAGCTCTGCTGGCATAGTGCCTAAGGCATTTGACTGCTAACCAGAAGGCTGGTGGTTCAAATCCACCAACCACTCCTCGGAAGGAAGATTGGGCAATCTACTTCCATAGTGATACCACCTCGGAAACCCAAGGAGGGGTCAGTCTCTATGAGTTGGGTCTTACTCGAGGAGCGTGAGTTAATGGCCCATTGGTGATTTAGATGCTGTATGCGATTAGAGGAAGGAGAATTAACATGGGAGTGGTTAGGACTGAATGCAGAGGGTGGAGACTAAGTCGGGGAGTTTCTGTGGCTAATGGAGTCTGGGTGCTATGACTTATGTGGAGTAGTGAAGTAGCAAGACAGACTTTGTTGGCAGTGATGGTAAAGGAGTACCACGAGAGTAGAGCATTTCTAAATCTCTAGGGAGCCTTTTAGAAAAGGTGTAAAGTGCTAGCATGGATCTGCCAGCCTAGTTCCCAGTATGTCAGATATTTGTAATGATGGCTTAATGTTAATCTATTGGGATCAACTATGTACTAGGTTCTGGAGAGTAAAGAAGAACAGAAGATAGTCATTGCAGTCAGAGAGCTCACTATGGTGACGTGAGGGGCTTGTGTGTTTCTATGAAGTTCAGTGTAGGGATCTGGTCTGGCTGAGACCACAGTAGAGCCCTGGCTAGAGAGACTTCTTGCGTACCAGCCCGGCGAGGTTAGGAAGAAGATTTTTGGTTTCCATTTCTGTGTAGCAGTTTACACCTTGGACTGGTTGAGCTTTCGTATACTTATTTGTAGAATGTTCTTTTGTTTAAAATTATTCCTGAAGAATGAAACAACCTAGAAGACCAACAGATGCCCATAGTCCCTGTGCAACAGCATGAATGAGGTTGATGACACAGTATGATAAATGGGGTTACAAGTGTGTTGAGTTTGAATTTCAGTGTTTCTTTGAATGAGAAATGTTTGTTACTGGAAGATAAAAATACTGTTTTGCACATTAAATCTTAGAAAAAGAACTTTTTGATCTTTTAAAGACTTGAGTCCATGGGTGGCACATATGGTTAAGCACTCGACTATTAG
The DNA here is from genome assembly GCF_000298275.1 of Orycteropus afer afer. Classification (NCBI taxonomy): domain Eukaryota; kingdom Metazoa; phylum Chordata; class Mammalia; order Tubulidentata; family Orycteropodidae; genus Orycteropus; species Orycteropus afer. The sequence goes on along the minus strand of NW_006921952.1, from coordinate 2,916,430 downwards.
CTGATAGATTGGTGGTTAGAACCCACCCAGGGGTACCTGGAAAGGTAAGCTTGCTGGTCTGCTTTGAAAAAGTCATAGCCTTGGAAACCTTATGGAGCATCCCCGCTCTGCACATATGGGATCGCCATGAGTTGGACTGACTCAGTGGATCCAGTAGAACAACAGAGACTTGCGGTTTTTTTTTTTTTCCCCCACTGGAGTGTGGGTTTTCCCTGGCAGGCAGAATCCATCCTTTGGCTGGCATGCTCATTGGTCTCAGCATGTTTGTGTCTGGAGACAGACAGTGAGGTGACAGGCTGTAGCGATCATAGTGGCAGAGTGTCATGGCTTTCTCCTGGTGTCAGCCCTGTGACCACACACCGTTGCACTCCCTTTTCAGTTTTACACTCTTTTGCAAACTGTGATAATAGAAATACATGTTTTTGCCCTTCTAAGCAGCAGCAGCAGCAGCACCTTCCAAAATGTCACCTCTTAGGTGACATGCCTGTCAAACTGATGGTTGCACATTTTCATGTGTATAAGACTGAGGTGTTGAATCATTGTGTTGGTGAAGAATATTGAATATACCCAGGAGTGCGAGAAGAATGAAGAAATCTGTCTTGGAAGAAGTACTGTCGGAACACTCCTTAGAAGCAATTATGGTGAGACTTTGTCTCCTGTACTTTGGTCGTGTTATTGGGAGGGACCAGTCTCCAAGAAAGGACATCATGCTTTGTAGAGCAGAGGGTCAGCATGAAAGAAGAAGACCCTCAGCAAGAAGGATTGGCACAGTGGCTGCAACAGTGGGCTCACACGTAGCAACGACTGTGAGAGGGGTGCACGACTGGGCAGCATCGTGTTCCGTGCGACGTAGGGTCCTTGTGAGTCGGCACCAGCTTGACAGCACCGAACAACAGCAACAGGAAAGACCAGGGTTCACTCGAAACACATTACCTTCAATTTCTTGTTGAATTATTTGAGAGAGAGGGATTGAGAGGTTCTCCTTGGGCCCACCTAACCTCCAGATGTTACGCTTCTGAAAAACATCCCCTTTTACATGTCTTATTTGAAAAAAAAAAAATTCGTTAGTTAGCCATTGTTGGCTGAAACAGGCATCCCCTCTTGTGCAGTGCAGTGTCCTGCGGATGGGGGGAGTGGGTTCTCATCCCACTGTTTACCTTTGACAAATTGACACCTTCAGCAAGTCACTTCTGAAGTGACTTCATTTCTTTTCTGGAGGTTAACAGACACAGAATTAAAATCATTTTACTTGTATTCATCTCTCTGTAAATGTTTAAATGGTGATAGACTTGACCTCATGCAGATTGCGCTTGAGGTTGGCTGTCAGGTAAGAAAATCTACTTATCTTCTTGGTACTGATCCATGACCTTGAGGGATTCTTGAGGACATGGATGCAGTTTCTCTTTTGAATCCAGGTCTGATATGTGGTTGTTCTTAGATTTTGTTGCATTTGATGTTTGGTTGATTCCATACCTTTAAAATAAAAGGAGCTTTTCCTAGTATCTCAGGCCAGATAACTTGTGAGATTATGCTTGCAGAAATATGTTTTTCTTCATTTCTCAGCCTTTACAACTTTTTCATAGCCGCTATTTTGGGTGGCATATTAAAGTCATGTTGTCAGCCAGTCCGTTAAGTCTCCACAAAGATATTTGCTTCCAGAAAATTTCTTCTGTGGATAATGGATAATGCCGTGCCCACTGAACAGAATCAGGTTAACATTTGAAAGTTAAAGTTAAAAGTCTTCTAAATTGGAGTCCATTTCCGTAGCATTAGCACCCTCCCTGGCTGGTTTCAAGTTTGTGACTAATGCATACAGCAGGAAATGGTGGCTGCCAACTCCTGTTGCCGGCCTCTGGCAGGCATGGCACACGACAAGCCAGAGCACGAGGGCGTTTCGTGCACAGGGAAGCCTGGTGTGCATGTCACTGTACCTCACACACTGAAGCTGTAGAACATAGGAACTTGGTGTGGGGCACCCCAAAATAGGCAGAGCTGGTGCAAAGTTCTCCTCTCCTTCAATTCCTGGTGACCTAGGATGGGTTGCTAGGGCCTGATTAGATAGATAGAAGTGACAGGGAGAGATGACAAGTCTTCCCTCCAACCGACCCCTTCAGAGCTTTGCCCTCTGTCTTGTTTTGGCTGAGCTGGTAAAAGAAAGTGCCCGCAGGATTTGTGCTGTAACGGTGCTTCACGTGGGCTTAACAGGGTGGTGTGCTTACATGGTTTGGTGCACCTGGGTCAGAACAAGGAAACAAACGGCCATAATAATGGTGACATTTAATGGTAATGAGTGAGCTCATGTGATGTGAGAGCATCATCATATGTTTTGAGTGAAATTAGAGCAACTGAGCAACTGACATGACCTTCCCTGCACAGCTCTTGCCTACCTGAGAAGATGGTAGAGCCCAAATGCTAATAGTTTCCTGAAGTGGGTGTGTTATATATATAGGGATGTGGTCTGCTTTCAGTATACAAGAAACAGAAAAAGGTCTCTGGAGCTTTTTGGCAGCTTGGACCCTGCATGTGGGTAAGTCTTCATTCAGCAGCCTGCCATGTTTCCTGCAGATCTTGTGACTGTCTCTGAACACTTGAACTAGTGTCCTACCATGTTGTTTGGCAGTCTTGGGACTGTGCCATTTTATTTGTCAACCTTGGGTTCATTAGCCCTCAGCAGCCAGCAGCTACCTGAGCTGAGATGCCTCCAGCTTCAGGGCGCGCAGGGAGTAAGAGGCAGAGCTGAGGCTCAAGGTCGAGGGGTTTTCACTCAGCCCCTAGAGCTGGCACTTTGAACTTGGATGTCCAGCTTCTTAAATTTAAGAGAATAAACCCATTTGTTAAACCGTCCATTTGCAGTATTTCTGTTAGAGTGGCACTGGAGAACCAATACCCCACGTAAAATCACGTCTGAATTCTTGATCTGTACTCGTAGTTCTTTTGCTTTGCTTACCTGTTGCTGCATACCAAATTATTCAGTGGTTTAATGGCTTTAAGACAGCAGCCATTTTATTTGCTCCCAGCATTGGGAGTTGAGAATTCAGGCCGGGCTCAGCTGGGCAGTTCTTCTGGTTTTCATGGTGGCAGCTGGCATCATTCACTTGTTCCTCCCCTTTCTGCCCCCTTTTAGGCACATTTTCGTTTTCTCTTGTCCGCTTTCCTTTCATGAAATGGCTGTTGGCAGGGCACAGGGAGCCTGTGGTGGTTGCTGTCCTGTGAGGAGAGCAGTGCTGCTTGTGCTTGTTTGTCCAGTGAGGACTGCCGGCCAGTGATGGAGGGGGCAGTCCTGTCCATGGGAATTGCACTGCCTGTATTCTTGTTCTGAGGTAAGGGTCAGTGTAGCGACAGGAGCAATATGGCTGATATGCATGCCATAGTATAAGTACACAAGCTTAATCGAAACACTGAGTCAAAGGTAAATGGCAGTATACTACTAGTTTATGCCCTTAACTCTGAACCTTCTGTGGTGAAAGGTGATGTGGAACCTGCAATTGTAGGATTTCTTCTCACCTTCGCCTGGGGAATCTCTATTTGATGAGTTCTGCTAATGAAAGAGACACGGACAGAAGGCTCTTTCTGGGAAGCTCTGCCGGGCTTTATGGGACCCAGATGCCATGGTTAAGACACACCCATCTTCAAGGTACGTGGGTGCAGAAGTCAGGGAAGTGCACCGTGATCTTCAGCTCCACTGTTTGGTCTCGCTTGTCGGTGAAGTCTTCTGTTTCCTGTTGTATTAATCAGCTCTGGCTTGGCTTGCTTTTGCCGTTGCCACTATTTTGAAACAGTGATTTTTTAGTCAGGGGTGCAGAGTCCGAATTGCCGGTGAACCCCAGTCTGGGGAGTCAGCTTGGTAGGATGCTAAGCGGTTCTAGTTCACACTCTTGAGTAAGCAGATGCTCTTGATTTGGTTCTATGAAAACCCAGCCCATTAGGGACATTCTTAAGGGGATGGAAAGTTTTCAAAAAGTTGTACTTATGCCACATTATTGCAGCACATTTAGGAGAGTATCTGATGTAAGCGTGATAAGTGAGAATAGGATGCTGAAACTGTACAAAGATGGAAGAAGTTGAATGTACACATATTGTAAAGGGAAAGAATCTCTAAATAACTGTGCTGTACTTGATCTCCATTTTTGGATTGTATCTACTTTATATAGAGTAACAGCCCAAAGGCTGCAAACACAGGCGATTCCTGATTCTGACCTGTACGATTGAGAGCATTGACAATCACGTTATTTTATCTACAAGTTATTTTGCATTGGAAACAATTATATCAGAAGGTTGAGAATTATTGTCTGTTTCTAAGGAAGGAACTTTTTTTAGGTTTCTCCCCACATTCCCTCATTTTTATTTGTATGACTTTTCTGAATTTCCTATTAGTGGGAATTTTTTGTTTTTTTCCATTGGGAAACAATGTTTCTTCCTTTTATTTTTTTAAATGCTCATTTTGTTCATACAAAATACATAGCAATTAGAGAACAAGCCAGAGAAGTTTATGGCTCTATGGGAAAATGTTCAGTGTGTAACCAAGTGCTAGAGAAGTCACAGGAGGGCAAGGTCAGTGTGCGTGAAAGCAGCTGAGCTCATGCACACACTGGGGCGGCACAGTTCACGTGGTCAGGAGTCAAGATTTGGTGGGAGGAGTGTCAGAGCTCAGGAGAGTGGAGGGACTTCTGTCTGCTTTGTTTTTTTCTTTTCTTTTTTAAATATCACACACAAAAATAAGATTTAATAATTTCAGGTCATACTTGAATAGCAGTTGGGCAATTTGGACTTGGCCATGTAATTAGTAGGCTGCCATTATAGTGTTTTGCTTTTTATTACGGATAGTTTCAGACTTGTTCAGAATTAGAATAGTATGGTAAACCCCCAGGTACCCATTATTTCATCATTTTCAACAGGTATCAGTTTTTATTGGTATTCCTACCCACTTTCCCACTGTCTCATTATTTTGGAAAAATCGCAGAGATCATATTATGTCATCCATAAATATTTTAGTGTGTATCTCAAAATATAAAGATTCAGTGTGTTTCTCAAAAAAGATAAAAACATAACTGTACCTAAAAAAAAAAATTTCCTTAATTTCATCAAATAGATCCAATTATCTCAAATGTCATATTTCAATGTTTTTTCCAGTTATTTTGAATCAGGTTCCAAATAAAGTTTAAATATTTCAGCTTAATTGATTCATTTCTTAAAAAACCTTTTAATCTATAAAAATTTCTTTCTCTCTCTCATAATTTTTAACTCCTTGAAATATATTTAAGAAACCAGATCCTGTATTCTGTAGAGTTTCTCACAGTCAGGATTTTATTGAGTATTTCTGTCTGGTGTCATTTATTGTTTATTTTTGCCCTGTAACTTCCAGCTTGAGTCTAGAGACTTGATCAGATTTAAGGTTGATTTTTGTGTGTGTGTGTGTGTGTATGTCTGCTTGCATGTGCAATAGGTGATGGTCCATAGCAACCCCTTCTTGGGTTTTCGAGGTGATATTGCTATGGAAGTAGATTGCCCAACTTTCCTTCCGAGGAGTGGCTGGTGGGTTTGAACTGCCAGCCTTCTGGTTAACAGTCAAATGCCTTAGGCACTATGCCACCAGAGCTCTTGTTTTTTTATTCATAGAAGAGTAAAATGAAAGTAATTATTACTATTTTTTTTTTAAATCTGGCAGTGCAGTATGCAAAATGAATTGGTGGAGATGGGAAATGGATGGAGAAATACCATTTTTTTTTCACTTTTTGTTGTGATTTAAGTGAAAGTTTACAGAGCCAATCGGTTTTCCATTCAACAATTCATCAGTTTTGTTTCATGTCATTAATTGCAGACCCCACAGTGTAACAGCATCTTCCCACTTCTCCCTGTGTTTCCCGTTTCCATTAGTCCTTCTTCCTATCCCTTTTTGCCTTCTGAGCTTTATCCCTGGGCACATGCTGTCCTTTTGATCCTGTATGGTTCATCTAAGGAGCGTTTACCTCCCTGGTGTTACTGTTTACCTTATAGAGCTATTGTTTAGCTGAAAATTGAGCCACAAGGGTGAGTTCAGTTCCAGGCTTGAAGGGTGTCTAAGGGCCTTAGTCTTGAGGATCCCACCAGTGTCTATCAAACAAGTAAACCTGGTCTTTGTTATGATTTTTGAGTTTTGTTCTACCGCTTTCACCCATTCTGTGTAGGGCTGTCTTTTGTGATCCTTTGCAGAGCAGTCGGCAGTGGTAGCTGGGCACCCTCTAGTTCTGTCCTCAGGTCATGGAGGCTGAAGCTTTTGTGCCCATTTGTCCTTTGGACTAATTGTTTTCACATATCTTTGAGTTTCTTCACCCTTCTTTCCTCCGCATGGAGAGAGACCAATAGTTGCGCCTTAGATGGCTGTCTGCAAGCTTTTGAGACCTTAGTTGCTACTCGCCAAAGTAGGATGTAGAACATTGTGTTTGTGGACTGTTACGCCAGTTGACCTCGATGTCAGCTGTGGCTGTGGTCCTGAGTCTGCAGGCCCCCCAACCCAATTCCTCAGGTTGTTTGGTTAGGGCTAAGAAGTTATCCTAACTATGCCCCCTGTTTGCTCTCCTTGTATACTTGGATACATACAGATACATATGTGGAAATATCATCAGCCAAGTCCTTATATGATTGTGGATGTAGTCTCGCTTGAGTACCCACACCTGTTCATCTCACCTGTCTGCCTATGTATCCACTTGTAGATTGATGTTTGTTCTTTCTTATAATGCAGGATTGTGTATGTAGCAGTATCCATTACCTGGAACTCTTGGGCACCTCTCTAGGTCTTCCTTTTCCTTAGTGACATTGTGCTGATCACTCCTTTACTGTATATTGCCTTTCCCTCACCCAGATTAATACTTGTCTGTTACCTAACTCACTGCTGTTGAGTTGATTCCGACTCACAGCAACCTCTCCTTGGGTTTCCGAGGCGGTATCTCTACGGAAAGTAGATTGCCCAGTCTTCCTCCCGAGTTGTGGCTGGTGGGTTTGAACTACAGCCTTCTGATTAGCAGTCAGATGCCTTAGGCATTGTCTATTACCTAGTCAATGATTTTTTTCTCCCTTCACCTTCAATCCCTGGTAACCATCAGAGAATGCTTTCTTTCTATTTGTAAACCTTATCTTAACTTTCTACAGAAGATGTCTCATGCAGTATTTGTCCTTTTGTGATTGACCGTTTTCACTCCCAAAATGACCTCTAGGTTCATTCATGTTATGAGGTGTTTTGCAGATTTACCTTTATTCTTTAATGTCACATAGTATTTCATTGTGCTTACATACCATAGTTTGTTTATCCATTCATCCACTGATGGGCACTTAGGTTGTTTCTGTCTCTCTGCTGTTGTGAATAGTGCTGCAGTGAACATGGATATGCATGTATCTATCCATGTTCCAGCTCTTATTTCTTTAGAATATACACCTAGGAGTGGGATTGCTGGATCAGATGGTAGAGAAATACTAATGAGAAGCCAGGTGTAGTCAGTGCAGAAGGGGAAGTCAGCCGGACCAGGGCAATGGCCACGAAAGACAGGAGGCAGAAATTGGACAGATTTTGAAAGAATTTTCAGATCCTTTCAATATGAACTTTCAGAAATGGGAGAGAGTCCTGAGTCAGGGTGCAGTTTTGGACCTGGGTGTTTGAGAATCAGGGAGACGGGGCTCTGGCTCTGCATGTGTGCATTTGAGTTATTGGCACAGTGTCCCTCTAGAGTTGTGTTACAGGCAGCTAGAGACTGAGCATGGAGGCTTGAGAGAGGTTAGGGCAGGTGATAGAAGTCTGGGGATCCCTTGCCTGGGGGTCATAGCTCCAGCTGTACAAATGGACCAGCCCAGAATAGTATACGAGTGGAAAAGTGAGAAAGCAAAGCGAGGAATGCTTTCCTCAAGTGGGTGGTCCACTCGCTGAAAGCTCCCTACTGCCACAAGCAGCATATTGTGTGCTCCCAAGAGACTCGACTACTTTCACTCCTCTTTGTGCTCGCATTTTTCCGTCACGTGTGGCTGATATGGTAGCATATTGTTGAGCAGGACCCAAATGATGGTCAGGTCAGAAGCTGGTGATTCCTTAGGGGATGGGGACAGACAGCTTAGAGAGGAACAGAAGCTGGTGTTAGCAGCTCCACGTGGGAGCCTGGGAGGAAGCGGAGCAAGGGGGACAGAAAGAATACCAGGATAGCCCTGTGGACAAAGCCTTGGAGTTAGGGTCATGGGGTGTACCAGCCTTAGTGTCCTTTGTTCCCCTCTTCCTTCCTGCATGAGCCTGGTTGACCTTCACCATGACTGCGAGCTGATGTTTGAGGTAGACATGAGTTTCCTGATGATCCCTGATATCCCTCAGCGCTACAGGGGATGTACTTAATGGGAAACTACAAAAACTGTGTCTAGTCATGATAAAGGCCGGTAGCATAGTGCCTAAGGCACTTGACTGCTAACCAGAGGGCTGGCGGTTCAAACCCACCAGCCACTCCTCGGAAGGAAGATGGGGCAATCTACTTCCCTAGTGATACTGCTTCGGAAACCCAAGGAGGGGTCGCTATGAGTTGGGTCCGACTCGATGGCATATAACAACAACAAGAACAACAATGGAAGGAAAATGTGTTATTCAAGACCGCTGTCTCTCAAAGCGTTCCACAACCTCGTATCCACCCACCTGTCTTTTATGTGTTCTTCTGCTTCATTGTAGAAGGATAGACAAACTACTTTTTTGCTATCAAATCTACCCCTATAATACGATAAGATTTTGAAAAAGGAGATATGCCCTTCTGCCCAGGGTATTATCTTCAAAATCATTTCAGTTTTTTTTTAATCATCATTAAGATTATATAGCAAGTTTTATAGCACTCAAAAGTGCAGATGATTTTTGTTTTTAAAAGTAGCTCTCAGCTTCCCAGAAGTAGTTGTAGGTGTTGCCAAAGATTTGCATCACACAGGTGAGTGGCATAGCCCTTTTTGTTTAGTGACATAAAAAGGGTTTTTAAAATACACTGAACAATGACAGCAAAACTCCCGCAGTTGGGTATGACCCATTTGAGGATGATGAGCTCTGCCACCAAGTGAACTGCAGCAGATGACGAGAGTGCCGCTCGCAGTAGCCAGGCTCGCAGGCGTGATCAGTGACAGCATGCTGGGTATGTGTTAGCGACGTGATATGGCAACGAGAAAGGCCAGCGCTATTTTTGGCTGTGCTGCACAGACCAGCATCTCATCACAGAGCTGGGCTGATGAGTCCCTTCCACCCGGCGCGGGTGGCACGGCATCTGGGATGCTGCCTGGAGTGTGGGACACGTGTGCACTGGAAAGCTGGACCCGTGGGAGGGAGTCCCGAGCAGAGCCTCTGCAGTGATTCAGGCATTCAGATGAGGCACGTTCTGGTGCTTGTTAGAGGTAATGGCATGTTTAGGGATGAGCATGGAAGCAGAGAGATGCTCAACTTTGCGGATACCAGGTGAGGATGAAGAAATGTGATTAAAATTAGTCACTCCACGGAGAGTTCAGACTGCTCAGTATTTGGCATTGATTTAATGAAGTGTGCATGTTAGAAGGTTACACAAACATTTACACAGAGGGCAGGTCACCAAAAGGGCTCCAAAGCAAAGTAACTGAGTCCTTGTTGATTGTCAGCTGGTTTTAACAAGGGAGCAAAATTGGCAATGTCATCTGCAATGGGAAAAGAAAACAAAATACTCATAGATAATGTAGGTCAGTGGTTTTGTTTGGAAATTCAAATGTAGATGTTAACATTGGAAACAATGGAGTTCAGACCTTAACAATATTTTTTAAAAATTTAGGTACGAAGATAAGGAATGATTTATTTTCCACAACAGTGTACGTGAGCATGGCAGAAAGAAAGGAATGCAGACTGTAAACTGAATGTCAGGGAGTATTTCTGCAGTGAGAACTACTGGACCATAGAATATTCCCCCAGGAAGATGGGGTTGAATTTCATTGGACATTTGGTCCTGACAGAATTGAATGTGTATTAGTAAGGAAGTAGACTGAATGCCCCTGCAGGCATGTTTTCATTTTTCTTGTCTCTGATTCTGGCCCCTGTTGATGACCTGACCACCTGATGTGATCAGAAAGGGGTATCATCTCTGGGTTTTCTGTCCCAGACACGCTTTAGATGCTTAGCTGATTGGCGTAGACAAGACGTGGTGCTTTGCTGCCCTGAGGTTGACCAGGCACCGTCACTCCTGACTGTGTAGAACGACTCTGCTCTATTTGGGATGCATTACCTCGGCCCCTTACTGGGGGAGGATAAATTTGATAGAGGAGGCTGGTGTGTGTTGGGTCACTGTCTTCAGAGGTACCTAGTAACCCCAGAGAGTTGCAAGCTGGCCTCCCTGGAGAACAGAATAGCTGTGGGAGCAAAAGACAGTTCACCCCCATCCCCCAAGATTTTACTTTAAGGAAAAAGGATATGTAGCTGACCAGGTGATCATAGACCCTTACTGTGCCCTGTAGAAAAATGGACCCTTTGCTTACAGGATGGGAAAGGGCTGCTGAAGAAGAGACTCCTGTGGTGCAGTGATGCTGTACGTGCCCAAACCACTGCCACTGGGTCGGTTCTGACACACAGTGAGCCTAGAGGACAGAGTAGACCTGCCCCAGAGGGTTTCCAAGGCTGTAATCTACCCAGAAGCAGGCTGCCACATCTTTCTCCCACAGAGTGCTGGTGAGTTTGAACCACGGGCCTTTTGGTTGGCAGTTGAGCACTTTAACCATTGTGCCACAAGGGCTTCTTTATATGTGCCCGTCTGTCTGTAATAACAGCATTGTAGAACCACTGAAGCAAACTGAAAAGGCAAATGAAATGTTAGCTTCATTGCTAATGGTCTGTGTTTCCTTGTAATAAACTAGTCTGTGGGATAAGATTGTTTTTCTTACGTTGGCATTCAAGTGCTTCCATCATTTGGACAAAGCCTACTTTTCCAACCTTGCTTTTACTCTTTTCCTATATAAATACTTGGTTCCAGTTAAATGAGTCTTTTCCGCTGTCCTCCAGTATGACTTTTGTTTATACTAAACGTGCTCCTCGCCGGCTTTGCCTCCATCTCTGGCTCACTTCTCTCACGTGCTCCAGCCCTGTCTCCGTCTCCTCGCCTCTCCTCCGTGAAGCGCTCATTGATCCTTTGCTTGCGAGCACTCATGCCACTTCCTGGGTTTATTACTGCCCATTGGACATATCTCATCATCACAGTTTTCTTCTTCTACTGAATCTGCATCTTTTCATTTCAGCCAGGTTAAAGATCTTCTTGTGGATCATTGTTTAAACTTTGACTTTCTCACAGTGCTTTTGCACTTTAATTTTTAAACCATTTTCCAACTTGTGGTTTTCTCCCCACAGGGTTTGACACTGCCCATTATATACAATGTACTCTGAATAATATTTCTTGAACTGATGAATAGTAGATACTCAATGCATAGCTATTGGTTGGTTGATTTTAAATGAAATTTTAAATACCTTGTAAATGTGATGAACTTCTGTAGATTTAAAAACTGTATAGCAGAGGTATCATAAAACTATGAACGCTTGCCAAGTTCTCAGGAGACCAGTTCACTGTGCTTGCGACTACAGTTAAGTCGTCCCCATCTGAGGGATTTCTGTTGGGCAGGCAGATTAGCTCTGATTCCCAGATAAGGGGCATGAGACAATGTTGGCAGGAGAAACCGTTAATAACTGAGAGTTCCGCAGCGCCACGCTCCCGTGTAGGGTCACACAGCTGTTTGCATCCCTTCATCAGTGGCCTCTCAGTGAGAGAGCTGGAGGAGGAGAAAGCTATGATAATGAGTTAAGCTAAATTATCCAAATTTACCCTTAATTCTTCGAGGGAAAAAGAGCACTTACATTTTGATTTCCTTATCTTCATTTTAAAAAGTTTTCCTTCCAAATTTGTTATAAGTGAGTCTCTCTTGATGTAAATGAAATCCACTTCTCTCTGTGCTATCTTTTGTGTGCAGTTACTTCTGTAAGTGGTCATTCTTTCTTTGGACTCCTAAGCACTTCTATTATGTAATTCTGCTGAGTTGTAGTGCTCTTTAATCTCAGCGTGTGTTTCACTGGAGAGGCAGCTGAGAGTGAGTGGGTGAGGTGGTCCTCCCAGGGTGGTTTGTAAGTGGTCTGTGGTCCTCTGGGACCAGAGGTACTATAGAAATGTAAGACTTTTATCACAGTTCCAGGGGTACTGTACAGAATCATGCTAACATCATTGATAGTTCTTTGGCATAATCAACGAATTAAACAAAAAAAGTCATTCTAATTTTCAGCTCCATTAGAGATACAAGAATCAAAAAAGATATTTGCCAAATGAGAAAGGACTAAATTGGTAGGAGAAAGAATTTTAATTTCAAGCTTGAAGAGAATGTTACAAATAAGCTAGCCTAAAAAAAAAGTCCCCACCAAAAAGTGCCTGACAGCGTCCTTTTTAAAGACCAGCAAAGGTAAAAGGGACCAAAACATAAAGAAAGAAAATGGAAAAAAGAAGCTATGAGGATATGAAATTAGAATTGCTGTAATTGTGTCAGCTTGTGGTAGTAAATTACTTCTGAAAGCCTGCATTTGAAGATGCCCAGCTCGTCTGTGGTAATTAGTGTAATTTTGCATGGTCTCCAAGTCTTCATATTCCTGTTGCTGGTCAAACTGCAGTACTTTTTGCCTTTTTTCTTACTAGTAGCTGTTGAAGACGGTAAAAGATCCATTTGCTTGTAGAAGGGTAAATGCGAACTTCTTGAATTAAAAGAGTGACATTTCAAGCACTCCCGTTAAGGAAAGTTTGCATCTGTGATGTAAAGTGGTCTCTTAATTTCCCTCTGCGCCCACGTACACAGCCTTCCGGTCTGTGGGAGGAGCTGCTGTGCGGCGTCTGGGGTTACTCATCAGAGGAGCAGGGAGCGCAGTGAAGAGTGGTGCTCGTCCCTTTACAGAACCTCCTGGAGAAACCCTCGTCTTTCATATCTCTTGTGCACTTGGTTTTATGTGCGTTATACCGCCTCGGAAACCCAAGGAGGGGTCGCTATGAGTCGGGTCCGACTTGATGGCACATAACACCACCACCAGCTCCCTGCCACCATGACCACCTGGGTCTCACAGGAGCAGGTGAAGAGGTGCCCAGAGCTGTGCCTGTTAAGGGTGTATAGATCCTTCACAGTTACACCCTAGGTGACTGGAGGCCATGAGTTTTCTTTCTTGAAGAAAAATGACACACACACACGTGTATACACACATGCGCATGTGCAGACACACAGTGTTTAGAGAGAAAAGGCCATCTGTTCCTTCTGCCTACATTTCTGAGGGATCTAATCTGACAGTGAACCGTTTGAGATTTGTACAGGATAAACCTGTGCTAACATCTCATGGGGAAGGGTGACGTGGACCAAAATGTTCCTTCGGAGATTGTTTCACTCTCAATTCACAGATGCTGGTTTTTTCCCCCTTTATTGCATATATGCATGGCAAATGATTGTTTTGTTTTTTGATGTTAGCTTTTTGACTTTTTATGGAAGACCTTCATTCTCTTATCTTATCAGGAACATGTCTCAGGCTGGACAGTGACATCAAGAATAACTTTGGTGGCTTTCAAAATGTGATGTCAGACCAGTAGCGTTAGTATCACTTGGTGACTAGTTAGAAATGCCAACCCCACGGCCCTGTTCCAGACCTGCTGAGGAGGAGGCTCACCAATCAGTTTATCCAGCCCCCCAGGTTACTCTGATGTGAGCATGTCATGCTCTTAGACACAGACTGTCGCAAGGAAGTACTCCTGTTAACTCAAGAAGTTAAAGTGCTGATACTTACTTATGCAAATATAAGTGACCTGGGCCAAACTTGAAAGACATTATTTCCTTCATTTCACACCACACTCCTGAGAGCTTGGCATTATTTCCATGATGGCATGATGACAGCGAGTCTAAACTCATGATTGGTGAATAATTGAGCCTGGCTTTGAATCCTGGTCTGATTTCAAAGTTCATTCTCTGAACTACTGTAGCAAAGGATGACGTTTTAAAAGAAAGATGTTAACTGACTAGTCTTGTGTGTTTTTATGCTAAATTTGGCTTCCTGGAAGAATGGCCTGGGGGATCCCTTCTGAGAGGTCACAGCCCATGAAACAACCCAGCAGAGTGCAGTTTGGCTGTGAAACACATCGTCCCGGTGACATGGAATTGACTTGATGGCAGCTGGGTCTGTGGTTTTTATGTCATCAGTCAGGAAGGTTCCTGAGAGGCTACCTGGTGAGTTGGGTGCCAAGAGCGAACCAGATTCTGAAACTAGAACTCAGTTTTAGCCCCAGCCCTGCCTTTGCTCTTACTCATTCAGTCAGTCTCATGTCTTTGTCACTAAACAGCCTTCCTCTTGGGAGGCTGTTTCCTCAGTATTTATAATGTTTCTGCAAGATGTGCCATTTGT
>NW_006921952.1:2897332-2901135 GCF_000298275.1 Orycteropus afer afer | reverse complement strand
TCTCAGTCATGCATTAGGCTTAACATGCTTGTCAGAAGGGACCATTCCTTGGAGAAAGATGTCATGCTTGGTAAAGTGGAGGGTCGGCAAAGGAGAAGGCCCTCAATGAGATGGACTGACACAGTGGCTGCAATGACGGGCTCAAGTATAGCAAGGATCATGAGGCTGGTGCAAGACCAGGCAGTGTTTTGTTCTGCTGTGTATAGGGTTGCTGTGAGTCGGTGACGACTCGATGGCACCCAACAACAACAACAGCAGCAATGCTTGTTGTAACCTAGAAAAAGAAATGAGCTCTGAGTAGGAAGCAGGCCCTCTAGGCTAGAAGTCTGATAAACTAAAATCCTGGGAGCTTCTGTTGGTGTTAGCTGCTCCTGAGTTGGCTCTGACTCTTGTACAACAGAATAAAACACTGCCTGTGCCTGCATCCTCCTCACAGTCATTGCCGCGTTTGAGCCCATGATTGCCGCCCCTATAGCAGTCCATCTCATTGGGGTCTTCTCCTGTTTCTCTGACCCTCTACTTTACCAAGCATGGTATCCTTCTCCAGGAGATGGTCCCTTCTGACAACATGACCCAAGTACGTGAGACAGAGTCTGGCCATTCTAAGGAACATTCCAGCTGTACTTCCAAGACAAATTTGTTCGTTCTTCTGGCAGTCTGTGGTATTTTTGGTACTCTTTGCCAACACCACAATTCCAACGCATCAGTTCTTCTTGGATCTGCCTTAGTCATTGTGCTTGACAACGCATATGAGGCCATTAAACATACCATGATGTAGGTGAGACACACCTTAATCTTTAGAGTTACATCTTTGCTTTTTAACAGTGTAACTAGGTCTCTTGCAGCAGATTTGCCCAGTATAATATATCTTCTGATTTTTGAATACTGCTTCCGTTGGTGTTGATTGTGTATCCAAGGAAAATGAAATCCCTGACAACTTCAACCTTTGCTTTGTTTATCCTGATGTTGCTTATTCTAAGGATTTTTGTTTTCTTTATTTGGAAGTATAATCCATTCTGAAGGCTATAGTCTTTGATCTTCATCAGTAAGTGCTTCACGTCATCTACACTTCTAGCAAGCAAGGTTGTGTCACCTAGGAGCTCTGATGGAGTAGTGCCTAAGGTATTTGACTGCTAACCAGAAGGCTGGCAGTTCAAACCCACCAGCCACTCCTCAGAGGGAAGATTGGGCAACCTACTTCTGTAGTGATACCGCCTCAGAAACCCAAGGAGGGGTTGCAGTGAGTTGGATCTGATTCGACAGCAGTGAGTTTGGTTTTGGTTATTTGGTTGTGTCATCTGTGTATTGAAGGTTGTGAATGAGTTTTCTTCCAATTATGATGCTACGTTCTTCATATAGTTCAGCTTGTTGGAATTATTTGCTCAGTGTACAGATTGAATAGTATGGTGAAAGGATAGAACCCCGGTGCACACTTTTCCTGATTTTAAACCATTCAGTATCCTTGTATTCTGTTCAAACGACTGCCTCTTAGTCTATGGACAGGTTCCTCATGAGCACAGTTAAGTGTTCTGGAATTTCCATTCTTTGCAAGGTTATCCATCATTTGTCATGATCCACACAGATGAATGCCATTGCATAGTCAGTAAAACACACATAAACATCTTAAGTGTCATATGGGCCATATAGGATATAGCCTCCCGGGTTAAGATTTATTTCCCATGACTGTTCGCTTACTCAGGCAAATGTAGAGTTAGTGTAATGTTTCTATTCCAAGTGTGGATGCCTTTTTCAGTAGATTACAGCATAGAGGTCAGGATAAGTATGCCTCCGTGGCCCCAGCATCTTCCAAGTTTAGTTGGTTCCTTCTGGTGTCATATACAGTTCTGTTCAGTCCAGATCTCCATCATTTTATGCATTTGGAACGTGAACTTTTTTCTTCATTTCATGTTCACTCTCTATGTTTGCTTTATTCAGTTGTATGGACCTTTTATTGTGGACTTGAACACACTGTAGGGCTACATCTTTATTTAAATGACATCCCCTTTCAGACACTCCCCAGGAATCCTTTCTTCCTTTAAATTAGGTTTGCAGAGGGAGCTGAAACCAAAATAGGAAGTTGAGTTTTTGTTGTCCTTGTTTGTTTCAGCGCATTCCACATTCCCACCTACGTTTTCTAAGGACCTACATAACTTGATTCCTTTCAGTGTGACCCTAACTGAGTCATTTGACTTCCATTTTCTGTGAATGGAAATATTTATACATGTTTCAGACGATGCCCGGTAGCATAATTAGTATCTCTGAACTCATCAGAGAATGTAAAGTAGCATCTAAGTGCTTATTATTTTTTAATTACATTTATAAAGGTTAAAATGTAGATAACTCAACCATCATTATCATCATCATTGAGAATTTGTATATCATTTATATTTCCAAAGTGCTTGAGTCATGTAAATTAACTGGTCCTTCTGGCATTCCTGTAAATTATGTCAGTATTATCCTTTGAAATGTTGACATTTTCAGTTTATAGTTACTAATTTTATTTCACCCAAACTACACCTTGTTAAAAGAGTGAAAGTGATTAATGGCTTTAAAAACACTGAACATTCTTAAATACTCTTGTAACTAGGTGTCTAAGAGCACTGAGATGTCTAGCAGGCCAATAGTTGAGAATTAATTCATTTCATTTGTACAGATCATAGATCTTAGGTTTTTTCTCTGTCCTCATCTTTCACCTCTTCCTTTTTTACCCGTGCATCTGTTCATTTGTATTCTTTATGCATGCAGAAGAGTATACATATCGTAAGTGTCCAGCTTTATATATTTTCACACACTGAACACACCCATGTAATCAACACTCAGATCAAGAAATAGCACACTGCCAGCATCCCTGAAGCCAACTCATTCTGCCCATTAAATGTCTAGTTGAGCACAAGATGCCTTCTTACAGGCTAGAGACATAGAGAACAAATATAGTTGGAATTATGCTGACATGTTGCTTCAGTTATGAGACTCATTCCTATATATTGCAGAAATTTTATGTCAGGAATCTGAAGTAGCACCTGATGTTCAGGGACAGAGATTCACATGAGATGTGCCTCATGAGTTGTGTCCACAAACTACACCATTGAACATCACAGTCGGGGAGAGATCACTGAGCAGTGGGGCCTCTTAGAAGGGCTTCAGTGGGGAGGTGGGATTAGAGCTGGGCTGCCTGCTGAGATTGAGAATTTGGGCAGAAGAATAGGCTTGAACTAAGAGAAGGAAGTAAAAGAAGATTAGGGGTGGCATGTATTCCAAGCAGGGAAAAGAGCGATGTCTTCACATGGCATGTTCTGGTGACAGCTGGTATCCTACTTTGTTTGGAGGAGAGGGGTTTTGGGAGGGTGTAGTCATGATTCAAATTTGAGCAGTCAGTTGGTTTCTGAGGATTTTGAATGTAAACTAAGGATTCATATAGAACTAATAGTTATTGAATACTCTACCACCCATACTCACTGATTTCGTATATAAACAAGGCATTGAGGCTCTAGGGACAGGGGTTGGTGGCACTCAAGACACATGAGCAGCTTGGATAAAAATGGAGAGGCTGGAGACAGAAAAGCAGAAGATGTGAGATGATGAGAACTTGGATTAAGATGGGTCCTAAAATTTGTATATCCAGGTACTTGAAGACCTTGCCCCTAGAGGTTAGGGACTTTGTGTATTTTTGTTGTTGTTTGTTACTGTACATGTAGGTGATCAAACATGAAATTAAGATGCATTGATAATTACTGGTGATTGGAATGCAAAAGTTGTAAACAAAGAAAAATCTTTAGCAGTTGAAAAGTATGTCCTTGGTAATA
>NW_006921952.1:2895600-2896992 GCF_000298275.1 Orycteropus afer afer | reverse complement strand
TTGCCCAATCTTCCTTCCGAGGAGTGGCTGGTGGGTTTGAACCGCCAGCCTTCTGGTTAGCAGTCAAATGCCTTAGGCACTATGCCACCAGAGCCAAAGTACAACCTTGAGTATATCCCACCTGGATTTAGGGAACTACCTGAAGAATAGATTTGACTTATTGAAAACCAGTGACCAAAGACCAGATGAGTTATGGGATGACATCAAGGCCATCATGCATGAAGAAAACAGAAGGTCATTAAAAAGACAAGAAAGGAAGAAAAGACCAAAATGGATTACAGAAGTCACTTTGAAACTTGTTCTTGAATGAAGAGTGGCTAGAACAAATGACCATGTGAAGGAGTGGAACAGATTTCAAATGGCGGCTCTAAAAGACAAAGTAAAGTATCATAATGAATTGTGCAAGGAGTTAGGAAACCAAAAGAGAAGAGTGCACTTGGCATTTCTCATACTGAAAGAACCAAAGAAAAAACTCAACCTTAGAGTTGCAGTATTGAGGGATTCTCTGCACAAAATATTGAACAATTCAGGGAGCATCAAGAGAAGATGGAAGGAATAGTCACTGTACCAAAAAGACTTGATTGACATTCAACCATATCAGGAGGTAGCATATGATCAGGAGTTGACGATGTTGAAGGAAGTTGTCCAAGTTGCACTGAAAGTATTAGAGAAAAGAAGCCTCCAGGAATTGATGGAATACCTGCTGAGATGTTTCAACACATGGGTGCAACACTAGAAGTGCTCACTCACTTATGCCAAGAAATTTGAAAGATAGCTACCTAGCCACTTAACTGGAAGAGATCCATGTTTCCATGTTTGTGCCCATTCCAAAGAAAAGTGATCCAACAGAAATTTATATATGTATATATTCATGTGGAAACAATATAATGATCTCATTAATATCACATGCAAGTAAAATTTTGCTGAAAATGATTAAAAATATGATTGCTGCAGTACATCAACAGGAAACTGCCAGAAATTCTAGCCAGATTCCGAAGAGTGTATGGAATGAAGGATTGATAATGTCAGATGGATCTTGGCTGAAAGCAGAGAATACCAGAAAGAGATTTACCTTTGTTGTATTGGCTATGCAAAGGCATTTGACTGTGTGGATTATAGCAAATTATGGATAACATTATGAAGAATGGGAATTCGAGAATACTTGATTATGCTCATGTGGAACTTGTACATAGTCCAAGAGGCATTTGTTTGAACAGAACAAAAGAATACTGCATGGTTTAAAATTAGGAAAGGTGTATGTTAGGGTTGTATTCTTTCACTGTACTTGGTCTATATGCTGAGCAGATATTCAAGAAGTTCAACTATATGAAGAAAAATGTGACATCAGGATTGAGGGAAGAGTCATTATCAACTTGCAGTATGTAGATGACA
>NW_006921952.1:2866658-2879741 GCF_000298275.1 Orycteropus afer afer | reverse complement strand
GTTCACTGATCTTCTAGGCCTGCTCTACTTTACTGTCCATGTAATTTACTGTCCGTGTCATTTACTGTCCATGTTACTGGCAGAAGGATCTTTCCAAATGATGCTTCCTTCAAACTCCCAGGCCCTGAATGTGGCTCGGAAGGCCTTCTCTGAGTCTGACCTCACTTGAGTTTTACATCTATACCTACTCTTGGCTTTTTGACTGTTTTGTTATCTGACATTTTACATTTATGACCATAATAAAAAATCTGCTATTCATCTGTTTTGTGCATAAATGACATACATCTGGCAGTAACAAACACCAAGGTGTGAAGTGAGAGTAACCTGACTGTGATGGTTAAGGTTACATGTGAACTTGGCTGGACCCTAATTCTCAGTGGTTTGGCACTTGTGTAACGATGTAATTTGGCAGTTATGTAATGATGTATAGTCATCTTCCATTTTTTTCATTGGATGTCAGCACTCTCCATTTTTGTAAGCTGGTTGGTTAAGCTGGTTTTTGCTTAACAGCCCAGTCTTTGGAACCTAACCATGTCAGTGAGAAGTGGGTTTACCTTATTTCTTAACTGTGTCCTCCTCTTTCATGTCTCCAAGCTTTTGCGCACACTGGACCCTCTCCCTAGGATATCTTTTCTCATCCCTCCTTCCCTACATAACTCATTTATCTTTTATGACTCAACTCTGATGTTAAGACTCTTGAGCAGCAGTTCCTGAATCCCAAGGGAAGGAGGATTAGGTCCCTGTGATGGGTTCTTCCGGTGCCCTCTGCTTTCCTGCCCTAGTACTTTCCATTCCGTATTGCTGTTGCCTGGTCTTACTCGCCTGGGAGTTGTGTCAGGATCATCACTGGGTCCTCTGCACCACTGTATCTTAATGTCTACCTTAGTGCCTGTTGTTGTTGTTGTTGTTATGTGCCGTCGAGCCGTCCCTGACTCATAGCGACCCCTCCTTGGGTTTCCGAGGCGGTACCACTACGGAAGTAGATTGCCCAACCTTCCTTCTGAGGAGTGACTGATGGGTTTGAACCACCAGCCTTCTGGTTAGCAGTCAAGTACCTTAGGCACTATGCTACCAGAGCTATTTTTATTGAATAAGAGACTGAGTTTTTTTTTTTTTTAAAGAAAGTTAAAAAGTAGTATATATTTTGTCTAAGGCAGAATTTATAGTGTTTCTGAGGCTTTGGAAACTTTGTATTAAAATCATAGAACATTGATTTCGTAGTAAAGTTTTAATGATGTATGTAGAGTAAATGTCAATAAAACAAAATTTGTAATTTTGTTAGTATGTGGGCAGTGATCCATACTAAATATGGAGGAGGAGGGGAGTGATCTGAAGTAATAATCGAAAGGCCAACAATAAACATCTGAGTAGAGATAGAGAGGTTGTGGAAATTATTAAAAAAAGAAAAGCTTTCTTCTCTTTTGGGGTTTCTCTGTTCAGATCTATCACATACTATAAGCATTATTAACATATTGATGTCATAATTTTGTTTTCCAAATTAAAATTTTTGTTTGTCTTTTGGATCAAATATACCACCAAAAAGGTAGTGATTAGGTTATAATTTGGAGCTAACAAAAGAGAAAGGATCCATTTGGTCCCATCCGTTCATCCATATACCTCACTTAATAAGATAATGGTTTGCCTACTGTGGACATGACACTGTGATAGGTACTGGGCATATAAGAAAGATGTATGTGATCTTGAAGATAGAGTGTGTCCACAGTTTACTAAAACATCTTGAGTGTGAGTCTGCTTGGGTATTCTAAAGATATTTAGCACTTATCTCATGATTTACTGGTTGCAAAGCTCTTTCCTGTGTCCTACCTCCTTTAATTCCTGTATCGCGGATGAAGACACTGAGGCTGGGAATTGTTTGCGCAAAATCATATGCTTACCTGGTGGAGAAAGTAAACTTAAATTCAAGGTAGATTTGAATTCCAGATTCTGTGCTATTTTCTTACACCACACTGTGCTGCCTCCATGGGATATTGTAGAATTCAGTATCGAATTTACAAGAGTGTGATTTGAAAAATGCTCTGTTGCTTCATCTCCCCATATATGTAGTCTGTATATTTGCATAGTCTAGTGACTGTAGTATAGACTGTGTGACTAATAGAAGATGATTAAACCAATATCAGTGATTCTTTTTATTTGCCTTTGTATATTTCAAGGCTCTCTGGTGGTGCAGTGGTTAAACATTTGGTTGTTAACAAAAAGGTGAGTGGTTTGAATCCACTAGCCGCTCTGTGGAAGAAAGATGAGCCAGCCTTCTTCCATAAAGATTTACAGCCTTGGAAACCCTGTGGGACGGTTCTGATCTGTCCTATAGGGTGACTGTGAGTCAGAATTGACTCAATGGCAGTAGGTTTGGGGTTTGGCTTTTGTATATTTCCACACCTACCTCTTTATTTATAATATCAGAAGACCCCCTATACCACCATAGGTAGCCTGTGTTAGGACCATTGGATTTTACCCTTTTCTCTTGGTGGAGCTACCTGGAGTGAGTGCAGAAAAAGAGAAGTGTAATCCAAATTAGAGAAACCCCCCAGTAGGTTAGTCTATAGGTAAGTCATCATTGTCCTTACTCAAAGGCTGAGCTTCTGTGTTGCTCACAAGAGATCATGCTGTAAACTAGCAAATTTAGAGATGTTTAGCTGAAATAGAGTAACAGAATGGTCCAGCTTTATTGCCACTGTATTGAGGCTTTGTTTTCAACTAGAAAGCCATTGTTTTGATGGTTTACTACCAACACCAGACTTTTTGCTGCATTAGATCTGCTCTCTGACTCACGTCATGGTGGTGTTTCCCGTGCGGCACCTGCTGACTGTCCCGCTGAGAGAGTGGCTGCCTGTGTAGCTGTTTATGCCCCAGGCTGCAGTGAAGCATGGCGGTCTTCTCTCCATCTTCCCACAGAAGTCATGTGGGGTGTCACCATCTAGGAGAGGCAGGATATGTGGGGCCTGCATTTCTTTGTCTGTCTTCAAAATGTTTTCGGAGTTGGACAGCGAAGTTGATTTGCATTGTTTCCCTGTGTATTTTCATCACCACCTGTTGAGATCGTGGACTGGGAGCCCTGGGTGTGACGGCCTGCTGTCCTCATCCTTACCATCCCTAACCTTTCCTGCTTGCAGGCACATTAACAGCTAGCCTCACTCACGCGATTGGCAGGCTGTGCTCCTTCAATAAGTCCTCTTTCTCTTCTATACTGTTGGGTTATCCCTGGGATCTGGTATTCTGAAGAATGTTTCTTTTGGCCAACTGTGTAAGTATTGGAAATGCTTTCCTCTTCACTGAGTTAGCTAGCTTTACCAGGAGGTTGAATTAAAGAAATGGAAATGACTGGACCCTTCTTTCATGGAAACCTTTCATCAGTCAACATTTTAAATCAATTTTACGTGTTTCGGGGTCTTTATTATCATTCATTAGCATAAGTGTGTGATACTCTTAAGAGAGTATTCAGAATTATTAGCCTTGTTCTACAAGTGAAGTAATAGAGACTAAGCAGTAGGTTTGCAGGAAGTCTAGTTTCAGGGCTAAAAAATGAAATTTTATTGTATTGGCCTGGCCACTTATCACCTTTTCCCTTTTCTCGACCTCCAGACAGCCCTTCTTGCTCAGCCAGTCCCCAGGGAGTGGACTTCTGAAATGAGTTTATGTGTGGGAGCACCATACCGTTAGCCCACAGTCATCACAATCATATGTTGGACAGGTGTTTCCAGGTAGCTCCAAGTCATCCTTTCATCAGGACTTACATCTCACATAGTAGACGAGGGAGGAAAGAAAGAATTATATCATAGAATGAAGCATTGTATTAGAGAAATTAGTACTTTTTGTGGGGTTATGACAAGAACTTTAAAGATCGCAGGATGTGTTTCTGATTGTGTGTGATTGTCTTTGTGGGTGTGGCTATCCATGCATTCACCTTGTGCACGCATGGGCATCCAGCCACACTCTGTTTCATATTTTAACCATTTGGATCAGTACATCCAAGGTCACTGTTGTTGTTGTTGTTATGTGCGGTCGAGTCGGACCCGACTCATAGCGACCCTCCTTTGGTTTCTGAGGCCGTATCACTATGGAAGTAGATCGCCCAACCTTCCTTCTGAGGAGTGGCTGGTGGGTTTGAACCACCAGCCTTCTGGTTAGCAGTCAAGTGCTTTAGGCACTATGCTAGCAGAGCTCTCTCCAAGGTTACTATTAGTAGTGAAATATACAGTTTGAAATCTACATACATCAGCATCAATAAATATAGATCATTTCAATTATGCTGGGTCAGCTTCTCTGATCTTGACTTATTGAAGTTTAGGATAGCTGCTACATTGCATTGGACTATGCTCTTAAGAGGCTGAAGTTACAGAAGGTAAGTATCTTGGGGTCAGTTAACTTTGTTCTGTTTTTGGCCATAGACTATACTCAAAATTTTGACCAACCGTCTTAAAGATACTCATCTTTTATATTTAGAGGAATTTGACAAAAGAATGGATGTAGATTAGTGTAAACTCATATTCACATTTATAAAAGGCAGTTAACTTCATGTCTTGCATTCCAAGACTAATTCTGAGATACAAGGAAAGGAGCCTTAAATAGTTTATTCAGAATGTTAACCAAATATAAGGAAGCAGAAGGGTCTTTCTGCCATCTGTAGATCACAGATCTTCATCAAATCACTTTACCTACTATAGTGTGGCTCTAATGGTTTGTAATGTCAGTAGAAATAGACTCTAGAATTATTGTCACTAAATTGAAATATGCTTAGTTATTTATGCCTTATGAGGACATTTCCCATTTCTTGTGCTTTTCTGACCTCTGCCAGTTCCTTTAGCATAGCCATACACGAATAGAATTCTAACTCGATCTAGTCATAGATTGGGTATCTGTGGAGTTAATGTTTCCAGGACTCTCAAGTGTCAGCAAAAGCAGAACAGTTTCTTGGTCTTTCCATTCCATCTAAATATGTATTGACATTCTCAAGAATGTCATTTGGACAAAATTCCCAGCATCAAATACCCCAGTGAAGGCATCTCCAGGTGCAAATCATGATCAGATTATGAGAGACTTATCTTCAAGGTCACAAAAGTATGCTGGCTTCAGGGAGAGCTGTGTCACGGTGTCAGGTGGAACATGCTGGTTGATGTGGCGCTCAAGCACTGTTGTTTACACTGAATGCTTGAGTGTATGTGCTCACCTGCTGTCTATCTGCTGCGTATTAAAAGACATGGAGGAAATCATCACTAAGCAATTTCTTTCTCTGTTTTGAGTTGCAGGGTTTTTTGTTCCTCTCTAAGAAAGCAATTTATACTTCTAAATGTGGCTTTTGAAAGGCAGAACTAGGACCCAAAACCTTCATGTGGATCATTAAGGAGTAATCTACCTGTCTGTTAGTGAGCTTGTTCCTAGGGTGTGTTGCTTTTGAGGTGCTGTTATCTGACTGCTGGGCCAAAGAGAGTCTGGCTCTGCAGTGGGCAATCTAACCTTAAGCCTTGCCAGAACTTCTAAGAAGATTGTGCAGACTTTCTGATTGTACCCTCAGAATTCAGCTTTTTGGGGGCTAATAGTTGGTGGGTTGGAATTAGCTGATAACACATGGCATGATGTGGTGGGGCACTGTGGAGGGCTGGGTATATTTGGATCTGAAAGTATTTTGCTCTTTTAATATTCCTTCTTGATTTTGGGTAATGTCTAATTATTTTTCCACTTTGGGGTATAAAGTTTTTAGCATATGTGTAAGGGTAGCCCAGTTCTGCATCCTCACAGTGGGATGTCAATCCCACGCCAACATGGAAAAGCAGATTTCCTCTTGGTTTTTTGAAACAGAGCCTGGTCATGAGCCTAATTCATATGATAATAGCAAACGTCAGAAAAAAGCAGCAATCAGAAGGAACATTTTCCCATAAACAGACTCCTGAACCATGTGAACATTTAAGGGCAGAGATAGATTTTGGAGCTCTCTTGTTTTCCCATGACCATGGAACCCAGGCGTGTGTTATAGCATCATAGCTGTCTCACTCTAAGTAGCAGTCATTGTGCTGGCAAATGACTAGCGAGGGCCTGGTCTCTGTCTCTGGCAGTGCTGAAGGCATTGTTGGTGCTCAGTTCATGTTTAATAATAACATTATTCAGGGTCGAGACGTGGCCGGTACACCAGGGTTAATGCCGGTGCTCTTAGGAGAAGGGTGATTGGCATTTTAATCAGTGCAAATGTTTAGGATCTTTGTCTGAATGACTGTATTTCCAGCTCTTCAGATTTCCCTGCTATGTGGTTCAGCACCGATGCAGAGGGGAGAGCGCCATCTACCGAAAGCCCATTTCAGAAACTTCCTTCTGTTGGGTGCAGTGATTGTCCTCCACAGCTTGGTTGAATTTTCTTCTGAGTCACAAGCTCCAGTGACTGTTACCTTTAGACTGGCAATTTGTTCATTTCAAACCCAAATTTCTTGTCAGTTTGCTTAGTGCTTAAAACAAAAGAGTGACCAGGGAGCATTTGTAATTCATTCTGTCGAACAGTCGTCATTGTCTGCGCAATGTAGATGGAAAAGCTGTTCTTAAGAAGCATTGCTGTAGATGGCCCTTCTTTGACATTCCTATCCTTAATCCCATTCCATACCCTCAAATTGGCACTTAATTGGTTATGTCAGGAAAGCTGTGATGACTGGCTCTGGGACATAGTGCAAGAGACTTGATTTTTATAGACCTCAGTTTCCTGGCAACTTGTGGGAGTTTGGGCTATGTTAGGAGGGTAGTGGAGTCTTTGAAGGGTGTTAAAGAGGGGCCTATTCATATTCCTTTTTTAGGCTGGACAAGGGTTATCAGTGCCCATTACTTGAGCCATCTTGCAAGTTTTGTCTGGCATCCATAGATCCCACAGGGGTTAGTCTGCAGTAAGCATTTTAAGATTGTTAGTGAAGCAAGAGTTAATGGGTACCAGTGAAATAGGGGAAGAGAAACCTTACTTAGATTTCAGGTCTATAAAGTGAGAGGATTAATACAGATTTCAGAAAGCTATTGAGAGGATTAAATGAGTTAATTCCAAGCACATATTTTATGCGCAGTTAGTGCTAGTTCCTTTTTTTTTTTAATGTGATTTGAGTGAAAGTTTATAGAGCAAATTCATTTTCCATACAGAGGTTCATACACATTTTGTTTCATGGCATTGATTGCAATTCCTGTAACATAACAGCTCTCTTCCCACTTCCTTCCTGTGGTTACCTTTCCTGGTGTCCTTCTTTCCTGTGCATTCCTGCCCCCTGAACTTTCTCTCTGGGCAAATGCTACCCTTCTGATCTCCCATGTTGATGGTTCTAAGGGGTGTCCCTACCTGGTGTAATCCTTTGCATTTTTCACCTAATACAATCTCAGCACCAGTTTTTCCCACACCCCTCAGCCACTACCCTCCACTCATCTGATCTTTCCCCCGTGCACATACTGCCCTTCTGATCTGCCATGTTTGATTATTTTAGGGTGTACCTACCTAGGGTGTAAATGTTCACCTTATATGCCTGTCTTTTATTTTGCTGGAATGCACAGGAGTGAGTTCAAATCCGGGCCCGAAGGGTGAGTAGGAGCCGTTGCCATAGCCATAGCCATAGTTTCACCTGTCTCTATCAGATCAATAAGCCTAGTATTTTTTATGATTTTGAGTTTTGTTCCACAATTTCCTCCCCTGCTCTAACTAGGATCTCCTGTACTGATCTCCTCCTGAGTGGTTAACAAGAGGTATTTGGGCACCATCTCATTCTGGTCTCATGGTCATGTAGGCTGAGGTGCACATGGTCTGCTAGTCCCTTGGACTAAGTCATTCTTTGAGTCTTTGGTTTTCTTCATTCTTCTGTGCTCTGGATGAGGTGAGACCAATTGTTGCATCTAGATGGCTGCTTGCAAACTATTGAGACCCCAGTCATTACTTACCACAGTAGGATGTAGAACAATGTTTTGTATAGTATGTTATGCCACTTGAGCTTCATGTTCCCTGTGGCCATGGTCCTGAGACCATGGGCCCAACAACTTGTTCCTTCAGGGTGGTTGACTGTGGCTGAGAAGCTATCATAACTTGCTAGTTCCTTTTAATAGATTTTTTACTCACAGTCTCATCACTACTGACATACTTGTGACTTGTGCAAGCATACACAGACACACATCCACACACTCCTTCTAATGCACACATACCTGCTTCTTTGCATCACAACATAAGAGTTTTGCCTATAAGAGAGGAGCCAAACTTTCTAATGTAGCATACAAGACCCTTTTTCCCTTAGAGTGCTTCCCTCTCATCTCCCTCTCTTCCTGTTTCCACAGTCATGCAGAAGCCAGAATATCCCATGCTTTGGCTACTTCATTGCTTGTGTATATGTGGTAGTATAGTGCCTAAGGCACTTGACTGCTAACCAGAAGGCTGGTGGTTCACACCCACCAGCCACTCCTTGGAAGGAAGATGGGGCAATCTACTTCCCTGGTGATACTGCCTCAGAAACACGAGGAGGGTTCGCTATGAGTTGGGTCTGACTCGACGGCACAGAACAACAACAACAATAACGTGTGACTTACTGTCACTGCAATACCCTGTGTCTCTTACTCACCTGGGTTTATTCTTCAGAGGTAGCATCTAGATAATCCCTGTTTCTTAAGAATAATTCATTTCCTCATCTGTATATTGTATCATTTCTGCTTTGTATAGTTAGCACACTGGTAATTTTGAGTTTACTTATCCACTTTCATTATGACCTTTCTGGGACCAGGGCTTGTGTTGTCTCCATTTATTTATTTATTTATTTACCTCAGCATGGAGCATGGTGTTTATGGGACCGCATAGATACACTCAGTAAATGCTCACTGACATTTAGTAGGTTGATGAACGATTCTGTGTTGGAACAGCTGTGGTCAAATTCTTAATGAAATCAGGACAACTTGGTGGTGGCCCTGAGGTCCACAGGATCTGGGAACACAACCAGTGCCATGATGTGTGGGTCTGGTACGCTACTGCATGTGTACTTCTGTTGGCAGCTTAGGAGGCCTGCTTTGCATATTGGTGACTTTCCACCAAAAACTTAGGGTCTAGATGGAAGACCCTAATATCTCACCAGCTGATACCCTGTGGCTCCCCAGTGTCTAGTCAGATGATGGCAGCTTGTTCTGAGAAGTCTGATGTTGGAACACTTCTCTATATAATCTCTTGGATGAGGAATGATCTTCCATCTTTGATTTACCAGAGTTACACTTTGGTCTGTTTAGGTAAATAATTTTTAAAGCATAATTATAAAAATCAGTGGAATTAGTTTCAATTATTACAGCTTTTATTATTATTATCTCATGGTTTCTTACAAGTTGACAACAGGATTTTGACTCTAAATAATAGGGAGTATGATACTAAATTAACTTGCTAGAAATGGCAAAGTCAGGAAAGGGGGCTATAGAAGGGGAAAATAAATTTATTTTAGAAATACTGAAATTGAGATGACAGTGGATGTCAGAGATGAAATTTTCACAAGGCAGTAATAGTTCAAGAGAGAAGTTAGAGGAAGTGATAGAAACTTTACTCCCAGCTTTTTCTTTTGGAAATTTCTAAACTTTGAGAAATGTTGAAAGGGTAGTAAACACTGATCTACCTTCCGTCTAGATTTTCTAGTTAACATTTTGCTACACTTGTTTAATCTCTCTCTCGTTACACACACACACACACACACACACAATCATATACGTGTGTGTGTTGTGTATTTGTAGACACTTGAAAGTGAGTTGCACACATCGTAGCACTTTACCCCTAAATACTCCAGCCTTTATCTTCTTACAACAAGGACATTCTGCTGTATGGCTTCACTGTCATTATGACATAACAAGAAATTTAATTCTGATACAATTATATTATCTAATAAACAATCTATATTCAAATGTCCTCTTTTTACAACTGAGTTTTTAATAAGTTGTTGTGGTTGTTATGTGCTGTGGAGTCAGACCTGACTCATAGCGACCTGTCCTTGCGTTTCTGAGGTGGAATCACTATGGAAGTAGATTGCCCAACCTTCCTTTCGAGGAGTGGCTGGTGGGTTTGAACCGCCAGCCTTCTGGTTAGCAGTCAAGTGCCTTAGGCACTGCGCCCCCAGAGCTCCTAATAATAAGTAGGGGATCCAAACAAGATTCTTGTATTGCATTTTACTTCTTCTGCCTGTCGAGTTTTCTTTAGTCTAGAATAGTCTTTCACCTTTTGTGCTTTATTGATGTATTTAGAGAGTTTAGGCCAGCTGTCTTGTAGAACACCCTACATCTGAATTTCTCTGTTTTTCTCTCATGATTAGATTGAAATTCAACAGTTTTGACAAGAATATTACCTAAGAGATATTGTGTACTCTCTATAATGTCACATTAGGCTGCCCATTTCAGTTTGTTCCATTATTGGTAATGCTAAGTTTGATCACTTGGGTAAGGTATGTTCCCTAACATTTTCTGTCTTAAAGAGGCATGTGTCCTTTATAACTAATAAGCAACCTGTGGGGTGATACTTAGAGACCATGTGCTGATCTTTTTCCAGGACAGGCTTTCACCACATGGCTCTGGCATCCGGTTTGGTCCTTGCCTGAATCATTTATTATGATGCTGATTGCAAAGTGGTTAGGCAATATAGCTTAGAAGGTAATGTGCCAGTTACTGATGGATGGGGTAAGGATAGATGATAAATAATACTGGGTGATGATAGAGCTGTTGACTGTCTATGTGGAAAAAGTTAAAATTAAATCTTTATCTCACGCCATATACAAAAATAAATTCCAGATTAGTTATAGACCAAAATGTGAAAAGCAAATTTCTAAAACTTACATAGGAAAATACAATATGTATGTTTTTATGGCATTGTAATAGGGAAGAATTACTTAAATAAGGTATAAAAATCACAAGTCCTAAAAAAAAAAGACTACCATTTTGGAAACATTAACATTAAAATCTTCAGTATAATAAAAGACCTTTAAAAAAAAAAGAAAGACAAGAAAAGACAGACAGTAGACTAGGAGTACATATTTGTATCTCTTTTAAGTGACTAAAGATAAGTATCCAGAATTTAAATGAAGTTATACAAATCAATAAGAAAAAGACAAACTACTCAATATAAAATGCGTAAAGGATATGACTAGGCAATTCACAGAGGAAGAAGTTTAAATGGCCAATTATGAAAGATGGTCAACCTTACTAATAACCAGGGAAATGAAAAGTCAAACCCCAGTGAGATTCCATTTCACACCTATTGATTTCCAAAAACTAATAAGCATGATAATTCCAAGTGTTGGCAAAGATGAGAAGAAACAGGAACTCATGTGTATTAGTGATGGGAATAAATTGATAGATAGAGTCCTTTTCTCCAGCAATGTGGAAATATCTAGTCAAGGTGAAGATGTAGCCCAGCTGTTCTCCTTCCAGGTTATTGTTATGTGCCATTGAGTTGGACCCAACTCATAGCAACCCCTCCTTGGGTTTCCGAGGCAGGATCACTTTGGAAGTAGATTGCCCCATCTTCCTTCTGAGGAGTGGCTGGTGGGTTTGAACCGCCAGCCTTCTGGTTAGCAGTCAAGTGCCTTAGGCACTACGCCTAGAAAATTGTCACAGATACAGGTTGTTCATTGTTGCACTGTTGCAGATAGAAAGAAAAGGTAGCTTACTGAAGTGTGATCCTCCCGCCCCATGGTGGAGCAGTTAAAATAAACACAGCAGCTGTGTATGTGGGCGATTGTTGTCAGGTGCCATTGAGTTGGTTCTGACTTACAGCGACCCAGTGTGTAACGGAATGAAGCACTGCCCGTCTTGACCATCCTCGCAGTCGTTGCTGTGTTTAAGCCCATGGTTGCAGCCACTGTGTCAGCCCATCTCGTTGCGGGTCTTCCTATTTTTCATCAGCCTTCAACTCTCCAAAGCCTGATGTCCTTCTCCAGGGACTGGTCCCTCCTGAATGTGTCCAAAGTGTGTGAGACCAGGGCTCACCATCCTCGCTTCTAAGGAGTGTTCAGTCTGTACGTCTTCTTTTCAGAGTTGTTTGTCTTTCTGGCAGTCCATGGTATGTTCAGTATTCTTCACTAACAATAATTCAAAGGCATCAGTTCTTCTTTGGTCTTCTTACTCATTGTCCAGCTTTCCCAGGTATAAGAGGCAACTGAAAATACCGTGGCTTGTGTCAGAAACACTTTAGTCCTCAATGTAACATGTTTGCTTTTTAACACTTTAAGGAGGTACTTGTATATACATGTGTAAACCTCAGAAACATAATTCTGAGTAAATAAAATGAGCTGTAAAACAATGTATGCAGTATTTTATGTTTATACATTTTAAATAGCTTTATTGAGATATAATTCACATAGCATACAGTTTACCCATTTAAAGCATGATTCAGTGATTTTTGGTAGATTCACAGACATGTTCAACCACCACCACAGTCAATTTTAGAACATCTTCCTCATCTTAACCAGAAATGCTGTAACCTTCAGCCAGCATCCTCCAGTCCCACCCCTTCATTCCCAGCCCTAAACAACTACTAATTTCTTTTCTGTTTCTATCAATTTCCCTATTCTGGACATACATGAATAGAATCATATATGTCATCTTTTGTGACAGATTTTTTTCACTTAGCATAATGTTTTCGAGGTTCATGCAAGTTGTAGCTTATATCAACATTTCTTTTTATTGGCAAATTATATTTCATTATAGGGATATACCAATTTTTTAATCTGTTAATCAGTTGATGGGCATTTGCATTATTTCTACTTTTGACTTATAAATAGTTTTGCTATGAACATTAGCATACAAGATTTTGTGTGGACATGTTACTGTTGTTATATGCCGTCAAGTTGGACCTGACTCATAGCGACTCCTCCTTGGGTTTCCAAGGCAATATCTCTATGGAAGTAGATTGTGCAACCTTCTTTCCCAGGAGTGGCTGTTGGGTTTGAACCATCAGCCTTCTGGTTGGCAGTCAAGTGCCTTAGGCACTATGCTACCAGAGTGGTATTTTTTTATTACTCTTCAGTATATACCTGGACTTGCCAGATCAAGTGTTAGCTCTGTGTTTAACTGTTTTAAGCACTACCAGACTTGTCAATATCGAACAATATCATT